>NW_026889777.1:15482500-15912500 GCF_033153115.1 Saccostrea echinata
GCTGTAGATCTGAGGCTCAAAAGTCTGAAAAAATTCGGGATGGACATCCATCCCTGTTTTATTTTTTTCAGACCAGTGAGCTACAGAACTGCAGCTAATGTTACACTAAAAAGTTTTATTTTTTATACTTTGATATTCTTTGACCTTTATGGAAAGTCAGAAGACCAGTTATTAAGCTATTTCATTTCTAGTTTCAAATCATTGTAAGAAGATACAGTCCCCTTGCATTGGAAAAGGGGTATATAAATCAAAACAACAATAAATGTAAATAATAATCAGTACTTGTGTACTCTAGATCGAGGCTAAAATGGTGCAATCAAAAACACAACACTTTGTGACTTATTTCATGGCAAAACTCAACAAAATAAGACGCAAACAACAAAAGAAATACATAATATAAATTACATACAAATGGGAATAATTGTTATTTGCGACCGTCAGTGCTGATTTATCGGTCGCAAACATCTTTTTTTTACCTGCGTCTCTAAGGTGAAATATTGATGGAATTTAAATCTATTGTGAAAAGAAAAGACGATGTGCACAGTATTTTAGAAATACAGATCCACATAAAAATCTGCTCAAAAGCTCAGGATTGAACCTCTTTATATTTTAGGAATTTTATACACTTGTGTCATTTACATCCAAATTAAGTCCAAAAATGTACAAATTTTGCATCTTTTCTTTTATTTTTAGCAAGTGTCCTTGAGTACTTTTGTACGAAAGATAGAGTTGAAGAAAGAATACACTTGTACAATATTCTATTGTTACTAGTAGTATAAAATAATAACTTTTTCTACATGTATGTACCAAAATAAGTGTATGACCGTTGTAGTGGCGTGAAACGTTTGCAGCGGAAGGTTATGAGCTAGAATCTTAGACTGTGAGACTTATAAAATGGTTCGCCCTCGTTCTTTTGTTTTTTGTTCGTTTGTTTGTTTTTTTTAGAGATCATAAAAAGACTCCTCGAGGTTACAGTAGATTCTGAATGTAAAAAAAAAAATAGCTAAGGTTAAGATTTTATGTGTGACATCCCTACAGCATTTTAATTATTATACACAAATTTACAAGAACTGACATTCTAAAAATATATTTTTATAGAAATCAGACGTGATTTAATTTTCAGATACCACTACGACAATGACAACCACTACAAGAAGACGAGGCGGAGCAATAGCGGCGGTGGCTGCCGCCGCGGGTATACCCCTCGTCGTCCTGGCCGCAGCCGCTGCCCTAGGAGCCTCTTACCTCGGAAAATAAAATCTTTTAGGACGTGCTTTCCACTGCATGATATCAACAATAAAATATCAGTCACAAATTTTGTAAATTATTTCCTAGAGGAAGAATGAGGATGAGAAAGCTTTAGTAATGCACTGTGGAGAGAGAGAGAGAGAGAGAGAGAGAGAGAGAGAGAGAGAGAGAGAGAGAGAAATTTCAAAATGATTTGAAGACAAATTCTCATATGTTTTTGTTTTATTTGTACAAAGTTTAAACATAGCTAATTTCATCAAACCTTGCTCGTCATTTCTGGAGGCATTAAAGCAAAACTCGGAAAAAATGCGAGGAAAAAATATATAATACAAAATATTTATTAGAATTAAGTCAGGTCAGATAACGTTCGCTTATCATGAAACACAGGTGCTTCTTATCCATATTTGCTCTGTTTAATTTATGGGAAAAAAAAGCAATTAGGATAAGAAGTCTTTGTGCTTGAAATACAATCCTCTGGTACATTGATTCATACGTCTGTATTCAGTCCAGTAGCAATTTTCAAATAGAAAAAATGAGATTGGAATTTTTTTTTTTGAAAAACATTATATATATAATTCCTTCATCTAAAAGTACCTGGCATCGTTAGGTTTGCACCCATTTCTTTTTCAATCTTTTCCTTTAAGATCACCTGCGTCATGATGAGGTAACATGAAAGTCATCTATATTCGACCGACGTTGTAACATTTTTAAACATTTTAAACTCTGGAACGGGAAGCAAGGTTTGTGAATTTTATGGTCTTCTGGACAGAAACATCAAACATGCCCTGCTGGGCAGATAAAAGTACACTTTTTAGCGACTGTCTTATTTGTTCTTTGTTTTTCACTCAAAAACGTATAAGGAATTCTGAATGAATACAGACATGTTGCATCACCATGTGACTTAACTTTGCTATTACGAATGCGTTTAATTCGATATAGCTTCACTTAAAGTTTAGAAGGAGTTAATGCAAAGCAATTTGATACATATCAAACTAATTAAGATATAAACTAATTCGCATTAAGATCTTCGTGTGAACGCGGTTTAAATATAAATCACAGTAACGTACGTTTAATTTGAAATAAACTCTCCGTGTGAACAGGACATTACTTTACATCTATTAAATGCAAAAAAAAAAAAAAAAAAAAAATGCCATGTTCGCACAATTGCGCATTAGATTTTGGCTTCGCAGTAAACTAATACGAAGTATAAATCAATGCGAATTCTTGCTCTAGCTGTTCACAAAGAGAGTCTAATTCGAATTTACTGCGATTTACGTTTGAACCGCGTTCACACGGGAAATTTAATGTGAATTAGTTTAATTATAATTAATTTACTGCGCATAAAATTGCTTTGCATTACAGCTGTGTAAATGCTAAAGGAACCTAATTCAAATTCAATTTTGACACATCCATTATAACAAAATTAAGCCACATGCAACACGTGGGTGGTCAGATACATAGAGGATATTCAATATTTTGTAGTTGAATATGGAATTTATTTCACGAGTGGGACAAGTACAAAACATTGAATTTTCTGTCTATTACATTTTCCCTTTGCCTCTGTCTTTTCGTTACGCAGTGTCATTGGCTGTGACGTCATTGTTGAGCAGTGAGATTGAAAACATTGTAAACATTGGATTTCAACAGCATATTTGGAGAAATTTGCCAGTTTAATCTCTGTCAGGATGGTTTATTTATTCTTTGTCTTATAAGAGGCCAGGGTACTTTTTACAACATTCTTCATGAAGCGACAGAATGTCATTTTTATTCAATAAATAAATTACAGTATTTCACTGTTGAAAATGTAATAAAATTACTTATGCCATTTTTGAGTAAAAAAAAAACAAAGAAAAATTAGGTTTATTATTGAAAATGTGTGCAGAGACTACAGGCACTATGAATTTATGTTATGTCAGTTGCAGACCTTTATTACATAGTGAAATACTGTAATTTATTTATTAAATAAAAGTGATATTCTTTTGAAAGGATACCAAAATGATATTCTGTCACAGTGTGAAAGATATCAAAGTAAGTAGAAATGATTTAAGGCCTCTCATAAGATAGAGACAGCAGCTAAACTATTTTGATAGAGACCAAAACTGTGAATTTCCTCCCAAATATATTACTAAAATCAATGTTACAATGTTTTCAATCTCATAATTGCTAACCAATGACATCTTAACCGCTCCACACCCAGTTTTTAGCAACCAGTCACTCGCCTGTCTTTTCGATCGAATACTCGAGTACTCGGTAATTATATAAGAAAAAGGATCAAAATCTTCACGTCGCCCGCTTGGCGCAGTGGTTAGAGCGTCTGCTCTAGAGTCGCGGAGAAAGGAGTTGATCCTTACGTCGCCGGTTCGAATCCCACTGTGGGACGTGATGACCGGTCCTTCGGATGAGACCGTAGAAACCGAGGTCCCGTGTCGCAGTAGGTGCTGGCACGAAAAAGATCCCTCACTGCTCAATGGACGTAAGTACCGAGTATAGGACAAAATTTGCAGCTCTTCACCGGCAAGTGGTGGCGTCTCCATATGAGTGAAAAATTCTCGAGAGGGACGTTAAACACATACAAACAAACAAAAACAAAAACAAAATCTTCACTATCGCATTTTTTGTCACTGAACATAATTTCATGATCTAATGCCGACGTTAATTAAGTCTCGAGTAAAAAAGAAATAATCTAAATTATTTCAATAAATATAAATATATAAAATTATGATAAATTTAAAGTTAGATAAAAGTCTAATTTTGAAGCCCTTCACCTATATAAGATGGCGATTGTATATGATGATTTGACTGTATATGATGAGTGAAAAATTCCTCAATGGTATGGCCTACCTATATTAATTTGTAATATTTTTCACGTCATAGGTCATTACTTAAGTCCAGGTAATTCTACAAACATGCACCTTCATGCCTGTTTCGTACTAATAAGGCACACCGAAGTACTGAAAATAATCAGATTAATAAGCTTGTCATGGCGTCAAAGCATTACCTTGAATTAAATCTCTAAATATTTTCCCTACATTCAGTAATGCTAGAAAAGGGTCGTAAGAATGTAATATCAGGCATGGATGGTTATGAGATATAATTAGCGTGTAATGTACTCTTAGTATAAGGTTAAAAAATGTGAATGTTTTTTGCTTCAAAACATTATCTTGATACAAACCGGGTGAAAGATATTGTGTACCAAAACTTGGTGAAGAAAGTAAATCCTCGACTTAACACCCTTCACATTTCACCAATAGCGAACACTTCCATTGTCAGCACATTGGTTAGCTACAGCAACTTAATTCTTCTGCTGTGCCCCGTAATTAGCAGATTTTTTTTTGTTTTCATACGAAGCAAATTTTAGCAAAAACTTCTACATGAAAAGAAGTCTCTTGCTGCGGCCTTCAGTTCACAATTTAGATATATCGACGACGTTTTATCAATAAACAAAATTCTTTTTCATTCATTCGTTGATTCGATATATCGCTTTGAATCCAGGATAAATGTTACCACAGGATCTGACACATCTGTTTAATATTTGATATTTTACTGGAAATGGGCGTTAATGGCAACAGGACAATAAAACTTTATGATAAACGTGCATGATGACTTCAATTTTCTATCATCAACTTCCCTTATTTTTGTAGCAATATACCATTCTCCCCTGCATATGAAGTTCCCAATTGTTTCAATACGCAAGATCATGCTCTATACGTACGAAGAATTTCTAAAACAATTAATGCAATCTATTGACAAAAAAGTTGATGATATAAGGATATAAATAGATTCATTTTTCAAAGTCTATGGTCGATACAATGACCTTCTCAGCAAATACAGTCTATCGTTAAGTCGAATATTTACTGACTTTTTTATACGAACTGTTAGGCAATTATTTTCGCACTGAATTGTACACGGATTTTTCTGTTTGCCGATCATGACAAGGAGCACACGGTAGGCATGACCGTTCGAAAGGGGAGATCCCACCGCTTATGATTTTGGAGGTTTGTGTTTGCTCTGCTCCCAATTTATATTGTTTCAATGGACTTCTGAGCTTGTTTACTGTTCGTTATATTCATATTTTATTCAATGACTCTAGCTAGCAATGTCCCTTAGGCCAATTATACCAAGTGTTAGAATTTGCCACTACACGCTAAGTTTTCCAGCATATTTTTTTTACTGTTTTATTTCGGAAAATTTTAACATTATAATTTTGTTTAGTCTTATTAATCAACATTTTAAGTGTGCACTACACATGCGTAATTTAATATTAAATTCTTAAATTTATTCATTTTACATTGCAATGCATGAGTTCCGATGTACGTTTTTAAACACTTAATTCATTGTTACCAACAAACTCTTCTGATTCAGATAATTCAAGATGTCATTAATTGAGAAAACGTAATTGAGAAAAAGTGTGAAGTTATCGACTGTTAATTAGGTGATTACTTCTGATATCTTTGAATTTGTAAGAAACAGTTTTTCGAAACCGAAATGTTCGAGGATTTTTTCTCCAACTAACGAGCAACACTTTCATTTTTGTGAATATTTGTTTAAGTGTCTAATTTCTATGTTGCTCATATTTGAAATTGTGTAATTTATAAAACACGTTTTTTTTCTTTGCATTGTCCGTTTTTTTTTCTATTTCAATGTTACATGCGTCTGCCCAGTGCGTTGAATATTATTGAACACTTTCAGGTAACATTATTAAACGTAGTGAAAGTCAATAAGAAATTTACTACAAAAGATGACATCACAGAATTGTTTTAAAATCAAAACTATGTCAACTGCTGCAAACAGTCGCAATACAAAGAATTTTTCTTCAAATTTTATGAATTTATTTTAATTTCATATAATATAGAATATATTATTAATATAGAATATGCTACATGTTATTTGAATGAATTTTCAAGAATTCTCTAGAATATATGTCAGAATGTGATGACGTAGAATTTTACAGATGTTTCTATTTTTAGATGTTTCAGTCAACAGTTTTTGTGATCATGGAATAGATTGAGTATTTCTCACTTAAGTTTTATATCAGGAAATATTTTGAATACCTCAGCCAATGTGGTATTGTGGTTATTAACCCTTGTTGATTTGCTATATGCCTTTAATCGCCATAATAAATGATAAAGACGATTTCCGTGTGATTGTGATTTGCCACATCAACATTCGTTCTTACTTTAGCTACTAGTATATATCGTATATATATTTTTTAAATATCAGAAGTGCAAAATCAACCTCAAATTTTCACAAGTTTAATCACTATGAATCTAATCCATGTATATTACGTAATCCTCGTAATTATGGAATTAAACCTTAATTCAATTCAAAACCATAGCTCATCACAATTAATTGTAAGCTACAGAACTCTAAACATCGATTATTAATTTTAGCAAATATTTGTATATTTTTTTCTATATACAAAGAAAATGATATTATTCTGATCTTAAAAATTAGCGATGTATGCATGTTTACGTTTTTATCGAATCTATCCAATCCTACGGGCTCTTAGCACCAAAGGTGAGGATAAGCCGGGAATAACCTAGGATTTTTTATCCTGTTGTATTTTTAAAAATAAAGAATGAAAAAAAAAATGTAAACTTGCGCAAGGCCAAACTCCCAAGAAATTCTCGAATTTTATTATCTTTCTTCGACATACATGAATTTCATAACTGAAACATAGGTTATCCAAGATTTCAAAGTCCATCTCATCGAATTTTATCTTTAAGAAAGGCAAAGTTTCACCCCAAACAAATTTTCTGGTAGTGTGCATCCCTAGACATTGGAACATTTATGCAAATTTGGTCTGAGTAGGATTTAATTTACTAAGGAATTGATTTTTGGGATTTTTTTTTCTGTTTCATTATCTGAAAAAGTACTATTCAGCATCTGAAGCAAATCTGGTAGTGTGAATCATGATATCTGGTCGCCCTAGGGCTAATAGTAACCTGGCAATGAACATTTTCAAAAACGTTCAATTGGTAATTCATCAAGAAATGGTCGGATCCAGAAAGTAAAGTTGAGGATAACGATCAGTGATCAATCTCATAAATCCAGTAAGCAAAACAAATCAAAATCAGAGCAAACACACGGACCCCAGGAAACACCAGAGTTGGGACCAGGTGCTTAGCAGGAATTAGCATCCCCTGTCGACCGGCCACACCCGCCGTGCACTCTCTTAAATACGGAGATAACGAACAGTACTCAAAAACATAAATCTAGCCATTTTTATGGAAAGTGTTCGCTGTATCTGAAACACGGATGATACAATGAAATATATAACATAAATCATTCTTGCAACTAAGATGAAAAAAACACTTAAACCAAAACTGCGCTTAAAACTTTAACGCCGACGCTGGGGGTATTTTCCCCCCTCCCCTCAAGTTAGTCGAGTATTTTTCATTCATTTGACCCAAAAGAGAACCAAGCTTCCCAAAGTTTTCAAAAGTTTTATGTGAGAATTATTTTCTAAGATATATTACATAAAGGTGATTTTTTTAAAGGTCTTGTTTTTTCTTAATTTTTATTATAAGAAACAATTAGCATATTTCCACGAGCTTGATTATAAATATAAATCAAACATACCCGTATAAATGATGTTTATTTTTTAAATTAACGACACTTCAGAGAAGTTTGTTTTCACGAAAAACGTTGTCTCAATCCAATATCTTCACCAAAGTCCCCATTTACAATGACACGTGATACATTGGTTGTCTTTTTTGCTTAATATATAGCCTCTCCAGCAAAATGGACATCGTACAATAGGACAACCTAAAACACATTATAGTATTGTATAAAATCAAAGCAGTGATACAAAACAAACATTTCTCAGAACTTATCAAATGCCCCTCGTTTATACCAGAATTACTTTTTGTAAGCGATTTTTTAAATATTATTAGATGTATGTGAGACCATCTGCACGAATAAAATTTCATTCTCGTGTTTATTTTTGTTTAATGATTATATACAATAATGACCAGAATTCGGAAAAATATTGCCTCGATTACACATATTAATAAGTATCTCGCGAAAATAAGATGTTGCGAAAATTTAGTGATCACAGTAAACGAGGGTTATCCAAAAAATATGTGCAATAATATTTTAATAAATACCATGATTTATTAAATGTATAACAATTAAACAATACACAATATTTTATGAATATCATCAGTATAAATAGGTATCTTCATAAATAGGGCCCTTTGTATATAAAGGCTTCATGGCTCAGTCCGACGTTAAGCTAGATTTGTAATAACGTCATGAATAGGGATACAAGTACAGTGTATTCGTATTTTCATAATTAACAGTAACTTGTATATCTATTCATAACCAAATACTTAACAAGTCGAGATAGATGAACCAAATATATTTACGTAAACAGTCAATAACAACCCGAATAAGTAGTAATGACGTCATATCTAGGTAGGTTTAGAGAAAGGTCTTCAGAAAATGGACTGTTGATTTTACTGGTACCATTAAACATACCTGCGAGACTGATAAATTGCATATAGACAAGCATTATTCTATACCACATAAAAATGCTAAACGTCTTTCATCGAATGTTCAGAATTTACTTTCGTTCTTATTAGCAAGAATGATAATTATACCATGCTGTTTATCTTCTCGATACTTACACTGACATGTTCGGCATCCATTTGCATCTTTAGCGTACCTAAATGGACACCTTCTTGGACAAGATATCTGCTTCGGGCATGCCCCTGTAAGTAATCCTGTGCGAAATGATAGTTTGGGTAAATATAAATACCAGGGTACGTTAACAAATAATTAAATTTTAGAAGTAGATGTTTTTAAATTAATATTAAAACACATCACATTATGCAATGCAATATTTTTGAGACGTCAGCATTGCACAGTCTGATTAAATACAGAAATTCGGTTCATTACTTTTTTCCATGCCACACAAATGAAATATATCCAAATTACCTACTGACCCTACGAAAAGGGTAGTTTTCTTGACTTCTTAAAAATCATTTGTCGACTGGATATATCCCAGTGAGCTTGAAATAAAAGATACCAAAGAGTCTGACACATCCGTTTCATATTTAGATATTTTACTAGAAAAAGATGTTAATGGTAATCTTCAACTTTTCAATCGTCAGCTCCCCTTACTTATGTAGCAATATACCCTTATAACTTGCATATGCGGTTTAAATGTCTCTCAGTTGATCTGATGCGCAAGAACATGCTCTACGTATGAACAATTTCTAAAACGAGGCAAACTATTGACAAACAAAGTTATCAACAGTCTCATTTTGCATGTTTAATGGTCATCACAATAACCTTGTCAGCATATACAACCTATCATTGAATCAAATGTTGACTGACGTTTTTCATACTAATTGTTAGGCCATTATTTATACACTGAACTGTCTACGGATTTTTCCGGGTTTTTTTTCTCGATCATGACAAGGAGCACACGGCGGGTGTGACCGGTCGGCAGGGGATGTTTACTCCTCCTATATATCGATTCATGGCAATTGATGGTCCGTGTTTCCTCTACTCCAAATTTGTATCGTTTCATTGAACTTTCGAGATTGAATATACTGTTCGTTATATTCATATTTCATTAGATTGAATATGGGTAGTGTGAGTTACTTTTCACTTTTTCAAATTAAATGCCCTGAAAATGCTTTATTTTCTACTTTATCTTAAGAAAGTACGTTTCTATGCATATAGATTCCAAAGTGATGAGATTAATATCTTTTTGAAATGTGTGTTTATTATTTATCTTCATATTTATAAAATATTGTATATACGAGGGTTGTCCAAGAAAAATATATATATTTCAGTATACAGTGTATCATGGTAATGAAGAAAAATATCGCTGGCAATGCTATTAACACCCTTTAAATTCTGTTTCTATCACGTGTTACCTCACGTTTTTGTTTTAGATATATGCAAAAAAGGAGATATAAAGAAAAAATTCATGCAATTTTTTAAACTGACATTACTCCCTCACTGCATTTTTGAAACATACTTTATTCAGTCAAATTTTCTTATAATTTAAGTGCAGAAAGATCAGAATTCATATTTTATGTTTCAACAATTTTTTTTCTGATCAAAACTATTATTCATTCATTATTATGATTAATACTGTCTTTGAGTTTATACATGTATATACGTTTATATTTAAAAAAAGAAAAAGTAGTTCAAATAAATATTTTACACTTATTCTAAGTGTAGAAAGGTCATTTTTAACTTTTTCTTACTAAGAAACAAGGCATTTATCACCATTATTATTCTTTAGTATTTCAACTTTTTTTTATAGATATTAAAAATAAACTTCATGAAAATTGACATTGTAATACTTTCAGGTGAATACCTCTAAGCAGAAGAATACAGTACATACAGGAACATGTATTACATACAAATCAAGGAATACTATAAGACATCTAGCAGGGGAATTATTATTAGATACCTGACTGAAATACATGGGTAAACAAGGTTTGTTTGTTAAACACTGATGCCCTTGTATGACAGCCATGGCCAAGGTTAAAAATTCACAAATGCAACTCCAAGATCAAGCATGTAATCATTTCTGTTCCAAAAAAAGATACTTTGATCTACATTAAAGAAGGATCTATTCTATGACATCAAAAGACAAGCTGAAGGTGGGAAAAAAATCAGCTTATAAATTTGAATTTAGAATAAGACATCAATAGCATATTTTTTAACGAATAACCGGGTGGAAAATATTTAGTCAGGGTTTTTTACTCCTAACTCGATGACATCCCTCCTCATAATTTAACTTCTGATATAAATCGACATACAATTTTGTACAAAGACAATCATTTATTGGTAGAAAGATAAAGAGACACCTTGAAGTGCAATGTTTTCTGAATGCAGTTATTAAAGAGTTACAGTTTCTAGGCAAAGACATATTCCTCAATAAATAATCCTCATATTTACCAAAATCAATACACATGTACAGAGCATTAAGTAATAATTAACTTAGCATTCATAAGAAATATATATTATAAAGTATCGATTCAGAAGAAATTTATTATGAATCATTGCAGATAATTAGTATATACAGTGGTAGTTACAAAAGTTAATAATTATTTACGTTAACCAAGAAGGTATTGACCAAAAGGTCTAATATCGGCGTCCTGCTTGTCTTTCTTTGACAGTAAATTTAGAATGGTCTTTGGAAAAGTTGCTTTCGTTGCTTAAACCTAATTAGAAAGGTTATCCTAGGAAATTTTATTAACATGTAAGTGATTTTATCCAATATTAAGGAAGCTCTTAACACTGCTCACTGAAGATTCTATGCCAATTTTATGCAGTTTGAGTGGTATGCCCTTTGATGTAAAATCGAATAAAAGGAAATCTACAGTAAATGACACACTCTGAGATGGATTTAATATTCTGTACATTATTCTAGACCACGATAAAGTAATTGAAAACATTATTTGCAAATAGTTTCCCAAAATATGTAAAGAAGTGTGATTTCTGTTCACGAAGACTTCAATGTCTTTAAAAAAAATTCAGGAATTCGACGAGTACTCTATGTTGAAAAATTATTACGTATACTTTTGCATGATATAAGTTCTCAAAATCAAAAAAAAAATCATCAGTATGTAGAGCTTCAATAATTCCATTTTCTACTAGGTATTACTCACCTAAAGTAATTAAGAAACAACAGAGAATAATAGTCCGAGTAAATCTCCAGCCTTGCATGCTTAGATCTTAATGCAAGTATGGACAGGTGATCTTATAATAAAGGAGCTAAGCCAAGCTCATGGAAGAAGGCGGACTGGATATATGATGCGCATAATAGGTATCGTGCTAAGCTTGTAATATGAACATGTGAAATAAGTATCGCAACAACTTTTTTCTCCTAATCAAAGTATGATTTCACACTAGAGGATAAATAAGAGTTTTTATGCTTCACTTTATTTTTAATAACAACATTTGATCTTTATAAACATAAAAACACTATAAGATTTTATTTTAAAAATAAAAAGACGTGGTATTTTTTTAGGAAGATGTGCAATGAAACAAAAAAAATATGCCTCTATTTATTCGAATGTCTATTGCAAATGAAATAGAGTTAAATAAGGTGAACAGTATTTTATTGTACCTTCCGTTCACACAAATAACGGGACTTTAATCGTCGTTTGTTTTAGCTTATGATCAAACGTTGAATATGATATCGTGGTAAAGATTCCAGTCCTGACGTCTTGCCTGGCTTAGTTCATAAAATGTTCAGGCCAATAGAAACCATTTTCAGAGGGGGAGCACAGCTAAACATTTCCAGTTTCGGGACTGGGAGTGGCAAACGAAGCATAACAAAAAATGGTCATTAGACTTTATTATTAAAGGGCACAAGTAGAAAAAAAATAAGTTTTCTATAGTAGACTACACATCGGAAAAATTATTGGGGCAAATATGTGTTCAAAAGGGTTTTAATCCAGACTTCAAGCAGGCCATGGTAGTGTTGCAACTGCCCCATGACTCTCAAAGCCAAAAAATCCTATACTGCATAAATACAATATGGTCTGGCATTGTTGAACATGAAAACTGGACTTGTTCGTAGTTCGATGATTGTTAAATAAAACACAACACTTGCAGGAAGAATATCTCTTTTGTAGCAGGTGCCTTTAACTGGGATATGATTCAGCTAACAAGTATTGGAAACACAACCTAACACTCTAACTGATACACCTTCAAACGGATTCGTTTCAGCAATGTTGCGTTAAGCATAAGCAGATCTAGGCTGGCGCCAGACAAGCATTCGTCTCGTCTCGTCTGATCAACAATGGACTTTTTTCCAAGAGCCAGATTCCAACGGTCTCGTCTGACCAACAATGGACTTTTTTTCCAAGAGCCAGATTCAGCGGAATAGAAATTAGGAAAACATGTATATCATCAAGATAAAGCTTCAGCCTTGATACCACTGCATATGTTATCCCTGTGGTTGGGTGTTCAATTCCACTTTGTTCTTCTTTTGAATGTGAATGATATAGTCACCACTCCCTTGTACATGTAAACAAACTAGTGTTGTAGACTATTGTATTGCAAATTTTGAACTTTTAAGATATGTTTCTGACTTTAGAATATTAACATTCTCTACCCTATTATCTGATGTTCATAATCCTGTGGAGGTTTTACTAGCCTTTGAAAAAGAACATGCTTCTAAATTAAATAACCCACAAAAACAAATACAAGAGATTGCTAAAAATTGGATTCCTGAGAAGCAAGAAACATTTCATAACTTTATAAAAGACAAAATAAATGCTATCACACTATTAGAACATGAAATCAGGAACACTATAGCAGGAAAAGTCACATCAGATTTTATAGATAATGTTGTCGAAAGAATAAGTGACATATTGGTATCAAGTGCTAAAGAGACCTTTGGCAAGAAAACATTTTATACAAATACATGTAAGAAAACAAATTTTAAATATAAGAAACCTTGGTTCACAAAAGATTGTAAAAATGCTCGACAAAACTTTAGGAAAGCAAAAAGGTTGTATAAAGAATTTGGAGGGGAAATTTTTAAAGCTGACTTGTTAAAAAGAAAAAATATATAAGAATAAATTAAAAAATACTAACATTAAACACAGAGTAGAAATGAAAAAGAAACTCACTAATTTAAGAACAAAAAACCCCAAAGAATACTGGAAAATCCTGAACACAAACTGCAATAAGCAAAGATGTAATGCTGATTTGAATGACCTTTTTACATATTATAAAGAATGCTGTAACGAAAATTTTAAAGAACAAGAGTCAGAGCCCACAGTATTAACACAAGAAGAGCTTGATATTTTAGCTGATGTTCAGCTCAATCATGAAATTAACCAACAAATAACACATGATGAAGTGCGCAACAGTATTAATATGTTGAAAAATAACAAGGCTTGTGGTGATGATAGAATCTTTAATGAATATATTAAATATTCATGTGACTGCATGCTGAATTTATACACTGAATTGTTCAACAAAATTTTTGACTCTGGTGTAATACCCACTCAGTGGGCTTGTGGAAACATAATCCCAGTATACAAAAATAAAGGGGACAATACTGATCCTAAGAATTATAGACCTATCACACTGCTGAGTTGTCTAGGAAAATTATTTACTGCAGTTTTTAATGAAAGATTAAACTCATATGCTGATAATGTACAACTCATTTTAGAAAATCAAGCAGGCTTTCGTAGAGGTATGGGTACAATAGATCATATTTTTTCATTATATTCTCTTGTAGAACTTTTTAAAAGACATAAAATGAAATTGTACTGTGCATTTATAGATTTTGAGAAAGCATTTGATTCGGTTTGGCATGTCGGACTATGGAATAAAGTTTTACAAAATAATATTGATGGAAAATGCTTTAAGATTATAACCAACATGTATAAAGGTATTAAATCAAAAGTAGTAGTTAATGGAATAAGTTCAGAAATGTTTGAATGTAGTATAGGAGTTCGGCAAGGGGAGAATTTGTCACCATTTTTATTTTCATTGTACTTGAATGACCTGGAGGAATTTTTATCTGGAAACAAAGCTAAGGGTTTACCTTCTTTGTCAGAAAAACTCGAGAGAGAACTAAATCTCTACTTACAGCTTTTTGTTTTATTATATGCAGATGATACTATTTTGTTATCAGAAAACGCAGAAGATTTTCAGTACATGCTAAATACGTTTTCTAAATATTGCAAGAAATGGCACCTTAAGGTTAATAGTAAGAAAACAAAAGTTGTAATATTTGGTAGAGGTAAAAATAATAGCTCTTTTACATTTAAAGGCTCCAAGCTTGATATAGTTGACAACTTTAAATATTTAGGTGTTACATTTTGTAAAAGTAATTCTTTCAATTTAAATACCAAAGAATTATATGACAAAGCTACTAAAGCAATGTATAGTGTTATTGGTAGATGTAGAAAACATAACTTATCAATGGATTGTAAATTAGACATGTTTGATAAAATTATCAAACCATTACTTCTATATGGATGTGAAATGTGGGGTTTTCACAATACTAAACTAATAGAGAAATTACACCTAAAATTTTGTAAACATATTCTAAGCTTGAAAACATCAACACCAAACTTTATGGTGTACGGAGAACTTGGTAGACACCCTTTATTAATTGATATCAAAGTTAGAATGATCTCAATTTGGGGTAAACTTATTAATGCTCAGATCTCTAAATTGTCTGCAAAACTTTTACGTGCATTGAAAATATGTAAGAATCCATGGTGTGATTTTGTTCAGAAAATTTTAAATGAATGTGGATTGACTTATGTGTGGTATGAAAATTCAATTAATATATCTTGGCTAAAAAATAAGGTATATACCACTCTCTTAGATCAGTTTAAGCAAACATGGTTTAGTGATGTACAAACTTCCCCTAAAGGTTTGAACTATAGAATTTTTAAAAAACCATTAATCTTTGAAGACTATTTGTTGAATTTGCCTCCTAAACAATCCAAGAAATATTGTATATTTAGAACTGGGAATACAAAATTACCAATTGAGACTGGTAGATGGTTTAACATCCCTAGAGAAAATAGAATTTGTAAATTATGTAACAGCAACGAAATTGGGGATGAATTTCATTACTTATTTAAATGTACTGATGTGTCTATAAAGAACTCAAGAGTTATGTATTTGTCAAAATATTTTCATTTGAATCCAAATGTTTTGAAATTTGAAATGCTTTTTATTGTAACCAATACTAATCAACTTAGCAAAATTTGTAAATTGTTAGATATTATAATTGAGAGAGTTGGCTCTCTTGGTTGACATACTCTGTTACCCCTTCTTCAGGCATGTAATATTTTCTGTTTATTATACTGTACATATCCTCTCTTCACTGTTTTGTCAGTTATGAGAATAAAGTTCAAGTTCAAGTTCCTTTTTGAAAGCAGTTATTGGCAAAATCCTTTTGTCTAGCGTAATATCCCATCAAATAGATGTATTTGTTAACTGATTGATTCTACAATGCTAATTAAACTATATCCAATTAAAACCCCATAATTAAATTCCATAGCGAAAGCATTAAGTGGGGAACTATATTTTGTGGCTTTAGGTTTTTTTAGAAGAAAATGATCAATTTTTCTCTTTCGAAGTATTTACAGTATTGTCAAGTTTGGATTCCTATTTTCCCATGCAGCCTGCACACAGAGTTATTTTGTGCAGTGAAATGTTATATACTGGTCCAAAATTATATATTATTATCTGTCATGAATTCTATCATCATATTTGACAAATATAGCAAATATATTGTGAATTATGTACATCGTAATTACAGTGCAAAAAGGTCATATTAAATGCTCCGTAGCACCAAAAGAAGCGCATTTTTAATTAAGCTATGTGTGTAGATTCTAAAAATATACTTGATAAAAATTCTCATTACGTTTGATAACAGGATCCAACCTTCTTAACATTATAAACAAAAAGGAAAATAAAAGAATAGAATAGCTTAAACAGGTTCATTTCTTAGTTGACAATGTATGATGTTTTCCCCACGGTTACCAAAATTAAAAATCCTGACATTTTTTATTCTATCTACAATAGGTTTCTTAAATACATTCTTTAAACTTGAAAAGGAATACATTTTGTTGTCTGCTGCCCAATCCCACTCACTTCTGTGAATAAAATATTGTTTAAACTATAAATCATCAAATAGCAAGGTATGCATGGATCGAAAGAGAGGTTTTCTTATACGATTATATTCTAAAGATTTTCAAAAAGTATCATTCTCTGATTGTTATAGGCAGGACAGCATAAGAAAAATTTAAGTGCTAATCCTTCTTGCTTAGATTTCCGCACCTAGTACAAGATGCTGTTTCGCTTAAATACTGATTAAACAGATTATATAGAATTGAAATAACAGAATGTGTTTATTATGTGACATGAATGATGTAGAAGATGAATTTTATTTTATCTTAAAATGTTTAGCATACCTTGCTGTTTGATGATTTATAGTTTAATTTAAACAATATTTTATTCACAGAAGTGAATGGGATTGGGCAGCAGGCTCAGACTATTTTAGCCTTCTCTCTGGTGCTAAACAATTACATGATAAACCCTTTGAAGCAGCCAACTGTATATCAAGTCTTGGAAGAGATTTTGATATTATTTCATTTAAATTCATATTAATCTTATTATTTCTCTTTTGCACTATTTCCCCCTATTCAGTTCTATTTTATTTTATTTTATTTATTTATTTATTTTTTTTTTTAGCATTTTTTTAGATTGCAGAATATTGATATATTCTCAGTTATTTTGTAAAAAAATGAAAAAAAACAAAACAAAACAAAACAAAACAAAAAAAAAACAAAAAAACCTCCATATTTCATTATACTCCTTTATATAATATAACCTTTTCATTTCTTACTTTCTTTTTTCGTTACATTAGAAATTAATATTAATATTATTGATTATGAACTTCTCCATCATTGTCAACCATTACACATTATTATAAATTCTAAACATTTGTAACCTTGACCTGCTTGTAGTGGACTTATAAGGCAATCCCTGATGTCCAATCCAATTATGTCATTGCCTTTACGTTATAAAATATTGATTAAATTAAATTAACATTAGGTTACGAACAAGTATTGCTCTGTAAATGTCCGTTAGGGCATCGTGATAAGAATAACTGCTGATCAATTTTCCATATTTGCTGAATAACGTTGTTAATTATTAACATTTGCATTCCATGATATTTTTAAGAGTTTTAGAGGACATAATGATCGGGGTACAGTGGCGGATCCACGAATATCATACCGGGAGGGGGCACAGTATAAGGCAGGGGATCTTGGGGCTGCATTGAAGCCCCCAGTGGGTCCGGGGGTCCGAAGCCTCCGGAAGCTGAGAACTTCTTACAAATAAGAGCTGTTTTTCCCTTGATTTTTAGGATAATGGTCATATAAGTTCTATATACAAAAAATTCATACGGGGGGGGTCGCCTTTTGGGTACTTGCACGGCTGCTTGTTGCTAGCGCTCTCGAGCGCTAGCAACTACGTTAGTCTATTTTCCTGGAATACGCATGCTCGACTTCACGGTAGGGCATTCTGGGAACACAACTGTAGATAAACTGTACGTACCATGTAAAGAGCTAAAGCCACGAACCATCAAATTTGGCCCTGTGTTTTTCACAAAAATAAAGTTTTGATTCAACAAGAGTCCTATACATTAAATGTTAGAGGACAACATACTTATTTTCCATACGTAACTTATTTTGTTAAATAATGCGCCATTAGGCACGTGCGACGGTTGGAACGTGCGATGGTGTGATAAAAGCGTTAAAAAATGCCGATTTTTCGACAGATTTTTCCAAAGTTAGTTGTGGCCACAGTCAAGAACAACTTTTATACTTACCATAGATATAGATATTGCCGATACAAATCTTTATGCTTATTATCGTTGTTGTTCGTGGGTGTGGCCAATATGAAATTTGATTTTATATTTAAATTTTGATGCATCAAATAATCACTAATTTGTGAATCAATCGTTA
Organism: Saccostrea echinata; assembly: GCF_033153115.1. Taxonomy (NCBI): domain Eukaryota; kingdom Metazoa; phylum Mollusca; class Bivalvia; order Ostreida; family Ostreidae; genus Saccostrea; species Saccostrea echinata. The sequence goes on from NW_026889777.1 coordinate 15,501,238, forward strand.
ACATTTAATTCATACAACAATAAAAAATTATAAATTTCACAAAATACGCGAAAAAAGCAATTTATTGTTCGTTTAAAACGCTTATTGTGGAAAAAAAACCCTCAAGAATAAACATTTTCTAAAATAAATATCTGGCAAAACATTTTTTTATTGTGAATACATGTAGGTCCATTATATATGACGTTACTAATAATACGTCAGTTATGACGTCATAAAGGCTCTAAACTATTTGGAATGTTGCTGAAAAGTTTTTATGCTCTGGAATGCTGTCATTATTTGTATGATTAAAGCCCAACTGGATGATACCATCAGATTATTAATTATCAGAAATTCACGCCAAATTGTTTTCTTTACTGCCCTTAACACACCCACCCCACCCCCACCCCCACAATACCTGCTATTTTAAAGCTGTTATTAGACCTACAATTTTATATTTAAGCATTTTTTTAAATATGTATTTATTTTTATTTATTTATTTTTGATATTCTTGCGACAAGTTTAATAATGTTGTGCGTGTTAACAGACATGACTCAAACTGTAAACAAATTAAAAGAGAATGTAGGAAAGATATCACGCTAGACCTCTGTAAAACAAACGAAATAATAAAAACATAGCTTGCTGTGCAAAGTGAAAATTAAAAAAAAAAGGAATTAAAAAACGCATTTGGATAATCATCTACATTTCGGCTAAACAGAATCTAGGTCACGGGCGCGGGTTCATCAAGTGCAAGTGTTTTGACGAAACCCGATATCGATACACACATGCATATATACTATAACTATATTCTTTTGTACCAGCATATATAAGCTATCGATATAATAACTGTATATTTTAAAAAATCCTCTGAGATGATTCTTATGCATGTAACACAAAAGGGTGAATTTCCATCCTGCTTCGAAAGCATATATATTTTTCAATATGTCTGCATTTAATAAATTCGAAGAGAGGATATTGATGATGCATGTGTACATATAACACATAAGTGATTTTGTCATCATTTGTGAAACTTAATTCAGTTACACCCCAGTGAGCAAAAATGCATAAAAAATATCAGAGTATGTCTTAGAAATCCAGTATAAAATGTTTATGCATCTTTTACTGTGCTCCAAATATTTTATTGTTACTATCACAATATAAATAATTTATGCTTCTGATCGTCAGATAGTTGGGGGTAGTGGTTTTAAATCTATTTAGACAAAATAAAGAATAGAAATAAATAAAATGAAGTACACTACATATAAATTACTCGTAAGTTTTTTTTATCTGCCACCATTTCTTCATTGCGACTGTAAGTATGCAGTTTTGTTTTATCTTAGAATTCAGCACCATGAAATCTTATAGAGAGAGAAAGAGAGAGAGAGAGATTCCTTAAAATGTTTTTAAAACTCAAAACAATAAACCAAGAATATATTCTTTGAAACGTATGGGCGTAATTTGTTTATAGCTGGTTATTTTATACCCAATGAAGTAGATTTTTTTTTTTATAATACATGAAATAATATTTTTTAAATCTATTGTCAGCTTATTCTGGTATAGTACACTTGTACCTCCTTCCTCAGTATTAATTAATTATTAGTATCATGATATGTAAAAAGGACTTATCGGGGTGGGGGGGGGGTAGATCCAAGACTTCCAGTTGAGGTTGAAAGAAAGGGGGGGTCACAAACTAATGACAGCAAAACTTGCAATTAATGTAATTATTTAAAGTTTAATCCCATAAGCTGTCTTGAATTTAAATTTCTTTATTGTTTATTAATTGAAATCAATCTAGAAATTGAAAATTGCTTTATACTTTCCTACTCCTCTCATTTTTTTTCTCAGTGAGAAGGGGAGGGGTGCCTGGTGCGGCGCCACCACTGTGTACAAAAACTATTTCATAAAGAAAACTGAAAAGAAAATATAGGGACAGCAAAAAGGTAACACCCTCAGAATTCAATTCAACAAAATCTTGCTTAAAAAGGTAACACCCTCAGAAACAATAAGTTTCTGAGGGTGTTACCTTTTTAAGCAAGATTTTGTTGAATTGAATTCTGAGGGTGTTACCTTTTTAAGCAAGATTTTGTTGAATAAAATCAATCTTGCGCTGATTGCAGGACAATAAGACAAGGATAAATGAACACCTGTACATGTCTTTCACTTATGACTGTGACCCACATCATGGCCGTAGGAACCGGAAGGGGGGTGATAATTTTGCCGATATAAAGATTACTATCATAAACATAGATACTATATGCTTGTGCCCCTCACTAAAAACGTCTGATGACCTTTTTTTTTTTTTTTTTTTTTTTTTGCTCGTCAGGAAATTTTCGGTAGTGCCTCCTCAACTGTCAACTGAAAATGTATGGCTGAGCCCCCCCCCCCCAATGAATTTGCTTCCTACGGGCCTGCACATATCAGCAATATATATGCAGCTCTACTCTTTTTATAAACCATAAAAACCATTATGTGCAATGAAATCGAAAGTAGGAATTTTACACTATAGTTACGTATGCTAAAAACGAATATTTGCTCAAGTTTAATTATTTTGTACATTTACATGAAAAATAATCATATAATTTTCGCAGATTTCTATCTTTACAAATTCCTTGCAATTAAGATATTTGGGAGAGAAATATTCGAATATTTTGCAAGAGATGGGGGGGGGGGGGGGTTCTAGCAAATATCGATAAATATAAAATAATGAACAGGGCTGATTTATTTTCTGCTTTAGCCTTAAATTAGTGATTTTTAACAGGTTTATCTTTCTTAAGAATATTTTTTTTGGAAATGTATTCCATATTATTCCAAAGAAACTCACATTTAGGGCGACAATGTTTTGATGAGTTTTGTTTGCTTAATAAACCATTCTGATAAGTTGCGACACCCCTTTTCAATTAATCTATGTCTCTGTTTCGAAAACGACGTTCAAAATATTGTTACAAATGAAACAAGTCCTTCCAACTTTTTACTTCCTCCCTTTTTCCAAATCATTTAGAACTTTTATATCTTAAAATACTCTCAAGTTAAGGATCTAAGAATTTCGCATTAAAAGTCTATTTCCATTTAAACAATTTTTTTTTGCAATTACTTCTATCCATTTATTGAATTACATTGTAGTTCTTCAGTTTAGAAACATTCGTTTTAAGATCATTTCAGGTATCTCGTTATTTTTTTTTCTGACTGCCCTCTTCCCCACTTTGAAAAACAAACTTCGTACCTGGACGCGCATTCCAAATGATCAGCTAATATTTGCAGCCGTGTAGGAAAAAGTCCGGAAAACTAAGTTGGACAGGCTATCGTCATTTGAAGCAAGTCGTATGTTTTTTTTTAATGATGTTCAATACTCAATACTTACATGTAATTAGGAGCGATGCATCGCACAAAAATGTGTTCAAGGGATAGAAATACAATGTTCCTTCTTAAAAATTATATTAGCATAGGGACCAGGTAGAGTGAAAACTTTCCGAGACAGTAACACAGATTATTTTTACTGTACATGTATCTATAAATTTCAATCAGTTAAACACGCAGTTGCCATCAAGACTGCGATGTGAAATCAATTTCCAACTGTCCTTAATTGTCTTAAATTAATTATGAAGTTTATTAGTAAGATAATAAATATCTATCCCAATTAATACTAGTTTTAATTCAAAGTCACATATGTAAAATCGCTCAAGGTAATTTTTCCGCCCTACGACGTTACGTTTCAAAAAATGACGTTCTATTAGCATTTTTCTTTTAAAACACCGTCATACTTCAAACTCTCTTTTTCAAAAAATATAATCGATATCGAAAAAAGAAAAACGGCAAAGAAAAGCTAAAAGTCTACACTATCAATTGACAAAACCCCGTTACTTTTTGAGACAGGGCCATTTTTGATGGTTCGTGGCTCTTGCTCTTTCGTTTAATTATCTGAAAATACATATGACCTGAAGTTTTGTTCTTTGTTGTCTAAGCTGTATACAAATGTTAAAAAAGTAACAGTTAAACTTAGGTCTTTTAATGCCAAGACTGAAGAGATCGGTTAATTCTAAAAGAATACTAAATAACCAAGTTTTTCTTAACTTCTTTCTGGCAAGCTCGGCAAACAGTCTCGGATATATATGTTGCCAACCTGATTAAAATCTTGGCCTTTTGCAGCAATCTATGTGAGCGGATCAAAGGATTTGATTTTAATCAGATTGTATATGTTACCGGAAAGATCCGAGAAGATGCGATTGCTACAAAACAGTACTACACTGGATAATTTTAAACTAGGTGCCCATGTCTAGGTTCTACTGATCTCTTATATTTCACCTCAAAATTGAAATAACAGTAAGCTACAGAATGCTTAAAGCACAGTTGATGACTTATGCCATCGCCGATGTGAAGTCCACTTTCACCATTCATTCCGAATTGAGACCTCCCCCCCCCCCCCACCTTACACCACTGCGCCTATTAATAATTAATCGATTCAGCAACTTAGCAAAAGGATCAGATATCTAATTCTGTGTTTTATGATGGCTAACGCGCTAGCTCACCTATCTTTTTTAAGAGATAAGCTTGTCTCATTTAAAATAAGCTGATGACAATAAAATCTTATTATTTGGTTACCAACATTATTTCCAAAACGAATTACAAACAATAGGCATAATATTTGCTTCTAAACATTCCTTATCTTTATATAATTAAAGATTCAAAAATTTTAACATGTTTTTATTCATTTTTATTTTTTATTTTTTTTTTAAATTTTTGATTTTTAATTCTTGAAATTTCGCCAAGCCATAACATAAAGGCTTGAAAAGCTACGTGTAAAAATGGACAAAATGCGCCTTTTTAGCAATCAATTTCAAGACAGAATTTAAATGTATATCAACCAACAATTAGTACTTTTTTAATTTTTGTTGTTGTTGAGATTTTCAATAAAACCTACAGTTCATTTTTTCCCGCACTTTCTAGAGAAAGTTCGGGTATATTGTTAATATTCTGGTCCATCCGTCCGTCACACTTTTTTCTTCCTATATACTACTCTTACATTTTGAGCAGTTGTCATTTCATCACTTGGGGCTAAAAAGCGACGTTTTTTTCTACAAAAAACCTAGTTCCCTCAACTCTTCTGCACCATATCTGACTTTTTTTGCAGTTACCAATTTTTCTTTTGGAATATGATTGTCGGTGTCTTGTGCAATTAGGTTCTGAAATTTCTATTTTCACCCAAGGCGCGATTGGGGGTCAAAAACATTTGTTTTTCCCTGAACTGCCCTTACATTTTTCGCAGTAGCAAATTTATATTTTGGAAGATGCCTGGGTGTGTCCTGTAGATTTGCATTTAGGTGTCTGAATTTAATGAAGGTCATTGGGGGTCAAAAATCGTATTTTTTCTTCCAAAAATCCGATTCCCTGAACTCTTAACATGTAGTAACCAACTTATCTTTTGGAATATGATTGGTGGTGTCTTGTAGATGTGCAGCTAGGTTTTTTGAATTTCTGTTTTCACCCTGGCCACGATTGGGAGTAAAAGAAATAACAACCTTTTTTTAATACCAAAAACCTGGTTCCATGCATGAACTCTTCTCATATTTTTGGCAGTAATCAACTCATCTTTTGGAATATGATTGTTGGCGTCTTGTAGATATGCAATTATAAGGTTTCGGAATTATGTTTTTCACCCTTGGGTCGATTGGGGTCGTTTGTTTCCTACAAATGCCAGGTTCTATGAATTCTTACATTTTTCACAGTAGTCTATTAATATGTTTGAATATGATTGGGAGTGTTTTGCAGGTGTGCAATAAAGTTTTTGAATTTCGATTTAAAAATGTTATTCTACAAAAACCTGGTGCCTTAACTCCTCTTACATTTTTCGCAATAACCATGCAACTCATCTTTTGGAATATGATTGGTGGTGTCCTGTAAATGTGCAATAAAGTTTCAGAATTTTTATTTTTAAACTATGGGGGCCAAAAAGGGGTCAAAATATGATCTTTTTAAAAAGATCATATATTTATTTATTTTACCAAAACCTAGTTCTCTGAACTCTTCTACATATTTAACATTAACCCAATTAGATTTTGGAAGAGGAAGAAGTCTGGGTGTGTCCTGTAGATGGACTTTACATATATTTTTATCAAACTTCATATCCTGATATATATTGATAAGAGCTATTCAACTGGATAAACATTTTTTAACCCTTACCTTTCCTTTGACCCATCTTTTCAAAATTTGTATTTAGCTGTTTCAAAGAAACTAATCAAAATATTTTTATAAACCCTTATATGCTGACAAATTTTGATGGGAGCTATTCAACTGCATCAACATTTTTTTTTTTTTACCTTGATCTTTTCTTTCATACTGACCTTGCTTTTCAAAAAAAAAAAAATGTGTTTAAACAAATCAAGATATTTTTGTCAAACTTTATATGCTGAAACATTTTGGTGAATGCTGTTGACGTGCATCAAACATTTTATGGGGCTGTTAGTTTGTAAAACATACGGACTGATTGTAATAATTGTAATGGTTTAATTAATGTAATGATATAGATTGTCTCAATTAAACCCCTAAACATCCTGTTACATGTAAAAACATGATCATTTTGAGAAGTGTTATTTCTAGGGTGTTCCCGCGAGTCTTTATTTTTAGAAGACAGTGTTATTTCTAGAGTACACATGCTACCTGTGAGTAATTATTTTTAAAAGAGTATTATTTGTGTTTACATTTTCTAGACATTTCTAGAGATTTGTGTTTAAGTAAAATAGATTTTGAGGTTACCCCAAACTCGTCTATGTATGCATACTCGTCCCTGCTACCTTAGGTGTTCTATAACTGGCTATTACATGGACGTTACTATATAGACGGTCTTGTAGTTAACTAGCATTGAAATCCTAACAACAGTTTTTTTTTCTGAACTATTAATGTAAGACTGTGATTTTCACTGCTATATACTTTTATTGTAAATAAATGCTGTTTTTGGATTTATTGATTTTTGCAGGCATTTTGAGTTATTCTGACCCATTTACCTATATGCCAAATTTGGCTGAAATTGGCTCGATCGATCAGCAGTTGTAGAGGAGAAGCTGTTTAAATCTTTACAACCAACACAAGAAAATACAGATAACAATAGATCACTGGAATGTCTCGAGTGGAACCAGTTTTAAATAACTCAAAAATATCTTCTGAAAGACATTTTGAAACTTGTGTGGAAAAAGTTACATAAATGGGAGAGAATTATTCTAAACATTCACAACTAATTTTGCAGTCACACAACAAAATAATATAAATATACATGAAATCCATTTTATTTTTGATGATGAAACATTTGCATGCAATGGTTAAACTTTATAATGTTAAGAACATTATGAACATGGACTGAAAAGAATTGAAGGTTTGATTTGCGTAGTGATACTAGTAAGATTTTCTTAAAATATCTTTTTCACAATAAAACAATCAAAACTTTTACATTTTGTTTCTTGTTATTTATCTTTTTTTAATTTTTACAACATCACCCTTTTTCTATAGAAAAACATTAATGAATGAACAAAACCTGTACAATCACTGTTTGAAAATCAAACATTTGACAAGTACATGTATTTAATCAATTTTCTGTTAATTCTATAATTTGGTGAACAAATATACCCATAAAAGAATATTGTCAATAGCAAAATTTAAACCTCATAAGAAATCTCATGAGTGTCATTTGATCCTACTAAGAGCATACCCTGGATCACAATGTATACTCAACAAGTGACAGCTCAACAAGTTCCTAATCCATACATGTACCATAATTACACATAAGGTTTCAAACTCAACCCTTTTTTTATTACTGAATATTTCAAAGTGTCTCTGTTTTTCTTTATTTTCTTTATCCGAATAAATCCTAAGAATTTTTTGATAGCACTTTGTTTGCATATCTATGTACATAAACTTTTAGAGCTCAGGCACGGATCCAGAAATTTTTTCAAGGGGGGGGGGGTTCCACTCCAGTCAAAAAAAAAAGTAAAGATTGCCAATCCATAAAATTTCTTGACAAAAAAAAAAAAAAAAAAAAAATTATCAAACCCAGAAATTTTCTTGGCATGCAAAAAAAAAAAAAAAAAAAAAAAAAAAAAAAAAAAAAAAAAATCGTGGGGGGGGGGGGGGGGGGGGGGTTCCAAAGTCATTTTTATTTGGTTGCTTCAGTGTATACTTTTAATAACTTTACATATTCCAGGGTTTTCCATACCCACCCATCCCCTCCATCTAGATCCGTGCATAGAGCTTAAAGCAATTGTCAAAATAGCAAAATCATAAAATGATGAATGATATATGCAATATGTAAATGGATGGATGGGTGGAATAAAATGGCGAGTCCAGGAAGCTTCACATAAGGCTCAATACATATTAAGGTTTCATACTCAACCAAATTCAATTTCTCCATGGAATACAAGCACCTGAACTTGTGCTTCATGCAGTTCTAAGACTGACATCATTCCTTAGCAGAAAACTTCCTGCTCCTCTTAAATTTCTCTTGAACAAACTCATATGAGTCTGAAATAGATGCACTTTCAACAAAGACCCAACCCCTTTCTTCGTTAAGAATGCAGCTAAATACACAAAGGCCACTATCACTTCAACATCTGTAAAAACACCGGTTTGTATTTTGATAATTCCATGTGTATTTCTAAACAGTAAAGTATGCATAAATTTACTGAATTTCTCAAGGCTTTAAATATCACAAGAAATTTACAATAAAAAGGATAAATATTACGATTCCTTAAGAGGCCTTTGTTTTGCCTAGCTAGCAAAGTTTGACAGGGGGTGGTGGTGGAGGGGTGGGACAAAAAATGCGGCTTCTAGGATTTGTGGTTGTCTTCATTTGCTGCACTTTTTCTAATGCTTTTAATCCATTCTCTTTTGTCATTGTGAAAATGCATCTTAATAAAATGTATATTGAAAAACGTGGACATAGCAGAGAAGACTTCGCTTAGCCCCACTGCTGTTTACAACAGCTTACTGGTAGCATACGCAGTAACTGATGAAATGTCCATAAAATATGAGCCACAACTTGGCCTGAAGTAAGAAAAATTCCCTTTCAACTCCCATGTAAACATCTGATCCCCATATGTAACCCCACTCTTGCCCCAAGACCAATGACTTGACAAAACTTTCTACATGGCCATGTTTGTAAATCAATAGATGTATATGATTAGATGTAGCCCTCTTTCATTATTTGATTTAACTAATATATACTGTACTGGAATGCAAAATTCTGCCCCCTATTCTGGCCTCAACCTGACTTGAACAATCTTAAATCTAAATATGACAAACTTCCATTCCTGAGAAGAAGACTTTAAAAATATTTTTTGGTATATATTCCAATGCAAAATCCCCCCCCCCAAATTGTGGCCCCAATAGTACCCACTTGGCATGATTAGACAATCTCGATCTTCACTAAAAGAGGGAGCTTCTTGTAAGTTTTGTTTGTTTTGCCCCCCCCCCCCCATTCTTGAGAATTTTCTCCTTATTACTGCCTGTTGAAAAGGGACTTGTCACTTAAATTTGGACAAATTTAGACTTCATCATTAAAGGATCTTCATCTATATATAAGGTATTCTAGAGAGATAAAAGCTGCACAATTCTTTTTTCACTTCATATCATAGAAAAATTTATATAACAGGGAATACATTTTATAACCTTTGTGATACTGTTTGTGTGTGTAATCAGGATTCATATTTTGGAGTTTTTGGTTTAACCTTTGATTTCAAAAACCTGGATGAAATATCAATTATATATATATTTATAAAATTCCTCAATGTCTTTTTGTTAGTGTAAAAATTTGAGTAGATACACATACAGTGCTAATTATTCTTTGCATTTATCTCTCTAGAATTGCTTCAAATATCTAAACACATGCAAAAAAATGTAAAACAAATGGTATTACAGTACATTTCTGACGCTTAATCATTTGGCAATTCTTTTTAAGTGGCACCTACAAGTAGTTTTTCTTGTTATGTTATTTCAGGTATTTTATCAAAGTTAACAAAAAATGTTTGAAATTTAAAAAAAAAAATTCAAGAAACCAAAAAAATAAAAAAAGAATAAATTTGACAGCTGACAAAAATGCTTATTAAACTTATACATATGCAGTATGCAACAACTATCTAACATATCTTAACTAAAGAAAAAAAACTTTGTTGGTGGTATTTTAGTTTTTAGTTTCATAATTCACATTTATAAATTTTACAAGTCTTAAGCTTGAAGCACTGAGAAATCAGGAACATTTCCAAGGAGATTCTCATCCACTGCAATTGGCTTGTTGGTGTCATCAAAGTCATATGGACAAATTCTTTTTCTGCCCTTCCGTCGTCCTTTCACGGGACCAGGAGACATGGGTTCATCTATCTGAGATGTGTTGCTGCTAATGGAGGCCAGAGTGCTGAGCTGTCGTGCAGTAGAGCGGCGTCGATGGAAGGACGCTAACTTTGTAGATACTGTGTCATCTTTCATCTCGGATGGAGGGAGTCCTGGAATCATGTGCTTCCTCTCCATGGCTGTAAAAATTTTAATGAAGCATTAAGTCTGATTTGAACAAAATTGAATCTACACTAACTAAGGATGCTTCCATGTAAATATGAGCAATCATGGCTTTGTTGTTCTTGAGAAGATTTCTAAAGATTTTTTTCTATATACTCCTATGTTAAACTTTGATCGTCCATTGTGGCCCCACTTTACTCCCGGGGGTCATAAATTGAACAAACTTGAATCTACACCACCTGAGGATGCTTCCATACAAATATGACCAATCATAGCTTTGCTGTTCTTGAGAAGAAGATTTTTCTTATATACTCCTATGTTAAACTTTGATCGTCCATTGTGGCCCCACTTTACTCCCGGGGGTCATGAATTGAACAAACTTGAATCTACACCACCTGAGGATCCTTCCATTTAAATATGACCAATCACAGCTTTGCTGTTCTTGAAAAGAAGATTTTTAAAGATTTTTCCTATATACTCCTGTGTAAAACTTTGATCCCCCATTGTGGCCCCGCCCTACCCCTGGGGGTCATGATTTGAACAAACTTGAATCTACACTACCTGAGAATACTTCCATATAAATATGAGCAATCATGGCTTTGCTGTTCTTGAAAAGAAGATTTTTAAAGATTTTTCCTATATACTCCTGTGTAAAACTTTGATCCCCCATTGTGGCCCCGCCCTACCCTTGGGGGTCATGATTTGAACAAACTTGAATCTACACTACCTGAGAATACTTCCATATAAATATGAGCAATCATGGCTTTGCTGTTCTTGAGAAGAATATTTTTAAAGATTTTTCCTATATATTCCTATGTAAAACTTTGATCTTCCATTGTGGCCCCACCCTACCCCCCGGGGTCATGATTTGAATAAACTTGAATATACACTACCTAATGATGATTCCACATGAGTTTCATCTTTCCTGGCCCATTGGTTCTTGAGAAGAAGATTTTTAAAAGACGCCATTAATTTTTAACTATTTTGTAATTATCTCCCCTTGGAAGAGGGCGTGGCCCTTCATTTGAACAAACTTGATTCCCCTTCACCCAAGGATACTCTGTGCCAAGTTTGGTTGAAATTGGCCCAGTGGTTCTGGAGAAGAAGATGACATTGTGAAAGTTAACGACGACGACAATGACAGACAACGGACAAATTTTGATCAGAAAAGCTCACTTGAGCCTTTGGCTCAGGTGAGCTAACAACATCCCCTGATGGGTTTCACTTTCTTTATGAAAAAGTACCTTCAATCTTGAGGAGGGCTTGTTCTGCGGATAGTCTGTTTTTAGGCACACCCTGTAGGAGGCCTCGGAGAAGTTCTCTGATGCCCACACTTCCTTTCTCTGTCAACATCAATTTGAGAATCATGTCCGGATCCTTCGCATTCTGTTAAAAGATAAAAATAACACAACAATAAAATAAACAACTACCTTACGTTGTACTTAATGGGAGTAATTTTTCCCTCTTTTATCATATATTAACATTGTCAATAGTAAGTCAAAATATGGGGTATGAAATCAACACAACTCCCTATGAGAGAGATAAAAGGAGAGGGAAAAATGTTTATGAACTCCACTGCCCTCACAAAAGCCAAATTTCTCTGATGATAAATTTGATTTTAATCCTTTGACCTCAATCTCTAACCTTGTAATGTAAAGTCAAGGACTTGTAACATCAAGAAGACAGAACTTAAAAAAAGACAACATACAGCAATGATGATCTGCAGTCTCAGCTGGTTAACATCTTTCACATCTTTGTAGGAGTTGGCTCCATTGGTGTAAAATTTGGTCTGTGTGTGTGCTCTCTCAAGAATGAACTGCAACACAAGACCAAAAGCAAACACATCAACCTTCCCAGTCAGAGAGAAGTCCTCCTCCTCGTCCTTGAAGACATTGGGGTAACGGCTTTTCAGGAAGGAACGACACATCTCCGGGGCCATGTACTCGGAGGTCCAACCCTGGTAGTCCTGTTCCTGCATGGCCATTTTGGCTGAGCCAAAGTCGGTCAGTTTCACCACCATGTTGTCTGTGACACAGATGTTCTCAGCTGTGTAGAGACAAAAACTTTAATTTTTTTTCCCACTATATTTATGGCTAAAAAAAGTCTTCAGTTTTTGTAGAAGGTTAAGTCTTTATTATAATCATGTAAACAGTCTGTCTGCCTAATGTCCATGAGTAGCAAAGACTCTCAGACTTTATGTATTTTGTATTTTCAATATATGACCAAATAAGCCCTATCCTAGAAGCCTGACCCATCCCATGGGTACAAGGCAGGACAAGACCATAATTTTTGTATTCTTTTACCCATAGGTGATATATACCAACATTGGTTGAAATTGTTTGTTTTTCAAGAGAAGAAGTGAAAATGTTCAAAAGTTTACAAAGCACAACACATGATGGGCAAAAATGGATAAACATAGGTCATCCAAATGACCTTATAATTTGTTTAAAAGACAGTACATCGAAAAAGACAACAAATTTTAAATTATTCTGTTAAGCATGCAACCATTTCTTTAAGAAAATCCTTTAAACCATCTTGTAATCTTACAAGCAATAAATATGTCAATTCTTACGTTTAAGATCCAGGTGTTTGATCTGGTGTTGGTCCAGGTATTTGAGGGCTGATAAAGCCTGCCTGGTGATGTTCCAAATGACCTGCTCCTCCATCATTTGTTTCTTCAGGACAAAGTTCAACAGGTTCATCCCTAAAATATTTCTAATCAGTAATGCACTGGCCTTTGACATAAATATGACCATATGATGGGGCACAACCTGGAATAGTATATTAATACAAAAAGTTCTTGAATTTCACTTCTAAGTTTTTTTTTATATATCTATTTATAAACTTTGAAGTAAGAATATATTGATGCATAAAGAGCTAGGTTCACTTTATGAATAAAATGGCCTTGTAGATATACCAATTTATTGACTAACACCTTATGTTCCATTTTAAACATCAAGATAAAGTAGAGACTTAGTGCTTTCATTTCCTATTAAAATTTTTCTCCTTAAAGTCCAGGTCTTGGAAAACAAGCTTTATGGAATTGCAATGTTCTTGAATTTTGAAGGAAAACAGGTATATTTGAGTACTTTCAGAGAAGAAGAAGAATAATATGAGCGCACCCTCTGATCTAAAAAATAAAACATGTTTTGTAATCCTCAGAAACGGTTCTATCAGTAAATAATTGCATATTTTAGATCAGAGATTGCGCTCTATATTAATTACCGAAAAATAGCTTTAAAAATTGGCTGTTTTTGTAGAATTGTTCAGGATATGAGGAAAATGACGCATTTCATGATGTCATAATGAATTGACTAGCCAGAAAATTACGTCATTTTTGGTAGATTTGCAATTGCCAAATGTCTAAATGAAATTTAATGCATTGTCAACTAAAACTAAGCAGTTTCAGTTTTTCAGAAATTCACAGGGCCAAAAAAGGCCCTAAGTGAACCTTGTTCTTTCCAAAATAAATAAACAATTTCTTTCATTTTTTTCTCTCTCACATTTAATATTTTTTTTACAATATGTATTAAGAAAAATGTACCTACATTTAAAACTAAATTACTTGCACATGTTTTTAACCTAAACAGCAAAATTAAGTTCTAACCTGCATACTCCATTAGAATTTCAGAAATTCCATCTCTTTTGATGTATCCATACAGAGCAGTGATGTTCTCATGTTCAAGGTACAACAGCACCACTACTTCTTCTACTTTGAAGTCCTTCTGTACCTACAAAACAAATTTCTCTTCACAACACCTGTTTCATGGAGCTTAGAAATTGTTATGCAATATTGACTTTTATGATTTTATCTCTACAATTGTGACAATCACATACATGTACTTCTGAATGAAAAATTGTGGCAATGTGTTAATCCTCTCTAAAAACCTTTCACTTAAAAATATTCAGATTGTTTTAATAGATTCATTAAACCTTAAATGAATGGAACTCGGCAAAAGTTTGTTTTTTTCAAATAAGAAACCATTTACAAGATTATGGCTTTATGTTGACACAAGTTTCCATGTACTACCAGAGTAACCACACCTATACAAGCACCAGTCTTTGAAACTCACCATAAAATTAGCAGGGCTGACTGCTAGTAAAAGTTGTCAGCCCTGCCAAAAATCTAATAGCCTGAGAAAATATTGTCTTTAATTAATTTGTTTTTAACCATTATGTGACTGGAACCAGTTCACCATAACTTTGATCCTGAATCTACAGACTGATGGATTCTTCCTCTTGGCTTGTTACACTATGATACTGATGCTATTAGTTGATATGAAAGAGATTTATCTCAGAATTTTTATTATCGAAAATTTTAACATGTCCAGTCGGGTGTCAATACATGCAAATTTGTTTGCCCGTTGCAAAATTTGTGCATCTCTGGCGGTCGGGTGCACGGTTATTTCAAACACTGAAAAGCCCTGCCTACCTTTTTGAGGACAAACTGTTCGTCTGTGGCACTATCCTTACACAGGTCCACCGTTCCGTATGATCCCTTCCCCAGCTGTTTTACGACGGTGAAATGTCCCTCACTGTACTCCTCATAACGAGAACTCTCCAACCTCTGTGTATAACAAAGAAGTTAGTCTAGATATATTTGAGAAAATGTTTCTGCAATCATTGAAATACGAATAATAAACAGCTTTATCTGTATGAAAATTTATATGATCTTGGGTTGTTTTTTTAAATTTTAAAAAGCATCACATTTTCAAATTTGCACGTGTCGTATTGATTTGAAAACTCAAGAAAGCAAT
Organism: Saccostrea echinata; assembly: GCF_033153115.1. Taxonomy (NCBI): domain Eukaryota; kingdom Metazoa; phylum Mollusca; class Bivalvia; order Ostreida; family Ostreidae; genus Saccostrea; species Saccostrea echinata. The sequence continues at coordinate 15,516,459 of NW_026889777.1, forward strand.
ATATACTTCTAAATGCTTATGTCCTTTTAAATTCAAATTTGGAGTTCCAAGCAACTTACACTTTTATTTGATTTCATCAATAACTCACTGAATTAGACCATTTACAGATTTTACAAACACTTCATGTTCTTGACAATATTGTAAATAAACTTGTACAATTTCTGAGGAAAACAAATACATGCAAGTCACTAAAAATTTCTTTAAAAATTTAGGCATGTGTACAGACACACATTTCTTGAACCAGCTCCTACGTACCTGACAGATGACTCCTGTGGTTCCATTCTTTAGTTTCTCCTGGGTGTTCAGCAGTTCTACTAGTGCCTCCTTCTCTCCATCCACCACTTTCCTGCAGAAGTAAATGCATAGTTGTATTGTAAACTTCCTTCTCCATGTCAATGATTTCATAAGAGGAAAAAAAGGGGATAAGGAAATAAATGTGGCCCACTGCCTTGAAGGTATTTACATGTACTTGTAAAGTTTTAATATGTAAAATTATTTCAAACCTAGGAGAAGGTAGAATTATTTCAAACCCATGTGAGCTGAAGGGAATTTTGACAATACAACATCTTCATAATTTTCAACAGAATCTACCCAACTGATTTTCAGTATGATATTCTTGCAGAGACTCTTAGAGCATAGAGTTTCAATATATATAAAATGAGACAGATTTATAAAATAATTAAAACTATGATTTGCAGCTGAGTCTACACATCTGTTTCCCAGTTCTGTACTGTTCATGTTTCAGAGCAAAATCTGGCTTTGTCTTCTTCTGCCTCATTCACAGTTTTTCACGCTCACACTTATATTTATTATTAAGGTGTTTGACATCCTTTGATTGAAAAGTGCAAAACAAACTGTCTGTAAAAAGTATTATTATCGCGATAAAATTCTTACCCTTCCTCAAAACTGGTCTTCCTCTCCTTGACTTTTGGAATCTCGCCAATCTCGTGCATCAACTCGAGAATCTCATTTAAGTCATCGATACCTCCTCCTGTTCTCATCTGTATTCCCAGCTGTCCTGTGTCTATTGTCTGCCGTTTGGGAGTACGATCCACCACCCTGGTCTTGATATCTTCATGCTTTAGTTTCAGGTCACAACCTTGATCCTCCTCATCGGCTACCAGTTTGGTGGACATACGCAGCTTCTTTTTTTGGACTGGTACAGGTCTTGGAGCAGGAGAAGTCGGATGAGTCCAAGCAGAAGAATCCACAGTCTGGTTCAGTTGAATTGAGCTTTCCATCTGAAGATCTCTGAATTCTTTCGGAAAATTAATCTTCGATGATGTGCTGTCATCTTCTTCATCACTGTCAATCAAGATGACTTCATCCGGAGAAGGAGGAGGCTCAAGGACCCGTGTTGCCTTGGAGACGTTAAGCTTGATCTTTTGTGGTTGCTGATTGCTGTGAATAAATCCATGGTGTTTCTGATGCGAGCTGTTACTCAGCTGTTGTCTCAACAAAGTCAAGTAGGAGAGATCATTACCTGTGGCAAAAGCAAAAATTAAAGTGTCTTAGTAATAAATATAACTTTAAAATTTTTTAAATTGCATTTTTCACTGAATGTTTCTCTGTATAAACTTGAAATATGTCCATAAGACATGAATGCCCCGCCGAGGGTATATTAGTAATGCAACATGAAAATTTGTATTAGTGTATGAAATTTGATGAGAATATCTTGAATAGTCTCTTTAAAATTGAAACTGAAATCCAAAAAGTTATACATGATAAATTATCACCAAATTATGTATAAGTGCATAAGCTTACATAAATATATCTTAAATGGTTTCTTTAAAACTAAGCAAAATATAAATTTAAGAAAAGTGAGGTCAAGGTGACAGGAAAGTTCAAGGTCAAACATTTTTGATGCAGTTGAATAGTTCTCACAAATACGTATCACATATTGAATTTGATAAAAATATTCTGAAAGATTTATTTAAACCTGAGCTAAACACTAATTTTAAATAAATGAAGTTAAGGTCAAAGGAAAAGTCAAGGTCAAAAAATGTTGAATATGCAGTTGAAAGTTTACATCAGTATGTATTAGCATATGAAGTTTGATAAAAATATTATGAATGGTTTCTTTAAAACTGAGTTAAAACACAAATTGAGAAAAGTGGGGTCAAGGTCAAAGGAAAGGTCAAGGTCAAAAATGTTGATGCAGTTGAATAGCTCTTATCAGTATATATCATCATATGAAGTTTGATAGTACTATCCTGAATGGTTTCTTTAAAACTGAGCTAAACACTAATTTAAGAAAAGTAAAGTCAAGGTCAAAGGAAGACGGACATGACAAACACTATATGCCCCGGCCATATTCATAGCAGGGCATAAAAAATAAATATGTTGTGTTTACTGACTGACAAGGAATATTCTTTTTCAATGTTTTGTGATACTTACATAAACATGATGATACTTTCACATTTCATATACATGTCTTTTAGTTTAAATATAAAATCAATGAAATTTGCGTAAGAAATGTCAATCCTCCTGCCATTTACTGTAACAGATTGTAGAGTGGATTTTGATACTCAATGCAAAATGTAATCACAAATTACCATATATTGTTAGATCAGGCTGAGGCAGTTTGGGTACCTCTCGGCCATCATTCAACAACATGGGATGATGCTCCTGACCTCCATCGTCCATGGGCTGCTGGTACACCACCCTCTCCATACTGTCTGAGACTGGTAAAAAAAAAACAGGAAATTTTATAACGTGTATGCAGATTTAAATAAACATGATCAATTCTCACCGTTTCCTCTGTCTGGAAACCATGCAATCAAATAACACACATTCACGAAAGAGATCTATACAATCTGTTATGTCATTCAATTCCATTGCTTTTCAAGAAAACATCATTTTTCAAGAAGTACAGATGGACTTTATTGGAAATAAATAGATGTTCCAGCATAATGAAATAGGAAAATAAATGTACTCTATTTCATTGTCTGAAAAGGGTGGGGCTTCCTGTTTACAAGTATCCATTATCCAACATTACAAAAATGATTCATTTTTATAAATCATTACAAACTCTGAAGGCATTATTGTACTTGTAAAGACATTTTCTAAATCAATAGATTTTTCAAGGAATATAACACGAGGAAGTAATAACAGTATTGCCCCATATTTCTACTTGATTTTAATTTCATTTCAATTTTGTTAAATTTCCATCACAGAATATAGTCAATACTAAAATCAAAATGATCAATTACTCACACTGAAGCATAAATAATCCCAAAATCTATGAATATTTACATAAAACAATATTTCAGAATGTCTGATGAAATTTCCAGTGGGGGATTTACAGACTGGAATTCCCCTAGTATAAATATAAGTACAAAATCTTACATCTTTGGGGAGAACATGTATAAATACCGTAACCCAACTCACAGGAACAAAAAAAAATCATTTTTAAATCAATATTTAACCAAGAACAGAAATTACAGTGAAAATGTCAAATTATGATGAGAAATAGCAAAATATTTACATTTGATTACAGTCAAAATGGCGTCATCCTGACGGTTAATGGCAGCTTTAAATAAAAATATATACTTGGCATTCCCTTAAAATTGTCATTAACTCTAAGGAATAATTACTTTGTAAACAAACGAAATTCTTACCTGGTCTACCCTAAAAACTTGCTTTCCTATCTATTTTTATCAATAATTGATTTTTTCCTTGTTCTGTAGTTTTTCATTGTTTTCGCGAACTGTCGCTTTTAGACAATTCGTTCGTCATTTCATTCTCATTCAATTGGTTAAAAACACACTAACTAAAAAGTTTCGTAAAATGCTTTGTCTGTTATTTATGTCTCTGGTCTGACATGAGCAAAATCATTCCTCTACCCATTAAAAGATTTTAAACAGATTCATTAACATAAATTTTAGGCTTGGAACTGAATTTCTTTATTTAAGTTTGCATGGACCGGGGAAAGGGCAAAAAAGACCACAGGAGTTCGCAATTTTATCAATAAAGTCAATAAAAATCACTCCGATTGACCAAGCCATGAGCTATGCGGTAGCATAGTTATGCTAACGCATAGCTCATGACTTGGTCAATCGAGTGACTGCTATGATTTTTATTGACTTTATTGATAAAATTGCGAACTCCTGTGAAAAGACGTTTATGCCCCCCCCCCCCCCAAAGTCAGGGGTCGGGGGTTATTGATTATTGAGTGAAAATGCGTTATTTCCTTTAAAAAAAAAAATCTTTTTCTCTCCTGGGTATGTAGCAGATACACTAAAAGCATTGTTATGACGAGCGAGTTTGCCTCTTTCAAAATTTCAAAACCCCTTTGTTAGGGGTTCTGGAGTTAGAGTACAAATATTTGTTTAAACTGTATACTGTGATGGAAACTTAAACCCATGGTTAGATTGTATACCAAAAATATGTAACATGTATGGTTTATCAAATGTATGGTACGAACAAGGTGTCAATATGAATTATAAATGGATAACTGCTACTGTAAAACAAATATTACAAGATCAGTTTATTCAAAAGTGGTCTAGTGACGTAAATAATTCTTCAAAAGGACATATTTACAGAATCTTTAAACAAAACTTTGGATCTGAACATTATATTGATAAGTTATCTCCTAAATTTAGAAAAAAATACATAAAATTTCGAACTGCAAATCATCATCTGCCAGTAGAGACTGGAAGATGGTATGGTATACCACTGTGTGATAGAATATGTACACTTTGTAATAATACTCAAACTGCTGATGAATTTCATTATATCTTAGAATGTAAAACTTTATATCTTAGAATGTAAAACTTTAGCTAATGTAAGAAAAAATTACCTGGGCAATTATTATTCCCATAGACCTAATGTTATTAAATTCATGAAACTAATATCAACTAAAAACGAAAAAATGCTGAAAAAACTATGTATGTTTATCTTAAAAATTTATGATGCTGTCTGTCCTCCTTGATATATTTCCCCCTCTCTTATTTATTTATTTTCTTTCCATCATCTGTCATGTTTTTTGTTTTGTATATGTACCTCTGACCAGATTGTATATAATGTATATATGTTATTAATGAACCCCATGTACCAATATTTTGGTTTGGGTGAATAAATTGAACTTGAACTTGAGAGGAGTTATTATTCCCCTTTGCAATTCACCTATGATAATTAATCACGGTAAATAATCATTTAATTTAATTAATTTAATTGAAAGGCCACGGAAGAATTTGTATAATACATAATACAAAAATTAATTGCATAGTTTTTATTAGGCAGGCAGACTTGTTAATGATAAATAAAAATGAGACATAAATACTCGTACCTTATCTTTGTATATTAAATGTTCTTCAAAGACCGAGAGAGGCCAATGTGAAAATGAGATTGACTTGCTAATAGTACTCAAGCACTGTTTTGTTTAGTCTGCATGGTAATAGTGACAAATATGGGTAAGTCAGGCAAGTAAATATAATACTTTAAGATTTGTTACTGAGTGCTAGACTAATTATTTTGATGATCCCTGATCATCATATTTCTCTGACTTTGGGCAATATAGCTTCATCTATCAGTTTATTTTGTTTTATGCTATACTTCTGTGGATCCTTCACATGGTTGTATTTATATTCTAGTGACCGCTATAAGGTCTTTGGGCCTCTGGTGTGTCTCCCAGTTGATTCGATATGCATGAGAATTAACTACGTACGAACAATTTCTAATACGAGACAGTCTACTGACAAATAAATTGATTATACAAGGTATCAAATTTCTTGTTGAAAGTCAACATTTCGCAAATTCTATGGTTAAAATGGACTTTTGAGCATGATAATTGTTTGGTATCTTCACATTTCTTTTCAAATTGGGTGTCTAAAGCCTCACCAAGAAGTGTACATCATTTGACTCCTCCTTACTTGCGTGTGATTGTGGTTGTTTGATCGTTTTGCCGTTTTCATCTCCAGCTCTCGAGCTTTCTTTTTCTTGGACAGTTTTCAAAGATAAATAGAAGTGAAATTTTAAATTAGTTAGGTTAGTACTTTTCTTAATCATATGGATCTCTTATTTGACGATGCACAGTCGTGCATTTTGAGTAATGTGTTGTTCTTGACTGAACAAACCACAGGCACCTGACGGATTACTTTTTTATAGTTTAAAATGTTACAATATTTCTGTATACTTGTGTGTATAAGAATACTTTCTATTTACGATCGATGTTTCCTTACAGTCCATTTCCACGTCATCCCCCACATCGCATCGCCATCGAATGGTTACCACTCTTAATACTATGTTTTTTTTTAACATGTGGGTTATTTGAACACTATCGCTTTATGAAGTTTTCATCGATATCGCTTCGATATCGAATCGTGTTTGCTCAACCCATGGCTGACACCGCCCTTGCTATAATTGTGTATCTGACGAAGATTGTACTGTATATCGCATCAATATCGAATCATTTGTGCTATTTTTGTCATCGCTCTTGTGGCTGTATTTCTTCATGCAATATTTGTGTGTATTTACTTTCCTATAACTAAGTTTGTCCTACTGTCAGTATCGAATCATGATTGTTCAAAACATGTTTTTACCAACCTTCTCCTTACCCCTAACCCTGACAATAAGGACCCTTAACGCTCTGTTTGTCATCCTTATTTATTTACAATGAATCAATATTGATTTTGTGGTCTTAAATAATTAAGTTATACCTTAACTTGAAAATAAATTTTACACTTCAGGATCGATATCGATACGATATCATCATGATAAAGTCGATATCGACATACAGCTCTCTGTCTTGTACATAGTATCCAGTATTTTCAATTCCATAGTACTGATCAGGATCGGTATCGATACGATATTGTTAATATCGTTAATGTCAATATCGACATCGAATTCGTCTTGGACATGCATGTTTAACCCACCTAACCTTCGGAGAATTTTCATTAGACTCGAAAACTTATCAGAAATACATGCATTTCTAGCCTCCATACCTATATTCCAATATCTGATAGAATTTTTCGCTCTTGTTAAGGTTAAGAGATTGGCCCTATATAAATTAAAAAGGGTATTATTTATTTGTATACCGTAGAGGCGTAGACGGCCAAGTTCTGTAACTTAACAAAAACGGAAAACGATATGAGATATCGGAATATAGGTATGATAGGCTAGGAATTCATGTATTTTTGGTAAGTAATCGTGTCTAATACAAATTCTCAGAAAGGGGACGGGGTTACATCATCCATTCATCAGGTGTCTGTAGAAGAAACGCTTTAAGTTTCCTATACACTGTATATTTACAATGATAATCCAAAAACACAAAGATCTGGTTCCTTCTTTGTGTATAATACTACATATTTTCCAAGAAAATCCTTGAAGTACATCACCTGACAGCGGATCGGCTTATTCAAATGCATATAGTGTGTCATTCTATGCTTTCTCCAAAAGATGAGTATATTTGTTCAAGCAGAAACAAAACTGAGCTACATGTATTAAAGACAATTTCTACTACATAGTAGCATATTCTCTCTCTCTCTCTGTGTGTGTGTTTGTGTTTAACATGTATACACTTGTAAAATTATAGGCCCGGTGATTATTTTGGAAATATGCTGAGGAATTTAAGCTAAATATCTTCGAATAGTTAAATTACTTATACATGGTTCGATAAAATACAGTACGATCTTGTGTAGAGAGACCTTTACACTAGTTTATCGGCTAAACTGAAATTGGATTCATTACACTTACAGTTTAACAAGTCTTTGAAATTATAAAAGATGCACTATACACGTATATGGTTCATATAAGAAAAATCTGCATCAGATCGCTGCGACAGCTGGTCTGATCTAGAGACAAGGCCAGTGTGGTGTTGTCTTTCGATACACAAACGGCCTGAGGACTTATGATCCCATCATGGCGGGACAAAAATTCTTCCTTGAGTCTTCCGTTCTCATCAACTCTGTGCACAGTGTCCGAACCCCATCCCGCGATGAACATCTCGCCATTCGATGTCATAGCTAGACCACGTGGGCTCTTCATGTTAGCGTGCGTGTAGTGAAACCGTCTGTATACAGATCTAGTGATAGATGTAACCCGATTCCTTTGACTATCGCTGACAAAATATGAGTTTCCAGTTCCATCAAATGCGACATACCATGGACGAAGAAACAAAGACTGCAGGTTCTCTTCTGGAGTTAGATTCATCAATTCTTCTCCTTTTCTGGAAAGAATTCGGACAGAAGCTGGTGATGCAAAAGGACACGTTACTACAAATTTGTCCTCTTTTGAAGAATAACTTATTCCGTAGCAGCGATCGTTTATCTTCAGTTCCTCTTGTAAATTGATTCCAGCTAGGACCCTGAAGACCAATATTTTCATTTCCTCTGGCACCGTCACAGCAACCACGTGGTCATCGAGGCAGGTGGTGTCATATGGCGTTTGTTCGAGGATGTGCTCCGATTTAATCTGAAACTGACTGTCATAAAGTTTTAATTTTTTGTTTCCTTTGTCACAGAGAAGCCAGTCTAGTGAAGGCAAAGAGAGAATGCCAGTGATCAAACACACATTCTCGTCAGACCGAGTTCTCACAGACACTGTTTTGTCCGCTAACCTACGTTTTATCTCTGTAGGTTTTGGTTTATGTTCTGTCTGTCTGGATTTAGAGGGCAGCTGCTGTGTTTTCTTGTTGTTTCCAATATCATTCACGACAAGCTCTCCTACAGAAGTCAAGGTGTTCAGCACATCATCTAGTTGACTGTTGATCACAAAATTAACCGTTGGCAATCCACACATTTCTTTGTATTCTTCAACAACTGTCGAGTGACTGACGTTCCTACCTCTAACTTGTTGGAGACATTGCAAGATGTGACCATCTGTACCATAATCTTTCACATTGCCGAGCAATTGATTTGTGTGTGAACATTCTGCGTTTAAGGATTCTAATTTTTGTATGTCATGTTGCAATTTTTCTCGAAATTCATTTTCTATCCCAGCAAGTTTTTCCAAAGACTTTCGTTCGTATTTACTTAGCATTTCATCGATACGCTTTCGAACACTTCGAATACTATTGCTTAAGTTCAGAAACGAATTGTCCAGTTCTCGGAGAGATGCCTGTGACGACTGTAAGGCGTTATTAGTGATCTGAAGATGTTCTGAAGTTTTCGATGAGATATCTTGAATGTCATGCGACTTGACTCTAACTTCGTCGTTGACGGTCCTGATCGATGTACAGTCTTTGTGTTTCTCTCCGGTACAAAGCGAACATATTAGTTCGTCATGAGCTTCACAGAATGACGTCAGAGGTTGATGTTCATGATTCATACAGTTTGGATCGAAAATGATCTTCTTTGTTTCTCTGGATTTGACTTCCTGTAGGTCCAGAATGGTATGTTTCATCGTAGTTTTCAATGAACCGTGAACGTCGAGGCAATTTATACAAAGGGTCTCACGGCAAGTTCGACACCATTTACTTCCTGTTGTTGACCTCCTCTTCCGGTTGCAAGGAGAACAATAGACATCATCTATTTTCAGTTTATACACTTCCGTTAGGGCGGATACAAAGTCACTCGGTGGAAGTTGCTCAACCCAATCTTCGGGAGATTTGTTTTTGGTTGGTGTTAGCTGTTTGCAAATTGGACAGGAATATGCATCTAGTCTTGTACTTAGATTTTGTTTCAGATCATTTCGAATACACTCTTTACAGAAATCATGCAAACACTCCAAATGACAAGGGTCAGTAAATTTTTTGGAACAAATTTTACAGGTTATAAAGGCTGAATCCATTGTTTATGATCACAATGATCTGTAAAAAAAAAACAAAACAAAAAAAAAAAAAAAAAAACAACGGAGGGTTACCAATATGTTTATTGGATCATATACATGTGCCTTATTCTTAATGACCACAAGCACAGAAAAGTCATAAATCCATGGTTCAAACAATCAATTAATATTGGTAAAAACATTTAGATACAGCTCGTTTTATTTCTAGCTATAAGTAGGAACGTATAATTATTGAGACAATCTTTTTAGAAAATTTTCATGACATCGCAAGGAAAAATAATTTACTTCAAAAGAAGATGTTAAATGAATGTTACCTCTATAAATCTGCTACGGGATCGCAGATATACAGGTTCCAATTTGAAAGGAAATCTACCGGAAAAAGAACGTGACGGCTCTTTTAAGCTCTTCTGGCTGATTGGAATTCAAGCATATGTAAATTTCATTGTACATGTACATACAGTATGTACATTCTAAAGGTATGAAGAGAAGAATGCACTTTAAAATCGAAATTTGGTTAAAATGTGGAACATATTGATTTTAAGTTATATAGATAATATCTGAACATGAACCGTGGGGCTACTATAGAAGGAACTTGCATTATATTCTTTATTTCTTTTCAGCGATGACAAACATTAACTGAAAGCAAACCAGAGGAAATGGATTTAAAAGAAGTCAATAAAGCACCAATATAAAAGATCAATAACTGATATTGAGCACAACCAATTCTTTTTAAATAAATAATGATGTAAAGTCACGCTCTGCTAAAGAGTTTTACTTTATGTGTCTTTAGATTGCTTCAAAACATACATTTATTAAACCTTTTATATATACCTTCACTGATTCCTCCAGTAAGCCAAGAAATACTGCCCCTAGTCCAGATTTAATGTAAACTTAATAAAAACGCTATTTGCCAAAAAAAAAAAAATAATAATAATAAAAATAAAAAAATAGATAAATAAAAAACGCTTAACATTGATATTCTTATGAGAGAGATCTGAGGCTATCATGGCAGCAGTTTAGAGGGAGATGGTTCTCTAACTAAAACAGGTTTTAAATTATTAACGAATTATTCTACACCACTATCAATAATTATCATTTTTATATACTGGGTGCTTTTTTATATCGTGAGGAACAGGGGACTGAATATATTTTTTATTATGTTTGACAAACCATTGATGCAGAAAAGGCGTTTGATGTAGTATGGCATGAAAATTTGCTGTGCAAACTGTATAAAGATGGTACTGAAAGTGACTTTTGGAACTGAGTGAAATCTCTACATACTGATGCTTACACTATAATAAAATGGAACGAAACTCTATCAAAATATAAGACAGCAGGGCAAATTATCTACACTAATGTACAAAAGATTCAATATAATGATCTGAACCGATTCTCTGTAGTCAATTCCTGAAAGGGTGTATATCGGATCCCTTGCTATTACCTCACCAACATGCGCAGATATGGAATTGCTCTATTAACTTCAAATCAAAAAGATGAACAGGTCCTGACTAATATTGTAGAAACAACTTCAAATACAAATTCAGTATAAACTCGTCAAATACTTGTTTCTTAATACTGGTCAAAAAAAAAAAAAAAAAAAAAAAAAAAACCAACAAAAAACAAAAATAAAAACATCGAGGTCAAAGCTCGAAAATGATGTGATTAAGTAACCTCCTTAAAACCTTTAGGTTTTGAAAGAAACCCAACAAATTCTCCTTATATAGTTCAAAGAATAGAAACTTCACGAACTCTTTATGCTCTACTAGGAAGTGGCATTCATGATCAAAAATGCGCTATCCCTTATCATTACTGTAAATATGTAGACGACATTTGTTATACCTAGACTCCTCCATGGGATTGAATTATCAAATGTAAGGAAAATGGATCTGGAGAAACTCGAAAGATATCAAAAGAAGGTGTTGAAGCAACTTCAAACTCTCCCCTAAATGACTGCGTCAGTAGCCACTATAGCCAGCAATGGAGCCAAAACGATAGAGGCCCATACTGATTCCTTTCCTTAATGTTGCCAAACATCCCTCAACATTAGAGCATCAAAATAGCAGTACGACAGTTCATAATAAAGTCTGGAAGTAAAGGTTCCAACTGATTAATTAGGACCAATTAAAAGTACGTAAGAAAAGTATGATCTGCCAGATCCACTCGATCTATTAGGAAATATAAGAGATACTTAATTAGAAGCCAATCAGTGGAAGCAGGAATAAAAAAAAATGTCATGATTATTGGCAAATTAAAAATGAAATTGAAATTTCAGGAAACGTTTCCCTACACGATCTCAAACTACAGACAAATTCGTGTTGACATCCTCATCTACTATGGCAGGCAAGTACAGATTCTCCTAATGCTTCCAGGAAAGCCATTGTAAAAGCCCAACTCGCAACAAACACCTACCGGTAACAAACCAACACAAACAAGTTTAATCAGTATGAAGTGAATAGAGAGTGCTTGTTATGCCAGGAGAGTATAGAGGATAGGCTCCATTTCTTGTTAAAATGTCGCCTATTCTATACATGACACTAGACAGCCATTATACGTGACCGAACTAGCATATCCTATCTCAGCAAGGAAACTGGTAGCCAGGAGTCAAATTCATAATTATATATCAAGACGAGAGAATATTACTGCAAATCATTATCGACTCCTCCCATACTATATTTTCACAGAACAACTCAAAAAACTTCATTGAAAATCCAGGGATTTACAGAGAACCTGACCCGCAACATAGTATTCGGTCTACACTGTCATAGAGCAAGACGAAGTGAGAGAGTCTAAAAACAGTGTGGGGAAATACCTGTGAAAAGGGCTGAAAACAGTACGAGGAAATACCAGTGAGAAAGGTCAAGAAATACTATGGAGAATATTCAGAGAGAGAGAGAGAGAGAGAGAGAGAGAGAGAGAGAGAGAGAGAGAGAGTCTGCAAACTGTGGGGAAAATTTGCTCACGGCCTACAACTAAATTTTAATGTAGGGTCATGTAAATATTGAAAAAAAAAAAACAAATAATTTATGCTGATGTACAATTACTTCTCTTATTTTAAAGGCTGACTTTATATAGCACTCCTAATTTTATATTTATTGCACAATAGTGAAGTAGGTTTTACTAACTCATTTTCATCCATCACTTTTCTCTTTTTGATTCAAATTTTATCCTCTTTTCTATTATATACCATCTTCTGGGATGATCCTTTAGTAGGGACTTCCCTTACTGAACTAGACATTGATTCCTCCTTCAGGCCTGAAATAGAACACAGGGGTGGGGCGGGGGGGGGGGGTCTGCTCCTCCACTTTTTCTGAGTATTGCTATAGTAAACTTTCCCGCTTTTTTGTGTTAAGGTCGAGCACTGCAAAATTCCATGATTTGGACATTTAGTTATTTTTTAATTGTCAGAATTATTCTGAGAAGCCCCCCCCCAACAATTTAGCTTTTTGTCCAAGGTTGCTCGTCAGATTTTTTGGAAGCCCCCCCCCCTTTTTTCAAACCTTTGCTACGGGGCTGTCCTAATTATTTTCATTTACACATGTATATGTGAAATAAAAATGTAAATATAGTTTAAAATGCTTTCTAAATAATTAGAATACAAGAAGCACTGTGTGAAAAATATCAATTTTATTCAATGGATTATTTTCACTTTTCAACGCTAAAATACTTAAGTTTTTACATGGAAAAATTCATGATATTTCGCCTTAGTTTCAGATGTTTAAATGCAACAAAACGCTATTTATTGCCTAAGGGGACAACCCAACGATTTGATTCGGGGCGAGGGGGTGCTAGCAAAATTTTAATTAGGAAACAAATATATATGGAACCGAATATTTAGTGTGCGAGATAACAAAGTGACAAAACTTTCGACCAATCATATGCAATGTAACAAAAACATTCGGAAAATAGTAAACAGCAGAGGGCGATGTCTGCCACTTGTGAACTTCCGGAATAACGAGTAGCAGTTTCCTGAACAAATTTTGTATCAGAATGTAGACACAAAGTGATACACACAACCTGTACAAAGTTTAAACGGAAAGTGAAGCGTGTTAATGATTAAACAAGGGAGTTCGTTATCCATGGTAAACATCTGCTGGTGCCCGATTACAGCAAAGGGCTTGTTCAGGGAAAAAAGTCCAAAACTTTCATTTTAGATTTCATATTCATAGTACAAAGTCTTGATAATTTAGAATAAAAGCAAAGCAAGATAAGGCCAAAAGAACTCTAAACATTTTGAGTTTTTATTGATGGAAATTGAATGCTGCAAGAAAACCACAACCTATTTGATCAATTGAAGTCAGATAATAACTTGTTTTGAAATCGTAAGACAGAACCTAGAACTGCCCTTTATGCCTGAAAACTCATGAAACAACAAACAGACAAATTTTCCTGTTCCTGTTAACCCATTTTTTTTAAATTTGAAACTTTAAAAAGAAGCTAATTATAAAAGCTAATCACAATGAGTTTTGATTTGGGAAACACAGGCTCAGATGAAGAGGAATATGATCCATATTCAATGATGCCTGTTACTAAACTTGTGGCCTTGTATGATTATTCTTATCAAGATGATGATGGTCATATAGTTCATATGAAAGAAGGGGAAAAATATCATCTAATCCAAAAAGAGGGTGATTGGTGGGAGGTTATTAGAGACATGGGTAATTTGGACGATCTCTCGTTCTACGTTCCTGCTAATTATGTACGTGTTGTTGACAACAGCGGAAGTAATGTGGACGCCACAACAAAAACGGATGATTCAGGACTTGAGAGGGATGAAGAAATCAGATCAGGAAATAGCACACTAGATGAAGATTCCTCTGACCTCTCAAGTGCACAAGTGACTCCGGAAAAAAATGTCGGCAAAACAGAAAATGGAGTGGTGGGATTAAATAGCAAGATGGAGGAATTAGGCAGTGAGGTAACATTCGAGCGAAAACAATCAACCACCTTTTCCACATTCGGGACTCAGACCACAGGGTCTATAAATCTAAACACTAAGATTGCTGAAAACAAAGGATATAGAAGAAGTTTTTCAGATGAAGGAGATTATGTGAATTTAGATGAGTACAGACTTAATGCTGGTCTGAATTCAGAGAGAAGAGATGGGACACAGGTGAGTTATGTATTATTATTCCAAAATGAAATTTTATTCTTTTTTAAAATGCATGAAAAAGGCGTATAATAGTTTTGTGAAGTCCTCTTACAGCAGAAGAATTTTTCTACTTAATGATATTTGTATATATGCAGGTTGAGTTTCAGGGCAAGATTTCTGTGCGTTACTAGTCAATTAAGGCCATATTTAAAAAAAAAAAGCTAGATTTTCATCCTTGAATGCCAGATTGTTATCCCTCCTCAATTTTTTAATTTCTCTTTTTTACAAAAAAAGTCCATAAAATTTAAGAGTTGGACGTCTTGATCATGTTGATTCTGATCAGGATCAGCATTCAAAACATTTTAACTTTCACTTTAAAGCATGATTTGGACAGCTGACAAGTTGTTGTCTGCTGTGATATGTATAAACAAGGAAGTGAAGTTAATTAGGCTTTAAAAAAAATGTTTCGGTAAGCTGACCTACCATAATTTTTATCCACCGACCTACCACCTTTTATTCCAAATCTGTATTTTGAACTGTACTTTTGTTAAAAAGTACAATTTTTTCATAGTGTAGTCAATAAAATGCATGTTTCAGATACTGTAAAAACATGTCTAACAGTTTTAAAGAGTACACTTGTTTTGTTGTGTATGTTTATTCATATATGTGTTTGTATATATGAAAAGAAAAAAAACCCAGCATATTGAATAATTAACTGATGCTTTCAAAATAAAAAGTTAAGTTTAAAGAAAAAGTTATCACCTACCTTCCTACCGTAATTTTCTTTGGCATCACATGTTACTGCATGGAAACACACACATTCTTTTATTTGGCCTTATTCAAATCATGACCCTCTCCCCCACCCCTCCTGGGGTATGATGGGACCACATATGTTAAACTTTTCAATACTCAACTGATTTCTGCTTTTCTCTAAGCAAAGTGCTCAGGTGAGTGATGTGGCCCATGGGCCTTTTGTTTGGGTTTCCCATCGCAAAACATGAACACTGCCATTCTGTGTATAATAATTAATAATATATATGATGACTATTTCAGGAATTTATAATTGCATACAAAATAACGGTATTTTAGTCTCCGTATCACAACATGTATTGTGCAATAGAAAATCATGATATACCTGGTATATCGATAAAATCATGCATCCAGGGCTACAAATTATTGTAATTTAGGAGTATTAAAGACCAATGTTAATGTCGATTCATTGGTAATATATGTATAACAAATGTACATTAACATTGGTCTTACTGCTAACTTGTCGGTCTAACTATGTGTTGGACATTTTAACAGTATTTTAAATTTCTTTGGAAAGTGCATTGGTTGGTTTGTTTGTTTAACGTCCCTTTTGAGAATTTTTCACTCTTATTGAAACACAACCACTTGCTGGTGGAGGGCTGCAAATTTTAGACATATACTCTGCACTCAGGGCCATTGAGCAGTGAAGGATCTTTTTTGTACCAGCAACTACTGTGATTAGGACCTTGTTTTATACGGTCTCATCCGAAGGACCGGTCACCAGGTCCGTCAGTGGGATTTGAATCTGCAACGTAAGGATCAGCACCCTACTCTGTGACTCTAGAGCAAACACTCTAACAACTGTGCCATGCGTGTGACTAAAAGTGTATTGGTAGAACAAGGATAAAAATGTTTTACTTTCATGAGTAACAGTGACCAAAACCACTGTTAGTCAGTGCAATATTTCCTCTTAATTTTGTTCCAAAAATGATCCTCGGTCTCAGCAGGAAATTTACATATCCACGAGAGGCTGAAGAGTTTGACACAAATTTTGCTAAATGCACTCGATGATCTATACTTGAAGACATATATATTTAAGTATTAAATTATGCCTCAAGGCCCCATTAAAATTTGTGGTCTTCAGACTATTTCCTGGTGTTGATTAGATATATTGTCTTTTCATAACTCTACTGTACAGCATCAATAGTTTAGCCAAATGGCGGATTTAAAGGGGTGGGTGGGTGGGTGGGATGTACCCCTTAAAATTGTCAATTTCCTGTTAAATCATGGTACCATTCCTTCTTTGAAAAGAAATGATTATATATTATCAGGTAAAGGAGTTCAAGTAAAAGGTTAGATATTTTAATATTCTTTCATTGCAGCATTCTAAGGTATAACTCCCAGACTTTCATTCTACAGGACTTAGAATATTAATGAGTTCTAATTATCATCAGCACACTGTTCATTAAATTTGTTAATTTTAAAACAATGAGCTTAAAGTTAAGAAAATTTATTATATATTTATTCATCTGTCTTAAAAATCAAATGTTTCATTTATGAGTGTGGTGGCATCGTGTATGCTAATTTTATGTATTTCATTCCTACAGTATTTAGTTTTATTTATAAATTTAATTTATTAATAAATACATTCAAGTAATACATGCATGCATATCCTTCTGTAGCCCTTAAATACGTCATTACATGAAGCAGTTACAAGCCTGTGTTCATTGACTAAATTGTTATGGTGTTCATTTACTAAATTAATAAGGTCTAAGAAGAAAGCATTTGTTTATGGTTAAGTTCCAGCTGACCCTTAATTACTTTATCATGTATATGCACCATTGACTATGCTAAGGCCCAAGAAAAAAAAATTTTTTGTATGGTTACCCAACTGACCCTATACCTTTACGCACTGACCCAAATATATTTTTGTTGTTGTTGTAAAATTGTATTATTCAGTTCTCTTTTTAAGTTTTATCTCCCAGATATGGCAGCATATATTACACAAAATTCAAAAAGAGCATTGTAAGTCTTAAATTTTTGCCCAATTTCAACTTTTATGAAGCCATTGACAGCTTGTTCACATTTGAAGTGAAAAAATCACCCTTTTGATTTTGTTCTATGCTTTTGGGTCAAAGGAATGATATATACTGATTCAGTTGAAAACATCTTTGCTAGGCGAGGATTTCTGATCTTCAACTCGCCTAAAATCCCTTGGCGTATGTTGATATCACAAGTCGGGATCGTTTATATCACATGATCTCAAATCTTACTGCATACGTCATTGACAGAAATAAAAAGCATATTTATAAGTTAAAGTGTTTAAAGTATAATTAACAAGCAGGTATCAAGCAATTTTTATTTGCAATTTAAGACCTGCAAATGATCATAGCTATTTATAAAATGGCATATTATCTTACGGATCATTGTTTACTTTTTGTCATTCCCGAGACTAAAGAATCAAGATATATCCCAAATGAGATATTGTCATTAATACAAAAGCCATCACTAATTGGTTGAACGATATTAATAAACTCCAAATATCACAACTTGTCAAGAAAAAAATCTGGACTTTTGATAGCACCATAGGCCAAGGTTTTGTGAGGAGAGTAGCAGATCAGAAACCCTTGGCTAGGGAAGATGCTGAATAAAATGTTGGCCCCCTTCAACATCTCAGATTTCAGTAACATTTTCAGTTACACTTGTATTGAAGCATTATCAGTAGTACAAATCTTACTCAAGTAGTTTAGTGGGAAGTAAAATGAAATTCATCTACAGACTACTACATGTATGTGAATTGTACCAAAGCAAAACATAACCTGTAAAAAAATTTAGGATATTAAATATAGAAACTGTAGCCTTAATCCTTTGCATGCTATAAGATTTTAAAATCTAATCAAGAAATGTAAAACTTAGGGTTTCATTGAATTAAAACATGGCTAGTGGATTTATGTGGAAGTGATCTGGAGCATTTCTTATATAAAGAAGATGTGTTTGTGAAACACTGATTCCCCTGTTAATGGCAGCTTATGGCAAAGGTTAAAGTTTCTCAAATGCAAGTCAAAATCTAGCATAAAAGATAAAAAAAATGTTGGTACCCAAAGAAAGGTCTTGTCTCGAGGAATATACCTGTGAAATTTGAAAGCTCTAGCTGCAACTGTTCAAAAGTTATGGCGAAGGTTAAAGTTTTTTAAAAGTAAGTAAAATGTCAAGGTCAAGGTCAAAGTTGTTTGTATCCAAAGGAAGGTCTTGTCACAAGGATTACATATGTGAAGTATGAAAGCCCTAGCACCAACCATTCAAAAGTTAAGATCAAGGTTAAAGTTTTTCGAAAGTAGGTCAAACTCCTATGTCAAGGTCAAAGTGGTTGGTATCCAAAAGAAGGTCTTGTCACAAGGATTACATATGTGAAGTATGAAAGCCCTAGCACTAACCATATAAAAGTTAAGATCAAGTTTAAAGTTTTTCGAAAGTAGGTGAAACTCCTATGTCAAGGTCAAAGTGGTTGGTTGGTATCCAAAGGAAGGTCTTGTCACAAGGATTACATATGTTAAGTATGAAAGCCCTAGCACCAACCATTCAAAAGTTATGGCCAAGGTTAAAGTTTTCCAAAAGTAGGTCAATCTCCTATGTCAAAGTCAAAGGTTCAAAATGGTTAGTATCCAAAGGAAGGTGATGTCACAAGGATTACATATTTGAAGTTTGAAAGCCCTAGCGTCAATCATTCAAAAGTTATGGCCAAGGTTATTAAAGTTTTTCAAACTCCTAGGTCAAGGTCAAAAGGTCAAAGAGATTGATATCCAGAGGAAGGTCCTGTCAAAAGGAATACACATGTGAAGTTTGAAACCTCAAGCACCAACTGTTCAGAAGTTATGGCCAAGGTTAAAGTCTCGTAAAATTTTGCAAAAATTGGTCAAACTCCAAGGTCAAGGTCAAAAGGTCAAATATGATGGTACCCAATAGGGCTGTTGCGGTTCCAAAATTTTTCAGGTCGGGTCGGTTCTGTAAATTTTCGGTTCGGTTTCGGGTTTTTCGGGTCGGTTATTTACATTTATTTTAAACCTTTAACTTGAAAAATCTTTATTTGTTATATTAAATTTAAATTGAAACCAAGTCATAACCATGCGAACGTCTAGACATCGGTGACTTGGCCTACTATTAGCCACAACCTGACCATTCCTACTCGTTTTGATAATTATCTAATACTTCCGTGACAAGTGTTCTGTCATGGAATGAAGTAGATTTCAATTGTGATGTTTATTTATCACTGTTATCGTCATCATTCCTTTGATTTCGACGCCATTTTTTGATTGAACAGACTCTAATATATAAACCAGACCCGAACCGAAATCCGGAAAAATGGAACCGGAACCAAACCGAACAACTTGGACCGAGGTTCTCTGTTATTTCGGGTACTCGTGACAGCCCTAGTACCCAAAGAAAGGTCTTGTCACAAGGAATACACATGTGAAATATGAAAGTCATAGCTTCAACCAATCAAAAGTTATGGGCAAGGTTAAAGTTGACAACAGACATTCAGACAAACAGATAAACAAACAAACAGACAGACAGGACAAAAACAATATACCCTTGGGATCTTTCGATCCGGGGGCATAAAAATGTTTTACAGTGCCACCATTGGGGCGAGCGCAGTTGCACATCATGAAAAACAAGATGTGTTTGTGAAACACTAATGCCCCCGTATGGTAACTTATAGCAAAGGTCAAACTTTCTCAAATGCAAATCAAAAATGTTGGTACCCAAAGTAAGGTCTTGTCTCAAGGAATATACCTGTGAAATATGAAAGCCCTAGTAGAAACCATTGAATAGATATGGAAAAGGTTGAAGTTTTTCAAAAGTAATTCAAACATCAAGGTCAAGGTCAAATGGTTAAAATTAATGTGCGTAAGGAAAGGCTTTCATATTTCACATGTGTAAGGAAAGGCCTTCTCACAAGAAATATATGGTGAAATATGAAAGCTGAAGCACCAATCGTTCAAAAGTTATGACCAAGGTTAAAGTGTTTCAAAAGTAGGTCAAATGCCAAGTTCAAAGTCAATGGATTACAATTGTTGGTATCCAAAGGAAGGTCTTGTCACAAGGAAAGCCTTAGCAACAACTTTTCAAAAGTTGTGTCCAAGGTTAAAGTTTTCAAAAAGTAGGTCAAATTCTGAGGTCAAAGTCAAAGGGTCAAAGTTGTTGGTATCCAAAGGAAGGTCTTGTCACGTGGATTATATATGTGAAGTATGAAAGCCCTAGCACCAATTGTTCAAAAGTTATGGCCAAGATTAAAGTTGGGAAAAATTTTGCAAAACTGGGTCAAACTCCAAGGTCAAAAGGTCAAATATGGTGGTACCCAAAGAAAGGTCTTGTCACAAGGAATACACGTGTGAAATATGAAAGCCATAGCTTCAACCAATCAAAAGTTTTGGGCAGTGTTAAAGTTTTAGTGGACAAACAGACAGCTAGACAGACAGACAGATGGACAGACAGGGCAAAAGCTATATACCCCCGAATCTTCGATACGGGGGCATAAAAACATTACATAGCTTATACTTAAAACTTTGATCCACCTCCTCGAACTTCAAACCGCATGAGACGGTCTAGACTGTGATGTCACATGACGTCGTATGTAAGTTGTTTCTCTGTAACTGAGTCTAAAAAGGCCTTTCACAATTTTGTACAAAAGGCATTGTAAAGTAGACTTTTTTGTTTTGTTTAAGGACATACGCAACGTAGTTTGAACTTTATTGTCTTTTTCCCTGGAGTTGAAGAGTTCCAATACTTAAAGGAATTGTGTGCTACATTTGTATGTCTATATATGGTGTTGTACACTTCTTCTAAAACAAGTTTGGATATACAAAACATCTAGAATATGTGTTTAGTAATTTTTGTGTATTTTTCTTTGAATTATTCAAGAATTTTCATCAATTGATATCTTTTCAAAACCCCTGGTAATGCATTCTGATTTTTTGTCGACGAACATCTGATGGCACTATAATCTTAAATTAAGAATATCTTGAAAAACTACCAGTAGGTAAGGTACGTTGCGTATGTCCTTAAGCTCTCTGCAAGAACTTAATCCTAATACATGATAAAAAATGCGGGACTGTATATTTGCCATTATCGCATGGAATCCTGGTAGCGAAGGAATTCTGGGAAGATTGCACAGGAAATTTGCCTGACAATTTTACAGACTTCATTCCAAATTTCTTCTGTTCTTACATGTCAGTCCATTGAGCTCGCTGTGCTTGCTATTAGTGCATATCAAACCATGGCAATCTTTCAAAGATTTAGAAAATGAGAGTACAAAATAATACGATTAACATTAATTTATTTATTTTTAAAAGGAGCATGATTCCGAGTGTTTGTCAGGTCTTTTAGACAGTTAAACATTTTAGTTAATAATATAAGATTTTTACCTTAAATATACTACTATCTCTTGCAAAAACTTAATGACTTCATATACATTAAAAGCAGATTCATTATTAAAAATTAATCCATTGAGAGAATCTAGTAACTGCCAACAAGGATGGAGGGAGGCAATATGTGAACTACTTTACCAGTCTAATGCCTCTTGGTAATACACTTGAACTTTATTATCTTAAAAACCATGGATTTGTTGAAGTGAGATGAATGTCCCAGCTACTTTTTCTTTACATACTTTTTTATGCCTTGGGATTAATTTACAAATTGGGCCAAGCGTAACTTTATACTGGCATGGATTGAACAGATATTGTGATTCCGCAAAATTATGACCCCATGGAAAAAAGTGTGTTTACAGTATTTTAATCTTGATATCTCAAATCATCAGTCGATATCACATCTTGAAAGTTTTTTCTCAGTCCCATCAGGTTCAAGATAAAGAGGTTTGCATGTTTTCTGTAAGCATTAGGCATTTTAAAAATTGTGCTTCTTTGTTAACTGTTTTTATATTCTTATGATGCAGAAATTATTCAGAAACTTCTGCATACCACATGTCTAAAACCACTGTATTAAGTTCTCAGACTAAATGATATCAAATGATATAAAAATCAAAATGATATCCTTGGGGTTTCAGTGTCGGACTATTCAATAGCAGCATTATAATCTTGTTGAAAAATGTGAGGAATTAATGAAATCTCCTGTTTTTTGAATAAAGCACATGTGAAGTTAAACTACACATTAGATTTTATAATGACATTCCACTGTTTAGTGAAATTGATTTGAGTTATCTCCCTTTGTGTACATGTTACTAGCAGCTGTGTTGAGAGGGACAGACGAGCAGTATTATATATCTGTACTTCCTGATTAAGTATGCACAGACTGAATCATACAGCATATAATATGTACATTGATCACTTATATATCACACTCTTAAACATGTAAAACCAGTGCGGAAAAATAACATATATCCAAGTGATGTAAACATGCATATAATTAAATCTTATAATGACTAAAGACTATCAAAAATGAAATCTTCATAGATTTTAGAATCATCTAATAAATAAATATAGACTGGGTAGATATAAAATACTTGGTTACTGTTGTGAAATATATAAGGAATATTTGGAAAAGAAAGTGTGATAGAGGCCTCCGAATCCTCATTTATGTTTTCAACCCAAGCCCAGATATCCCTTATATTTCAAACCAATTATTATTGTATTTATTTTATCCTGCAACATAGTTTTACATTTGATCACCAAAACGAGCTTTTTTCAACAAATTTAGGCATATCTCTGCAGTTGAAACTATGCTGTCATGGCAAAAACCAATACAATACAGATTACATCACAATGCTTCAAGGACATCGGAATGCTATATTTTGGCATTGAACAAAATTAATATTACTTAGCTTTGGTTTATTGGGTTACCTTTATTTTGGTCAAATTGTAAGTGCATGCTATTTGCAGGATTAAGTAATTTTTAAGGATATTGCATTATAGCATTTTATTGCATTTAGCATTTTACTAGCATATAGAATTAAAACATGTATAATACATGCAAAATTGACTTGCAATAATTAATCAGTATACTAATTAATGTTGCCATGTGATCGTCTTCCTGTGATTAACATGTGATGATGTTAAAATTGTTAAATATTGTCTCCAGGAACCCTGTTTATGTTGGGTAGATTTCTACATGTGACTCAATACTTAAACAAATTTGTATTATATATATGCAATGTGTGCAATCTTTAGTTATTTCAAAAAGAAAATGTTTGGTAAATTATATTATTAATCCATCGTGTGTCAAAGATGAGTTGTATTTCAGCACTATTATTTGCAAACATACACATATTTGAGTTGATATAAGGAAATCAGTTCCTTAACTGCGCATTGTACGAATTTAATTCACAAATTTGTTCAGTCATGTCGATATATATAGTCTATGCAGTAGAAAATGTAAATTTTTTGGAAGTGGTGCATTTTAGATTTTAATTGTGTAATGGACAAACCGAGTCTATGGATGTACATACAGATGTAATATTAAGTTGTAGTTGTTTAAACATAAGAGGTCCTCCCCAGGCTTGGGGATAAAAGCAACAGGATGTAAGCTTGATAGCTCCACTATTATTAGTATGAGTGACAGAGAGGAAACTAGATGTATATATACGTACACATCCCCAATATTATCTGCTTGCTATTTCCTGAAAACATTTTGGATTTACGCGTGGGTCTTGTTGATTTGGGAGTATATCGTCCATGTTATTGTGACATTATTGAAATTTAAATCCTGATTTGTGAGTGTTGTTTCTTTATGGATTATAATCGGTGTGTGTGAGATATGTCGCTGTATTATAATTTAGTCACGGATTACAGTCCTCGGACTTCAGACGTTGTAGAGGAGCCCTATGGTCAGGTACTGTAACTGGATGTACCAAGTGGTACATTTTGCTTGTTTATCTTTATATGTCAGTCAAAGAGAGTTTTTTTTGGTCAGAATATTTCAAAATGCAGTCTTTTCTTTGAGCTTTGTCATTCCCTGTTTGAATAATTTAATATAGATAATAATACCTTTTACAGGACATCATTTACATGTGTATAACTAAATTATATAGATAAGAGAGTTTTTGCATCAATTGGATCTTGGCTTAAGCCACATGCATGGATAAATTCTTTCATTTTTCCTACAGAAATGTTAAGATGGTTCATTATCTACAAAAAAGGAAGTCACATTACAATTCAATGCATGGAAAAAAAGATGTGCAAAACTTTTAAGGACAAGATACTTATATCAGTAGAAGGAAGGTGTTTCCTTATTTTTTTGATAAGACAATTTAAAGTTAAGATAATATCATGGTTTGGTAAGTGCTGTATGTTTTACTGGGTTTTGTATGGGAGTTACACCAACATTATACAGGCATATGACTGTGTCCTATTCAGCAGATGGGAGACCTTTGCTCTGCTTAAGAGCCTTTATAAATGTGATCTACTTCTGCTGGGGAGTTATTCATCCTGCTAAATGTTGTGTGTATTGATTGATGCACACTCTCATTGTTTTTCCTGACCCAAATTCACAGCCAAATGGGGACAGTTTCCCTCGTAGGAAATGTCCTTCCCCCCAAGAAAAAAAATAACTACATTTACCCAATTTTTTTTTAGATTTCAATGAAACATTCTTCCCAAAATGGATCTAATAGGTTGCTTTTAAAAAAAATATGGGCCAAAAACACCGACTTTTTGTGTTTATAATTTTAAGTACTCTCAAGTTGTATTATGGTAATGATATAAGAAGGTCAATATTTTATCATACTATCCTATATTTATCATGTTTATAAAATTAAATTTCAATTTTCATAATTCTATTGAGCATAAAATCAGTACAAGTAGTTTGCTCTATTTAATTAAAATGGCTGAAATACATGTAAAAAGTCTTGGCTAATGGTCCATGGCCACTCACAAATTCATGTTAATCTTAGGATTTGATGTCTTCACATTATTTTATGATATCGTGTACTCGCTTAAATAAGGAATCAACAGTATTGTAACCTTGGGAAAACTGGATGGGTTTCACTTCTTGATAAGCAAGAAAAAAAACTTCCTTGGTACTTTGACTATCTTAACATATTACAAATGGTTGTTATGATAAGTGGTCTCTATATTTTCATAATTTTAGAACAAGTGTGTAAGGTACAGTAGTTTGTGATAGACTTAAACTTCTGGGGTTTTTTTCCAGATAAGAACAAGTCTCAATAAAGCTTATCTGTGGTCCCCGGTTACTCGTCAAATTTCGAACATTTATTAACATTTTTAAAAATTAAATTTTATTATTAACTAATGTCTTTATTATTTGAATCATCATCTAAAAATGTCAAACAATAGATATAGGCAGCATACGAAGCTGTGCATTGAAGGTAAGGTCCTTTGATTTTCATGAATATCAAAAGAAATCAGTGACAGGTACACACTTCAAAGCTTTCGTAAACACCGAGCACAGGTTTGTTCAGAGTCGAGTTTGAAATATAATGTGCATATTATATGTGTAAAGGTTGAGTGAAAATATCTTTGTTGAACAACCTTGTGCTCTATGTTTTTTAATTAAAAGTATTGAGATTTTGAATCTCTTCGCTGACTTCATTTACATGCGATTAACCTCTTTATGACCTGTTTAGAATCATAACAAGCCACGTGGATTTGTATCGTTACGGGTAAATGCCCCCAGTAATCGTGCTAGTTCTCAGTTGAAACGTACTCAGTTTTATATCGATCAGCATGAACTTGTTTGGTTAATCTTGTTATAGCTTTTATTGCCAAAGTTTTGTTAATAGAAAATTCTATATGTAGTTGATTGTGAATCTTGAACATATTATTCGTCTTTGAAAAAAAATATCATACCAAGATATTCTTTTTATAGTATCTATTAATATAAATGTCTCCGCCCATTTCCATGTAATAGAGAAACCGTAGTCTGATTGGGGGAAAATGTTCCGGCATTTTTTAGTGCGATAGGTGTTAAAAATAGGCTTGTATTTTTTGATATGTTTGATTATTCATTATAAATACACAATGTTTAATTAGAAATACTTCGTTATACACAATGAAAACAAACTAAATACTGTATGCTAATATTTAACCGGTAAACCAAGGATGTAAAAAGGGACCACACTACTATTTTTAGGGATATGTCTAAGAAAAAGATAGGATTAATTGGGATGGAAGTAGGGGGTGAAATGATACGCCTCCTTCACGATATGATACGTATCGTATAATTTTGTCTTGATACAGTTATTTTCGATACGATACATTTTGATAGAAAGAAACAAGTTTAACGTTGTTTTATGTTTTGTTTCATTAAATCCTGTCACTGAATCTACGTGCAAATTGACTAAAGAAATTAATTAGAATGATTTGACTGTTAAAGATTGTTTTACAAACTACCAGTCCTCAAAAATTTAGGTTTTTAAAATTAAATTACGCCGAGTAGCGTGTTTTTACTTATACCAAACCTGGCTGAATAACAAACCCGACCAAAAAATGAACTGAACCGAAAATGGAGATTTTGTACCGTGTATCAAACGGAGAAAAAATACCGCAGTGAATCGATACCACTGTAAAGTGTGAACAGTTTCACACCTAGATGGAAGAAGGGGTTTGCAGTTTAAAACAGTATACACATGTGTAATTTTGAAATTTTGCAAGAGTCTAAGGCTCTTTCGTCATGTTCATCATTCACATGTTCAAGATCTCAGATCCCTGCACCTGTTTAAGTGCAGTACTCCCAAACTGTCTTTTCTAATTCAGACCATCAGATATTCGGAGATACAACTGTATAGCTTGAGGATCAGATTTCAGCCTAGATGCAATTTGTTGAGATTTAAGAACTACAGTCAAATCTCGATATCTCAATCTTGATGAGACTGAAAAAAAACTTAGAGATATCCAAGGATTCGAAATATCGAGGGTAAAATACTTAAAGAATAAGTGGTATTTGGGATATCGGTGTTCCAGATACTGAAGTTCAACTGTATTTTATGCTGTGTTCATTTAACCATTGAGTATGGGTTTTCTGGTCTAATCTACTGTTTCAGATAGTACATTATACTCCTTAGTAATTTTTAACCTGCACCACCTTAAGTTTGATTCACAAACTTATAGTCCCTATTATAGTTAGCCTAGCTGCTAGGTGTACATATTTATTAGCCACAAGACATTGTCTTTACAGATGCTGAGTAGACTGTGTAAATACAAGACTGACTGTATACATATTAAGTTGCAGATTTAAGGGGGGTGCACCCCTAAAATTGTCAATGTTAGCGTAAATAATAGTTTCGTTGAGAAAATGTAAAAAATGTCTACTTGGTAGACCTCATTTTTACCCTACAAAATCTCTAGAATCCAGGAGCTTCTGGGGGCTTCGCCTCTTGGGCCCCCACCAGGACTTTGCTTTGGACCCACTGGGGGCCTCAAGGCAGCCGCCAGACCCCTGCCTACCCCCCTAACTTCCATTCCTGGATCCGCACCTGATATTAAATGATTTTTGGTAAAGTAGAGGACTGGATTTATTTTTTAATAAATCAAAAGTGGAATCAGTTATTACACTAACATGACATAAAAAGGTCATGATGGTTCTGTATTGTAAACTGGATTGTACAAAGCCAGAAATTAGAACAGGAAACTCAGTAACTGTTTTACAATTAATTGTATTCATATAATAACAATACTGATTAGCAATTCGTCAGTTTGAAATCCAAATGCGACTACAACATGTACAAGTATGAATTGTTGAGATGAGGAAATTAAGACCTATATTTATGTACATAATTAAAAAAATTATTCACAGCAAGAACTATTCACAATTGAAAAAAAAAAACTTCCAAAACTCGCTGATATTTCTGTCACACAAATGAAAGTTGGTTTAGTTTACAGTATGTATATTTTGACTGCTTTACAAACTATGCCATTATAACAGAGTACTGCTAGAATAATTACATATATTTATTAGAGTTTTCTTCCCATGAAAGTCTGATGTAAACATAACAGTTTTGCTTCATGATTTGGAAATATCTTTATGGTTTTACGTGTAACAGAAAAGACGTGTGATGTTTACAATTTCTTGTAAAATGCCTACATTGGGATGTATTGTAATGCATTTTAATAGTTAAAAAAGTACAATGTACTTGCTGAAGAGATATATGCCCATAAGTACTAAAGTCCTTTTGTTCCAATGTACAAGTCACTACAAAGGTGCTTTATTGTACTGCAAATCACTTTTTATTCACGAGAACTTTATTTTCGTGTATTTACCTGAGACCATCTCCTCATGAAAATTTCATTTTTGTAGATAATTATACTAGAGATTTTATATGCCATATAACTATCCCATGAAAATTAGGTTTCAGGAAAATTATGATGATCTACAGTATATTATAAATGTAATGCTCACACACATAAACATGTATAAATGTATTTCCATGTTTGATTTTAGGAGAGAATCCAAGAGGACCTTTATGCCAACGTTACGGAGATCCATTCAGGGGACACAATCAAAACCCCTGATTCACCACCCCCCTCAACAGAGGGGAATTACTTAAAGACACTTTTGGGGGTATGGGATAGTTTTCTGGACCCTGTCACGAAGCGAATCTACTACGTTAATAGGGAAACACATGAAAGAACATATAAACCTCCACGTCCCGCAGACAGGCAAAAACAGGTGAGCAAAACAGCCCCATTAACACCCTTAATAAATTACAAATGACTACTATTTTGTACATATGGTCACAGAGAATTTGCTTTGGAATGATAGAAGAGTTTAGACTGACATAACTCCCACCATAATTACACCTCAATAAAGTCCAATTAAAGTATATTATGGCAGGTTATGTGAATTACTAGACAGTAAATATTGCAAGTCAGTTTTATCTGCTACCATTCCTACAAACTTTTGGCTGCATCACGTAGAATTTGCTCATTCTCATTAATATTTATTTTCTCAGATTTCAAATGTTATTGACCATGCAGTGATACATTCTTCTGGGAATGAAAACTTTTGCCATGTCTTGTTTAGCAGTTGTCCATAGTTTTGGATGTAAAATGTGTATTGAATAATATGTAAAGATTTGTGTATTTCCCCTTCCTTAAATTTGAAGAGTGTCATCCTTGGTCCAAATTTCCTCATTCGGTGTGAAAAACTGTTCAGCTTATTTACACTTTTGTATGCCTAGCTATTTGACTGTCCTCAATTCATGTTATTATATACCAATTCAAATACAGTCAAACCTTGTTATCTCGAACTTCAGGGGACCAAGAAAATACTTCGAGATATCCAAGGATTCGAGATATCCATCTTTTGAAAGTAATTCAGCTATAGATTTCTGTTTTTTTAATATTTGAAAGAATGACTCTAGACTGCACCCAAACTCCCAAAAATGATGGTGCCCATTTATTAGCAATTTTCTGGCTCAGAGGAGAGGGACTTAGGGAACCTCTCCTAGACCCTCCTCTGCACCCTCCTTCTCAAGAAACCTGTGATAGCCTTAAAGATCTGAATTCAGATAAATGCATAAATCTTAAAAGTTTGCTAAATTTGAGTTGCAGCAAAACACGTTGTTTCTTAATTATTATTCTGCTGTATGACTTGATATAGCAGAGATAATTACACCTGGTACCTTATCTTGCCTATATTAGTCAGACTTTGGGGAGTTAAATCTTGGTTCAAAACTCTTATATATAACTAATTATAAGTTAGTCCCTGAAACATTGTCATTTTTCTGGACAATATGATGAAATTAAGTACAGTATTTTCTTAACAATCTGAACGATTATTATTGCCAAAAGTTGGACATATCAAATATTGATGTACCCAAAATAGAATATATATGTGAAATTAGCAACCGATTCTGGCGAAAAATTATACCAACTTATAAAATTCTTCCCAAAAATCGGAAAAAATACATCTAACTTATGTGAATAAGGTTCTTAGAACTAAGTAGGGCTAGAACAATATGTTAGCCTGGCTGCTAGTTGTACTAGCAAAAATATGTTAAGTGCCAATTAATAATTAATGATAGTCACCTTAGTAATGTATTACTTTGCATCAATTGTTATACAACCTGGAGTTGTTTTTCGGAGTCCATTTTAGGGAATTAAAATGCTTATTTATATGATTGTATACTTTTTTGCTTGACTTCACCAAACTTGTTCTGAACTTTTTCTTGTTTTTTAAGGATATTTGTATAAAAAAATTGGCAACTAGCAGGTAGTTAAATGATCATTCAAGAGAGCTAGATATCTAAGTTAAGGATAGGTTTTCCACTACCCATTTGAAAGCAGCCAAGTCATCTCATTCAAAAGATTAAAATTTAAAATCTGTTGAGTTCACTTTGAATTAAATGAATTTTAATAGACAATTCAATGTGGTCTTATTATACCAGCTTCAAGGGTTTGAGCAAGATAATTTTAGAGACATCTCTGATATGGGAAACTAGAAAAAATTGAAAAAAAAATATACAATAATGTTTTATTTTATTGTTGAAATGTAATCACACATTGTTAAGCCCATTTAGCAATGTTTTGATTTTACTATCTTAATGTAGGAAATCTCAGATTATGTGAATCCATATAGCTTTGTCCAAGAGCATTATGTTCATAGAAGGGTAAGATGTGAAGTTTGTCATATTATTTTGTATTGTACGTGAAATCAATTTTATTTCTGGAGAGCTGTTTTCTATGAATACATTAAATCTATTGTTAACATATTTTGAGTGAGTATATATCAGGTGTTTTAAATGATTGACAAGTATGAATAATGAATTCTTCTCAGTATACAAGAATATTGAGCCAATCCATGAAGTGTTATTGATTTCACAGTGTTTTATTATTACCGTAGCATTAAAATTCAGTTACATGTGGTATTTCAATATTTTAAAAGTAACTATATTGTATACAGGGAAATTTTCACCCCAATTTTATTTTCACCCCATTTGCCCTACTCTCAGTTGGGTGAATTTAAAATGGGACTAATTCAAAGAACACTGTCTATTAATTTCTTTAAAAAAAACTGTGACTTGTCGAATATAGAATGAGACAAAATTGTTTGCAAGTGTGAAAGGGCGAATATAACCCTGTATACAGTATGCTTACTTATATACATGTACATTTAAATACTATGCTAAATATTCATATATGAGTAAGATTATCTTTTTTTTTCTTTTAATTAAAAAATATTTGAAACCTGTGATTCACATTTTAAATGATTGTTATAGTGAATGTAACAAGGTCAGAAATCTGAGCACTAATTTATTAGCAATGTTCAGAGATACTCTCATAAAGTAATCTGAGAATATTATTGGTTGCGATACTGTAGATTTTTATATACCCAACTGTGTATCACTCAGTTTTACTGTTGATTTCATGCAATCTTGTGACCATGTGATCCAACTTTCCAGATCACCACACTTTGGCTTTTCTGAATCCATATCAGGGGCACCCCTCTCTGAAACTGATGATGTAGTACACAGTAAACATGACATTTTTTCTTGCATATCAAATAGTTCCTTAAAAAATGTTTTGTTTTATGGATAAAAGTTGTATAATTGATCCCAAAAGTTTTCTTTTATCATATTTTGCGAATTATAGAGGGGTATACAATAAATTTATCATTATATCAGTAACTTGATCTGAAGAACCAAATCATGTACATGTTGTTGACAGGCACGGATCATCAGATCAAACTTCCCATCTCCTTTGATGTGATGATCCGCACCTGTCAACTTGACGTGATATGGCTCTTTGGATCAAGTTACTGATTAATACTTGTAATATATATTTCTAAAACATAACATGAGGAATTTATTAATTGTGTAATTTTGCAAGAATCACCACTTGCAGAAAAAATACTTCTAGGCTAAGCTTTGAAATACACGTACAAAATCATGATTAACAGTCCACTCAAGAATATATGATATGTCCTCACAATTTGACCTGCAGGTCATGATGATTGGTGATACTGAAGACTTAAAATAAGGATCCTATTTTCTTCTTGACCAAGGATTGGCATTGTATACATTTCATGAAATTAAATGATTGTACTAAGATTTGGTTGTTACATACGGTCTCATGTTATATGATCTTTACAACATGTACATCTTTGACAATAATAAATTAATAATTAAATCATCGTTGATAAAATTATGCAAACTGCATGTACAATGTAGAATATACATACCGGTATTAAATATTTTATGTTTAAAGATCTTGAAAATGTATCTCCTATCTATATACTGATGTTACACT
The DNA here is from genome assembly GCF_033153115.1 of Saccostrea echinata. Lineage (NCBI taxonomy): Eukaryota > Metazoa > Mollusca > Bivalvia > Ostreida > Ostreidae > Saccostrea > Saccostrea echinata. The sequence continues at coordinate 15,549,240 of NW_026889777.1, forward strand.
GTAAACTTCAGCATTAATTAGATGATTTTTAGGCCCTGAGATTGAAGATCGGGGGGCATATTGTTTTTGTCCTGTCTGACCGTCTGTCTGTCTGTATTTCTGTCATAAACTTTAACCTTATGTAGCATCCAAATAACTTTTGAACCACAGAATTAAGAGATTTTATATTTGACAGAGTTTGAAATGTACCAGGTGTTTGAGAGGTTTAATGTTTGTCAACACATTTTTAACTTGCTCATATTTCTGAAGAAAAAATTATAAAATAATTCAATCAAATTTAAATGGTCAGTATTTTAGACATTTTGGAAAGACTTCTATAAATAGTGCACACATTGTTTTGAAGGCTCCACGTGAGGTAAATTTCAGTCATATAAGGTAAAAATGGTAAAAAATTGATGTTCAAGCTAGTACTTAATGCTTCTGATCTAAATCATTATTCATCTCTCCATTTCGGATGTCTTAATTTGTTGCTGACCAATGTAATTATACTATTTTGAAATTGTCAATCAATTTATTTTGAAATGTTGTACATTGACTATTTAAAGACTTTTTATGCAGGTCATCTTGTCAGGAGCATTTTTACCTTTATAAAATTTTATTTCCAAAACTGCTCTTTAGCAATATTTTTGCCATTCTTTTCAAATATTGCAGCTATAGGGACGAGGGCCCTTGCTTTTTGCTTCTGATCTAAATACATTTCCAAATGTATGGCTATATATTACATCATGCAAAATGCTTCATTTTGCCTGGAGCATTTTAACCATACCAAAATTTTGTTACCTTGACATTACTTATGACCTTAACCTGACAACTCTCAATTTTGCAATACATGTATATAAATACAGTATAACCCTCAGAATGACATTGATGTGTTAAAGACATGCTTCTAGTTCATCAGTTGGAACTGTTAATCAGTACAAACTTTGCAATTTTAGGTTGAAGCCTTGAACAGTAGGAAGGTCAGTCTACCTGAAATCCTCGTAAACAATGATACCGTGCCTAGTGGATGGCGAGTGGAAGACAGTGCTGCGGGGAAAATATTCGTTAACTCTGCCACAAATGAGAAGGTTATTGAGAGTTCTATTATTAGTTGCCTGTTCTAGTAGTAGTCAGTAGTGATAATAAATATAATAGGGTGTAGTTTCTCTAATTGTAGGTTTAATAGTTTGTGGTTCTGAATAATTAGAATTAATTGGCCTAATACATGAAAATAAGTGTATAAGTTGTATCTTATGTTTTCAGAAGGATTCAAGACACATAGTAATATTTCATTAAAATAAAACAAAAAAATTTTGATATTAAAAAATAATCATACTTTGACTTGAATGCTAAATAATGCATATTAATAGCAAACAACCACTTATTAATCAAAATATATAATTTTACATCCTCAATGAAGTACAGTGTATATGCTTGTAAAAATGAAGTATGGATGATTCTATTTCAGTAATATATCAATAGTTGATGTTTTATATTATTGACCCCCTCCAATTTCCCTGATACACTTTTTTTTAAAATTGTGGTTAAGTTCATTGCTTCCTTCTATGTATCAAAGCCGTTTTTTTAGTGCTTTTTTATGCATTACTTTGAGTGTCTTGGCTTTGTTTATATGCTTATATGCACATTTGTAGTGGTCTTATAATTGCTATTTCATGCATCAATCACTAGAATTATGGAAATATTGCAGCATTTTTATTTTATTATTACTGTTCAAAGACTAGAAGAGCTTAGTACATATATATGCATTGGTAAGGTGTAGATCATCAATGGTTGAACTGTGTTGCCCTAGTTACTGAAAATGGAAATTTATATATTAATGTAAAATTCTTCAAAACAATACATCTCCTACAATTTTGGTTTTGATTTCGATAAAACTTTGTGCACAGTCATGTAGACTTTATCAAGACACTTAATTCTGTTTATCATTATTTTTTTATTTTGGTGTTTCAGTCCAAGTGTAACTCTTCTTGTCCACTTTTACAGAACACACCAGTAGAGCTACAGCTTCATCAGAGACTTTATTTTCCTTTTGATCCTAAATTATGGGACATATATAAATAAAAGTTTTATAGATATTTAGATTCCATTAGGAAAAAAGATCGCGACATGGAAGAAATTTTACTTCAGTGATTAATTCAGTAGTTAAAGTCAAATAAAATTATTCAGTTTAGAGAGTAAGAAGAAAAGCATAAGTTTGATGCTTTATGGAGTAAAAATAAAAATACAAATTTTCAGAGATAACTGCTAAAAGGGATTTCAAATCTTTAATTGTGGAAGAGAGTTATTTTAAATGAAAAGTTAAACTTTCAGTTTTCAGCTGATTATAATAGTAGATGTAGTGTAGAGATTTTGTGTTTTTGTTGCACCCCCTTAATATCTCTGTTCATAATCACATCTTCTCTACTTTATGCATGTGTCATAGTGGGCCTCAAAAGTCAACGAAGACGGTCAGCGGTATTACTTCAAAATTGACGGTGATGAGTCTGCCTGGGAACTCCCGAAGGTGTGTGCATGGTCTATATATAAGTACTGCATGTATTCCACCATAATCATGATGACCAATTGACCATTGATTGTAGTCTTGGTCATGGGATCTCAGTTACTGCATCTAGTTATGTTAGGATTTAGCTCACCTGCATCAGTCTTGCAATGTTTTGATATCTTTCATACATCAATTGATATGCATGCTCAGAGTGTTGTGGGAAAATGTATCACATTTCCTACTTTTTCTCGAAAACCAATGGACCTATTTCAATTGACCTTATCTGAAAGTATTTTTGCATGAAGTGATTGAAATTTGTTGAAATAAAGTGTCATACTTTTTAAAAAGAAATAATGTATAAATACAAAGAAAATTCTCATGACCCTAAACCAGAAAAGACAACTTGATTTTTTTTCTGTCCATAATTTCATTGTTCACACCTGTTTCACAAAGCCTGGACGGACCCAACTATGTTGGGCTTATAAGTGAATTGGAAGATTGGCTCTTCACTTTAACATTTGTATGTTAAGACTTAACCATCATCTTATTTTTGCATCCCAAACAATTATAGACTCCTGTGTAGATTTGTATTGAACATTCATAAAGGACAAGATAGGCTAAGACACCCTTTTGGCCCCTGGTTTGGGGTGTCTTTTAGAATGATGCCACAGTTTATCAATATAAACCTGTTGCCACCAATGTCTTCAAATGAGTATTGGTTCTAAATTATGGGATACCCAGAGGTCACAGGAAGGTCAGAAAATATGTCAATTTCCGAATTTTCTCATTTTTACGCGAATTTCCATCGATTTTACACCACATTTTGTTTCAGAAAACATAGAGCACAAGCTTGCCTATCTACCAAATTTATATATTTCATACACTAGTATCAGATGCATCTTGTGTATAAAAATCTCAGATAGGCAAGCTTGTGCTCTATGTTTCCCGAAGTGAAAAGTATCTCAAATTTGACAAATTTCCAACAGAATTGAGGAAATTCGGGAAAATGTCCTACTTCTGCACCCTCTTGTGGCCTCTGTGTAAGTTTTGAATCAAAATTAGAGCTTGTTTTAAAACAAGCATTGTTTTGAGTTCTTAACTACGAACTATCACAATTTTAACTGAAACTGATTTTTACATCAAATAAGGGGCCTATTTGGCCGTTACCATACCTTGTCCTTTGCATTTACCAACCAAAGACCTCATGAAAATGATGTGCTACACTTATTTGTAAAGCAAAATCTCATGGTCACAAAATAAAAATGTCACACATTTTGTGTGGTTTGCAAAACTTTGATTTCTATAAATAAGAGGTAACAGAGAACATTATTCCAAGGTCAAGGTCAGAAAGGAAGGAACTTGTATTCTATTTATATATAATTAAAATTATTTGTTATATAAGTGAAAAACATTCATCACAGGTTCAGACTATTTCAAGATTCAGTGACATATTCAGAGTATTATAACCAGGAAGTTTCTGTTATAAATATATACAATGTATTTTATTGTTGCAAAGGATACGTGCTCTTCTGTTTATTTGTCAGATTATTCATATTAGAATAACAGAACATGTATAGTATGACAATTGTTTGTAACTAAGCCCATCATATGCTTTTAGAAATATTAATTTAAAAAAAATTGAAATAATGTTTGCTAGCTTGAGATCCTTGGTAAATTGTAAATTTAGCTACAGTCCTAGGGACTCTAGTTGAGACTGCAGGCTTTTTTAAATTTGAGTGTGCAAATGTATCTTGTATCCAGGTTCTTTAGATTCCAACATTGTCTCCTTGCTTAATTATCTAGAGTGTGCTTCTTTAGCTCTTCTTCTGTATAGCAAAGCTACAAAACAATCAATTTAGACAATTTAGGTATCTCAAAACATTTATATAATAAATAGTAGTGATTCTCATGATCAGCATTTAGTATTTACTTCAACATCCCACTTATCCACACATTGTCAGTATAGCTAGATAAGCATCAAAATTATTTTTCAGATATGAATCTTTAAATCATAATTTATGTATTACCAGGAAAACACTTTAATTACTTTATTCTATATATGTATAATCATTATATATGGAATTATGTGTTGAAGAAATCCACTACCAGAGTATTTAACTCTCAAACTTTCATTTTTATTCTTTTTACATACTAGGATATGCTAAATTGTTCATGTTATAGGACTTATTTTTCATTGTTTACTAGAATATTGAAAAGATATCACATCATGCAGTTAGTTTTTCTCTTAGTTGTTCTAAGTAAATCAAATGTCTAGGAAACTAACATACAATTTTGGTCTTGGTCATACATGTATGCCCTTTTGTAAAACTGAGGATCAATCGATTACAAGTCTTTAGTCTTTACAAACGAATTTTTAGTGAAATTTCTTTGTAAATCATCTAAACTTTCAAAAAGTTTTATTTTTTATGGAGGATGCATGGCATCTTAATTTCATATGTATGTCAACACCTTATTTCTTGTACATAATTGAAAAAGACATTTCAAAAACATTTCTTTATCATTTTGTATCATGGGATTTACTAATGTGTACAAATTGTGAAAAGTAATGTGGATCAAATTCTTTATTAAATCTAAATTTTCAGGGTTTTTTTCCCACACATATTTGTATTTTCATGATAAAATTTCTATGCCTCTTGTATTGCCAAATGTCCCATATTTCTAACAAACCAGACCAATGTCCCAAGAAACGTTTTGGTGTAGAATTAAGTGAAGGTATTAATTTTAGGTGTTCAAAATAGGATGATGATAAACTTATGCTTATAAAATTTTTCAGCTTTATATTTAAGTAGACAGATGTAAAATAATTGACCGAAAGCACAAAAAATTGATATAAAATAACAAATTGAATTAAAAGTAATTTTTAATAGTGAAGAAAAACTTAGTTTCATCAAATAAATGTTGAATTATACCCTCTCTGTTTGTTGATCAAAGCTGAGGTAGCGTCTGGGGAAAATTTTACAGGACTCTCACATTGGGCAGAGTGTGTAAAAATTGGGAAAATTAGCAATCCTCTAGGGAATTTTGGAAAAATGATTTTTATACATTGAGTTTCTGGTGTTTGTTACTTAACCTTTTTCTGTATAGAAGAATATGAATAACTAGTTCAGTTATTACATATTACATATCTAACTGTAATGTTCTTAAATCTTGGGGGAAAATGACTAATGGAAAAATCAACACATTCAGTTAGAAAAAAATTTCCTTTTTTGAATTGGGGATGGGCTCCAAATATAGACAATTTAAAGCCCTGAATATATATATGCATATTCTAATATTTTGTTGAAATGTTGCCAAGACTAATCCTCCAGAAAAAAAAGAGTTGCTGAATCTTCGTTAATGCATGCTTATAGTTTTTAACAATGTGCATTATCATTTTAATTGACTAAATGACTAATCAGAACATTTTTCTCTGTTTATGCTTTTTTTACAGATTGATGAACCAAGTAGTCCGCCCCCTGTTGGGCCCCCTCCTACACGTTCCCCTAGCAGGTCCCCCCGAATGGCACGATCGGTAAAAGCCCAATCCTTGATCATTGGGAACAAAATTAACTTTCAGCCCTATATGCCTACCATACATGCATCTGCACAAATTCCAAAGTCGCAAACTTTGCCTGCCAACATGTCTACCCCTCTCATAATGGTATGTTGTCATGGTGACAAGGGTGGACTAATTGAGAAAAATTCTCCATTTTACTTGTTAATGATTTGCTTTTAATGCATTGAAAACCAGCCTTTCATTTTCTAAGTTAAAAATTGTTCAGATTTTAGTTGTTTTAAATTTCTCCTTAGTTTGTTTTAAACTGGCCATTATGTATATGCATGAAACCAGGAAAACTTTTCTTTATCCATTTGTTGGTTGGTTAACTTATCATCCCTTTGTTTTTCCTTTGCTGATATTATACTTAATTATATTGGCTTTCTTTTCATTTCAGCTTTTTACATGTTGAGCATACATTTTTGTGAAATAATATTTTTTATGGAATTCTGTAAAAATTTTTCTCAATCAGACTTTGATAATACACTGTGTCTAAATCAGTTACTTTACGTTTCTTTTCTACTCAGATCTTGACTTTGATAAACTTTAACTGGAAATGTTTTGTCCATTTTGTTGCAAGAGCAGTTGATTGCATCCACTAAATTTCATTTTAATTCCACATCTAAATAAAGTAACTTTTAAGAGCTAGTTTATTAAGATGTAGATTAAATTAAATTAAAATAAATTAGATTTGAATTAAATTAAAAAGTAAAATAAAATTTAATATCCTTGGAACCTTAAGCTTTAAGAATTATGTCCGAAAATAACTCCTTAAATGCATGTCAACATGTAGATCAGATGATGTCTTTAAGTTAATTTTCTATAAATTAAATATAAATGTTCAGCAGGGAAACTGGAATTTAAAATTGGTGTTAGACATAATAAATCCAAGAAGCATTTAGTAGAACTTAATTAAGTTCCCTTGACTGTAACTGCACACCAAAGAGTTCTGATTATGTGGAATTTTTATGTAGTTAAGAGTAATCTGCCCATAGATCTAAAATAAATAAATTGAAATCTAAAGTTTATCAATCAATTTTTAATCAATTCAAGCATTTTTAACATTTTTGATAGGCCAAGATAAATCAATTGAACACTTCATCTGCATTTTTCCCCTCTTGGGTAAACAACAGTGATTTCTGCTCATCAAAACTTTGTTGACTGAGAACATTTTTCCAGGGGGTACATGTAAAAGCTAGGCACCCTATGTTGAAAATAATATAAATAAGCTCAGTATTTTCCCCTGTATACAATATAATTTTCTCAGTGTCTCAGTGTGAGAGAGTCCTCAAGGTCACAGGCAATCAAAAAGAAATTGTAAATACATATACAGAACAAACGTAAAAAAGCGACCATAGGATTTAATTCTTTTAAAAATGTCACCAGAGGCTGTGAAAAGAAGCTTAATCATAAAAGTTTTGAATTTTTATAATAATAACTTACCTGATGAGGAAATTCTGAATATGTGATTTGTATTTCATATCCGTATCCTAGGAAAGTTACCATGACAATAAACTGTGTATGAAGGTCATTATTTATCCATGAATAACAGTTTGTCATAAATTTAAATTTAATACTAGAGATAAATGTAACCCATTTCACAGGTATTTGAATTGAGTTGCTAATAATAATTGAATTAAATGTTGATTAAAACGTAATTATTTATCTTTTATATTCTTAAAATAACCAAAGTTTAAATTTTTATTCAAAATGCTAAATGCAAAATAACTTAAAATACAAATTAGACCATTGAATTAAAAGAAAATATGATGTATCAAAATTTATTAATTATTTTTTTTTATTTAAAAAGAAGAAATTTTTTGCTTTTTAAAATCGTATTTTTGATTAATGCTTGGTAACATTTTAGATTTAAGGTTTGATTTAATGAATCTGACTTAATATGTACTTACCACAAAATCTGAAAACAAAAGCTAGACAGCATGAATCATTGCATAATAATTGTGTGCTAGCAATGATATCATATTTATGTGTGTGTGTGTGTGTGTGAATAAATTAAAACTTTGCATGTTTTTGAGAGAGGCAACTTTTTACTGTCTTTGGATGAATTTAGCATGATTTTGTTTTATCATGTGTTTATGAGTTTTGATTATACTTTTATTGATAATGACTTTAGATAATTGTGCACAGCTACCAAATATCATTTACTTATTGAACGATATATAATCTGATTCAATCACTTTTGTTCATTATTATAATCTTTTTAAAAAACTTTTCTGGTTCTTTCTACATTAAGGTCATGCAGAGTTTTTAAATTAATTCATAATTTTATAATAAAAAAAAACCTTTTCTTGATGTAATGCATAACAAAGCATAAATTAAAAATAATAAATATATATAAATAAAATGCAAAGTTATTTATAAGGGTACATATATATAGTGTGGTATTAATTAAACAAGCTTCAATCAAAACATGCACTTTGAATTGATGTATTCTGTGCATGAAGTGGTCCAAAGATTCTGTTCTAAATATATATTTTTGTTAGATTAAAGAAAACATAATTAATTATTATAAAAATCATCTAAGGCAGCCTTGCAGCTTGAATCCTACAATGAAATCAGTTCATATAAATTTTCTCACAGCTTTGGAAGGTTCTATGACTATAAAGCAAATATCTATAAAATATAAATGAAAAATATTTTTAATATTTTCTTTGTTTCAATAATGCTAATTGTGAAAATAAATTTTAAGATTTATAAGACATCAGATTACCTCTGTATCATTTTTGTAAATATTCTCCATAGAGATGAAAGGATTACAGTTTTTCAAGAAAGAGAGCTATTTAACTTGTATTTTATGTTACTTGTACTATTCTGCAGTGTAATGTTTTGGAATGACGTTGACCTTGTTATTGTAGGAAAGTGTTTCCAATGACCAAAGAAGTGCAACAGTGGCTCCACAGATGCAGGTGATATTATATATACTGGTGTATGTAAAACATTATACAATTAGCACTGTTTTTGAGGTCAGCATGATGTTTTTGCCACCTGAGGAGTACTATATTCACTGAGTTCAAAGGACGAGGTGAATATTGTACTTTGAAGGTGGCTAAATCATTGTATTAACTGAAAAAACAGCAATAATTGTATTATTATATGATTCAGTGATTAAATGTTGCAAACTTATTAAGCAATCCATGCCATCTTGTTTATTTTTAAGCCCTATCCAAACTCAATGAGAGAAGCGGGGTTAAAATAAACGTTTAATTTAATTACCAGTCATCTTAATTTGGCATTTTAAATTTTTTGTTTAGATGCAATGTAGAAAAATAAATGTCAGGCACGTATATAAGATCAATTTTGAATGTGGGGGGGGCATTATAAGGGAAAAAATTGACAAATCACCTGAAAAAAGGGGGCAATTCATATGCATATATATAAACTAGAGATGTCAATTTTTCAAGAGGTTGTACATTGCACTGATCTAAAAAAAAAATTTTGAAGTTCCTTCCAAATATTCTGTTTCTGTAGCAATGTTGCAACAAATAATGAAGAAAACATAGACAAAAAATCTGGGAATAGCTGTCTTCTCATTTGTTTTTTGTGACTGTTAATGCTGATTTTACAGTAGCAAACTGAGTTTTACTGGCAACACATCATCGGAACTGGTCAAGTGGATGTTTGCAACCCTTAAATCAGCATTAACAGTCGCAATTTACAAATGAGGAAATACATGTAGTTATTACTATTTTAATGCAATTTATGCATTTTGTTTGATGTTTACATCTTATTTTTTTTGGTTATATGAAATACATCGTGAAGCAGCATGTTTTGCGTTGTTCTATTATGACGTCACATTCAAAAGCTTTAACTCTTCTTAATACTCATTTAACTACCTCAAACATCAGTCCATTAGCAAATCAAATTGCATTTTACAAAACAAAGCATTAGCATAATTTATTATTTGACATTTTGTACAGGAGGGACTCTCAGGAACTTTCAAGGTTGCCAAAGTCATGGAGGCTGGAAAACCAAAGAAGTAAGAGTTCTTCCCTTTGATTTTTCATGTGGGGCATGAAATAATGTTTTTGCTTTCACTTTAATTTCTTAATAGTCCATGCTGAAAGGTGGTGTTTGATAATCTATGCAGTAGAATTTAATATGAAGAAAATATAAGGATAATGTTTTTACATTCATTGAAAGAGTATATAACTACATATTCTTTGAATGGAAATTGAAATCACTGCCTAACTTTCTGCATGGAATATTAAAAATCCTGCTTTCTGCAGAGATTTTTAAAACATTGTGCAATTATCTGATTGTAAATATTAAAAAACCATCAACTTCACTGCATGGAACAGTAAAACCCTGTCATAGTGTTTTGATATTCTGGATACATGGATATAGGGGGATAGCATTTTAATATGATTCTCAGATGACGAAAATATTTTATATTAAATTTTTCAGAAAAAGTTCAAACCAGAACTTTGTCAAGCTATCTGGCTCTAATATGGTGTTTTATAAGGATCTAAGGGCATCAAAAAGCCAGCCAGGTTCCCCAAATGGAAGACCAGAGTTTATAGTACCCTTACATGGGGGGATGGTAGAAAAGCATGGCAAGGAAAAGGCTAACAAGAAGTATTTAAAGGTAAAGGGAGTGGCTATAACTCACAACAAAGAAACAACAAAATGTTTATGGCAATGGAAGATTGTCTCTTTCAGTCCAAGAATTGACAATTTTTCACATACTGCTCATTATACCCCACGCTTGAAAAGGGGGTGTCTGTCCACTTGTCTGTCTGTTCTTCCATCTGTTAAGCTGGGGGGTTCCCATCTCTTATCCACAACTCCTCCTTTACCACTCAATAAAACTTAATGAGACTTTGATAAAATCTGGATTATTACATGGTGCCATTGTGCACCTCCTATTTTACATTTTCATTAAACATATTTGGAGTTTCCCATAGCAAAACATGGTCACAGCCATTCACTCTATAATAAAGAGTGGGGAGGGGGGTACCCATGTTTTTTTGGCAACTCATCCTATATTACTGAATAAAATTGAATGAGACTTTTACAGAAACTTTATTACATAGTGCCATTGTGTACCTTTTATTTAATGTATTGATCAGACACATATGAAGTTTACTATAGCAAAACATGGAAACTGCCATTCTTTCTATAATATGGGGTGAGTAGGTACCCCTCCCTTATCTGTAACTTCTAAAATACCACTAAATATATTTAATGAGACTTTTCTAAAATCTTAATTACATAGTTTCATTGTGCACCTCCTATTTAATCTTTTGTTCAAACACATATTTGGGCTTACATGAACTTTGCCATTATATTTTTAGGGGAGCCGGGGTTAATTTTGTAAGGTCATTGTTCAAAGTTCCTCTAGTTTTTATTTTAAAATGTTTAAAACAGATATTAAAATGACCAATATGTGTATTTCCTCCACAATCAGAGGTTAAGTAATGAAGATTGTGTATTGATATGTTAAGAATAAAATAGTTATGATTGAAATGACAAAGTTTATTTACAGTTGACTACGAGCCAAGGAGACCAGTATATACTACAGTTTGAGGATGACATCATGATGATAAGTTGGCTAACGCAGATAGATAAAACAATAAGAAGTCTGGTGAGTTGTCTATCTAACATAGAACTCGTACAGTCAAACCTTATCTCGAACTTGATGGGACCTAGAAAAAAAACTTTAAGAGATCCAAGGGCTCGAGATACTGAGGCTAAAATACGTAAAGAAAAGTGTTTGGGACATCACTTAGACATATCCATGGAATTCAAGATATCTGTTTTCAAGATACCAGAGTTCAACTGTACAACTTTAGTTCAGAAATAGGCATCTTAAATGATTGATAAGCTTGTGTTTGAAGAATGAGAAGCTGGGATTCAAATATTTGACATGTTAACAAATATTACTGTTCAGTATTGGAAGAGTTTTACTTGTGTATGATTTTCTTCAATGCAAGAACTTCAAGAAAAGAAGATTCAATCTTTTCGATTGAATTCTATTCATTTACTCGATAACTCTCTATTGGCAGAGGTTAAAAGAGCAAGGGCCACTTAGGGCCTTTTTTTGGCCCTGTGAATTTCTGAAAAAATGAAACTGCTCAGTTTTGGTTGACAATGCAGTATTTATCACTTACCCTTGGTGACAGTATATCTATTGATTATGACGTAATTCTCTCTTTAGTCAATGCATTATGATGTCATGAAATGCATCATTTTCCACATTTCCTGTAAATTCCTTTAAAAATGGCCAAAAGTTGAAGTATTTTTTCATTATTTTATATAGAGCACAACCTCTGATCCAAAATATGCAATTACATAGTGAATGACCTTCCTGAAGATCATAAAACATGTTTTAATTTCTGGATCGAGGGCTGTGCTCATATTTTAATTCTTTGCTGAAGTAGTCAAATACGCCTGTTTTCTGCAAAATTCATAAACGCTGCATTTTTACATAGCCTGTTTTCCAATACCTGGATTCTCAAAAGGAAATTTTGTTATAAGAAATGAAAGCATCAAGTCTCTATTTTGATATATGGAATGGGGCAGAGGGTGATAGTCAATTGATAGAAGGACAGGGCCATTTAATGCATAAAGTGAACCTAGCTCTTTACTTAAGCATCATACCTCATTAGGACCATGCAAGGATTTGTGGGTGTTTAAATTTTTGAAGAATGGGTCAAACTTCCTGGTCAAGGTCATGAGGTTAAACTTGATAGTGCTTCTTGAATGTTGAGTCACAGGTAATGTACATTTGAAAAAGAATAACAATATTTTCCCTCCTTCAAAAGTTATAACAGTGTACCAGTATTGAAATATGAAGTAGTGCATATGTGAAATGTGAAAGAAGCTGTATCTTCTCTCATTCAAAAGTTATTATCTAGCCAAGGTTTAAGTTTTAATGACAGACAGACTGACAGAGGAGCCAGATATACAGATGAATGAATTTTCTTGTCCTATTGATTCCACTAAAGCAGGTGACAAAAAATATAGCTGATATATAGTACAGTAGCACTATGTGTAACTTGTCTCAATTGCGCTTGTCTATTAATGATATCTGTTGAGGTGTGACTTAACCCTAAAGATTGTAACGTTTTTACATCTAATGTTTATGATTTTTAAAACATAATGTTCTGTGAATTCTGAGAGAATTTTTTCGGAAAAATGAAAAAAAAGTAACTTGTCCAATCAGATAAGTTTATGTAAAGATTGACTCGTCCGATCACAAAATGAACTGGACTTGGACAAACTGACAGATGCTAAAGTTGAGCCCTGGCTAAATGGTTCATACTCTCAATGACTTCTTTTTTTATTACAGGGAGGATCTTCAGATGTCACTCCACCTTCACCGTCACAGTTAAGGCCGGAACCAGAAAAATTACCAAAGAAAAAACCTTCCTTTAAAAGTAGGTTTTTACCATATTGGCTGCTGTTCTTTTTATAATCTATATTCATCAGTTTATAAGAATCTTCCTCTTATTTTCATTTCATTTCGATGTATGTATTCTTGGATTTTATGTTTTCCTTGTACATGCAGTTAGGATTTGTAACATATTTGTTTCAAACCTACAAATATCTTAATATAGTTCTCCAAAACAAGACATTTAATAAGAGTAAAATGTAATAATTTGGTTTATGGATATTTACACTGTTAGACCTCTTTCTGATTTTCTTAAAAAAACTGGAAATTGCAATTGGTTGGGGAAATTATTACAGTGAAAGGGAATTAGTTTTAATTGTTTGGCTAATTTTAAATAAATGCATTTTAAATTGATAATTAAAATTGTGAATGCAAATCTTTATTGAACATATGTGTGTGGACTTTTGGTTAGTTTACATATTTATGAAGAACATGTTTATAAAATATTTTGTGAAATGACAAAAGTTTCGGTATTACTTAAAATAAGATGATAAGTTTTTTCTGACTAATTCGTTCATTAATTGTATTCTAAGAAAAATTCAGCTAAATTTACTAGAGTATTTAAAAGCATTGTATATAAATATAAATGTTTTATCATTATTGTTACATTACATTATTATTACATTATTGTTACATTACATTAATTATTATTACATTAGCAAGCCCCTCAAAGGAATCATTAACATTAGGTAATATTCATCTCATCTCTTGCTTTCGTAATTCTCTTTGATTCTAACAGAATTCTAAGTAATGTCATAAATATTGCAAGAATTATTCTAAATTTACAGAGGTTGCAAAAAATGAAAGAAAATGTTGACATCAATATCAATCACCATGTAATAGAAGCTCTGTTTAATGCAATTTAATTCTTTAATTAGCTTTACTTTTTAAATCATACTAAGTCCCATACAAATGCTACAGACAAATTTATGTTAGAAGTTTGATGGTTTTTATGAATATATTATTTTAGAAGCTCATTATATAAATAAGTTGTAAAGTTTATTAAAAAGTGAGATGATTCTTGAAATGAATGTATTTCGGTATTTGTCAGTACTTGAAAATATACTTGTCAACGACTAATTTGAAGAACTGTAGTAATTTAATCAGTTTGTTTAATTATAATTTTACTTTGAATTTGCAAAAAACTTTTACTTGCATTTTCTTTGTATGTTTTATTTTTAGTAATGAAATTAAAGATTTTCAATTTCATTTCCTTTTAAACTTAACACTTTTATCCTAGCTCATTCATTTAACACATTCCAAAGCTTTAATCTCATAATCCTTTTAATTATAATTTTCAAATTTTTAATTTATGTATAAAGATTCAAACTGCCATGTTTATTATACAGTCAAATGTCATTATCTCGAGCTCAATTGGACCGAGAAAAAAACCTTGAGATATCCAAGAATTTGAGATATTTATGGCAAAATACTCATAGAATAAGTGTTAAACTTTGGGACTTCCAAATCACTTTGACATATTCATGGTATTCAAGATATCAGTGTTTGAGATACCAAAGTTAAACCATATTTTGCAAAGAAATTTTTTGATACAGTTTAAAGGCCGACAAAGAGTGTATGATTTAATTCCTTTGTGATCTGGAAGGTAAAACTCATTGAAAATATTTTCATGAAAAAGATCCGTCACTGCTCAATGGCCCTGAGTGCCAAGTATAGGTCAAAATTTGCAGCCCTTCACTGGCAAGTGGTGGCATCTCATATGAGTGAAAAAATTCTCTAGGGGGATGTTAAACAACAAACAAACAAACAACATTTTCATAATGATAACTTAAGTAGTGATTGACCATGATTTTGACTTTCAAAGAGCAAGGGCCACTTAGGGCCTTTTTTGGCCTGTAAATTTCTGAAAAATCAAAACTGCATAGTTTTAGTCAACAAGGCAATAAATATCACTTGAACACTTGGTGACTGAATTTCTACTAAAAATGATGTAATTTCATTGCTAGTCAAAGCATTATGACGTCATGAATCGCGTCATTATTCACATTTTCCGAATAATTCTTCAAAAATGGCCAAAATATGACGCTATTTTTCAATATTTTGTATACAGCACAACCTGCGATCCAAAATGTGCAAATATATTATGAAAGAACTGCTAATTAAGATTATAAAACATATTTTACTTTTTGGATCAAGGGGTGTGCTCATATTTTAATTCTTTGTTGAAGGTTCTCAAATTCACCTGTTTTCTGCAAAATTCAAGAACATTGCAATTTCACACAACCTGTTTTCCAGTACCTTGACTCTTTAGAGGAAACTTTTATATATAAACTGAAAGCGCCAAGTCTCTACTTTATATTGATGCTAAGAAAGGGCCATAGTGTGTTAGTGGATAAATTGGTTTATCTACAGGGCCATTTTATGCATAAAGTGAACCTAGCTCTTTTACAGTGATTAAGGAACGTGATTGATTATAATATGGAACATTAACATAAAACATTAAATGTATGTTAAAATAAGTAAACCTGTGTACAGTAAAACCTGATTATAGCAAAGTTCTGGGGACCTGCAAATTTACTTTGCTATATCTGTAATTTGTTATATCCATATAAAGAATTCCTGAAAGTATACATATATAGCAAATTTGCAATAAAGATTTTTTCCATTCATGTATATGTATGACTACCAAATGTATTTAGGGAAGTATACATTACAATATTTACCCAGGAGTTCAAAAGTTTTCAGATGAATTGAGTTTCAAATATAAATAGTTATAAAATTAATGTCAGTTCACATTTAAAAAAATTTAGATCTTTAAAAATTCGCAATAAAAGATGTAATTCGTGATTGTTAACTTCTAGGGAACACAAAATCAGTTCGCTATAATGGTAAATTTGCTTTATCTGAGTTCATTATATCCCTAAAATTTTACAAGGAACTGTTAAGAATTTTGCCAGGGATTGCAAAGAAATTCGCTATATCTGTAAATTCGCTATATCTATGTTCATACTAAACAAGTTTTACTGTATCTACATGCATATATTTCAAGTGTTACACACCAGAAAAAAATCTATGAAAGTCTTAGATCAAATTGATATGTTATATTTTTTGTAATAATAACTTTAAAATATATATAATATAATGAAAAAAATGGAAACTACTGCTTAATAACACCTATCAAATTAAACATATTGTTACCCAATACATGCCTTTTTTTTTTTTTTTGAAATTTATTTTACACCTATATATTATTTCTCAATACAGTAAAACTTGTTAAGTATTAACATGGATATAGCGAATTTTTGGATTTAATGAAGTTATTTTGGGATCCCAGGCAAAATTTTAACAATTCCTTGTAATATTGAAATGAGATTAAAAAAAAAAAAATTACAGACATAGCGAATTGATTTTGTGACCTGTAGAAAATAAAAATAATGTAATGTACATCATTTAAAATAAAATTCAAAGCATTAAAATGACATTTTTTTCACAAGTATTTATGTTTGAAATTAAATTCATCTGAAATTTTTAGTTCTGCAAGATAATGTTTGTATTTAATACTTACCCGAACATATTTTGTAGTCATACTTAAAAGGAAAATGTGTACTGGTATTGTGAATTTGCTATATATAATTTAATAAATTCATTTTATGGATATACAACAAATTACAGATATAGTAAAGTAAATTAACAGGTCCCAAGGACTTTGCCTTGTAAAACCCAGTTTTACAGTATATACATTTCCAAAAATTACTGACATCATGCATATGAATATATTTGCATCATATTGCAAAACAGACTGATTTTACTTTCGGTTCAATATTTTGATCCATGTTATGAACTAGATTTAAATGTTGCGTAACTTAGCTCTAAGAGTTTTGAAAATTTTAGATATTTTTGTATATATATATAACTTTTTTTATCTTAAGAAATTACACCCTTTCCTGTATACAAAGATATAATCAGTTTTATTGAGTGGTTACTGTATACTGGCTTATCTAAGATATTGTATTTAATTTTTTTTCTCTTCGTATTTAATTTTGTTGATAAATAACATTTCAGTCAGAAAAGGAAGTTCTAATGAGGAAGGAAGTTTGGAGAGGGGCAAAATGAGGACCAAACTATTCAACTTCTTAAAATCAAGACCCACAAAAGAGTCTCTTGAGCAAAAGGGCATTATCAAGGGTAATTACTTGTAAATCCTTCAATTCAGCCATTTCTTGTATACTTATAGTGCCACACACAGTTATCCCTTGAGAATTAAGAAATTTTTCTATCCAATTAAAAGTCGTATTTTTTTTTTTTTTAATAATTATCAATTGAAAATGTTAATATGAATGCACAAGTATGTGCTTATTTTTTTTTTTTTGATAGCCACTGTATCTGAAGTATAATTTTACACACTTTTTGAAAGCTTTATCATTACAATTATTGTCAAGTGAAATCTATTTCTATAAGTTTTACATACATTGATTAGTTCATAATTTTGACACTTCATCTTTACAAGCAGGATTAAACTTGTGATATTTAGATAGCAAATTTTGCACTTTTTTTCAGATGCTGTTTTTGGAGCTCATCTTAAACAACTTTGTGAGAGAGAAAAAGGAAAGATTCCTAAATTTGTGCAGAAATGTGTTGTGGCGATAGAGAAGAAAGGTCACTCTCACTTAATGGGACATGTTTTTATGCCCCGCCGTGAATATGGCCGGGGCATATAGTGTTTGTCATGTCCATCTTCCTTCCTTCCGTCCTTCTGTCCTTCCGTCTGTCCTTCCGTCACACTTTGCATTTAGCTCTGTTCAAAGCTCAGTTTCAAAGAAACTATCCAAGATATTTTTATCAAACTTCATATGCTGATAGATATTGATGAGAGCTATGCAACTGCGTCAACATTTTTTGACCTTGACCTTTCTTTGACCTTGACCTCACTTTTCTTAAATAAGTGTTTAGCTCAGTTTTAAAGATACCATTCAAGATAGTGTAATCAAACTTCATATGTTGATACATACTGATGTAAACTATTCAACTTCATCAACATTTTTTGACCTTGACCTCACTTTTCTTAAATTAGTGTTTAGCTCAGTTTTAAAGATACCATTCAAGATAGTGTAATCAAACTTCATATGTTGATACATACTGATGTAAGCTATTCAACTGCATCAACATTTTTTGACCTTGACCTTTCTTTTGACCTTGACCTCTGAATTAGTGTTTAGCTCAGTTTTAATGAAACCATTCAAGATATTTTTTAACAAACTTCATATGCTGATACATACTGATGAGAGCTATTCAACTGCATCAATATTTTTTACCTTAACCTTTCCTTTGACCTTGACCTCACTTTTCTTAAATAAGTGTTTAGCTCAGTTTTAAAGATACCATTCAAGATAGTGTTATCAAACTTCATATGCTGATACATACTGATGAGAGCTATTCAACTGCAGCAACATTTTTTGACCTTGGCCTTTCCTTTGACCTTGACCTCACTTTTCTTAAATTAGTGTCAAACTTCATATGCTGATACATACTGATGAAAGCTATTCAACTGCATCAATATTTTTTGACCTTGACCTTTCCTTTGACCTTGACCTCACTTTTCTTAAATTATTGTTTAGCTCAGTTTTAAAGAAACCATTCCTAATATTTTTATCAAACTTCATATGCTAATACATACTGATGTAACATTTTCAACTGCATCAACAATTTTTGACCTTGACCTTTCCTTTCACCTTGACCTCACTTTTCTTAAATTAGTGTCAAACTTCATATGCTGATACATACTGATGTAAGCTATTCAACTGCATCAATATTTTTTGACCTTGGCCTTTCCTTTGACCTTGACCTCACTTTTCTCAATTTGTGTTAAAATGTTGTGTTACTAATATACCCTCGGCGGGGCATTCATGTCCTATGGACATATTTCTAGTTTTTTCTGTATTTTTGTAAAAAGGATATTAAAACATCCAACGTACTCTTCATTACTAAAATAATTAGAGTGCTTAGTAATACTTATAAGTACCAGCTTGTAAATTAATGATCTGTACAAATTAGGCAAGAGTCACAGTTTATAGAATACTGGACAAAATACATTTCTGGATTTGGCTCTGCATTTGCAAAGCACCAAACATGACTCCATGTTAAAGCCTCAATTGAATAATGTATTTTTTGAGTAGAATGTTTTGTTAAAAGCTGCAGTATTTGAAAGCATGAAAATTCTTAATGTTTCATAAAGTTGAACAAGCAAATTCTAAGAATTTTGGTACCCCACTTTTGGTGTCTCAGTGGTTAGATGCAATTATTTATGCCATATTTTAACTGTCTTGTCTGTGTATCCTGTCTTGGCAGTCCATCATAAAAAGAAAATTTAAATTTTAGAATGATTTAGAGTTGCATCCAAAATTAAAGTTTCTTTAAAGTGTACCAAACTTCAAGATGAAGGTCATGAGTTCAAATATAGTACATGTACAATCTAAAAGGTCTTGTCACAAGTAATTCACATATGAAAAAAATAATATGAAAGTCCTGCTTTTCTGGAGCAAAAGTAAGGGCCAAAGTTAAAATTTTAGTAAAGTAGGCCAAACTTCTAGGTCAAAGTCATGAAGTTTTGAAAAGTATTATGGGTTAAACTTAAAGGTTAAGGTCACAAGGTAAAAAAACCAAAGTAAATTTGGCAAGGTAACAAGTAATATGCACATATGAAATATGATTCAATGCCCTCTCTTCTCTCATTCAAAAGTTATTACCAAGTAAAAATTTTTGAAATTTTTTTTTCGTTTTGTAATATTTATTGAATACACTCAATTTCCATCCAGAGTCATTAAACAAAGTAAATATTTAATATTCAATAATGATTACACACCCTGAGATGAAAACAACAGTCAAGACGTGAATTTTACGATAACGTTTAATACTTTACTTGTGGATTGAAATAAGATGTGAACTTTATGACACTCTCCCAGTCATGACCTCTCAAGTTTGCTGTGTCTTGATGTCATATTGCATTATGACATCATATTTTGGTAGTTCAGAGAAGTGGATGCATAAGATGTAGTGTGATATTTTATGGGAAACCTTAACCTTCCTTTGTACATTGGAATAAAATTTATTATTATTATATAACAAATTATATGAAGAAGCAAGAAGACGTAACCATGATTTGATAATTGATATTATTCATGTGAGTGTTGTAGATATTATTTCTATACGTCTATTCCTTCCTAAGGTTCCTACTCTGTATTTATAGGTCTAGATCATGATGGGATGTACAGGATAAGTGGAAATCTCGCTCAAATCCAGAAACTCAGGTGCCAGGTTGATCAAGGTAAGAGATGAACAAATGGTTTACAGATAGGTCAAGTAACTTTAAGTATAAAATTCCTGGATCTTGCAGGCGTGGTAATAATTTTCATATTTTATTGAGCCCCAGGGCACCTTGATGGATTATGTAAGAATTGAAATGGAAGGGGGTGGGGTGGGGAATTTAAGCATTCTTTGCCAGATGGATGAAGGTGAGAACTGAAAGTTGGTTATTAGTATAATGTATGACATTTTAGCAATTATATTTTACTCATGGTCCATTAAATTATGAAATACTGATAAACAAGGGATATCCCTCTTTCTGATTGGTTGAAATCTTTAGTTAATATTTGGAAATAATATAACATTCACCTTGTGTGCCATTGACATGTAAACATTAATAAAAATTCTAGTTTGTAATTGTGATATTTCAGATTTCTTTATTTAAACATACAGTGTATAATCATGATGTCATAACTGTATGACATTTCAAGCAGTACAATCAAGAGTACTCTTCAGGGATATGAGTTAATGAAAAAAAAAAAAAAAGACGAGTCTTGCAAATCGATGTGTTTATAATTATTATGAAACAATTATTGTATTTACTCAAAACAATCATTTTACTCAAAGAAAAATATTCACCTTGCCAGTCTGATTCAGATTCACATTTGGTAAATATTGTCCTTCTTGGAGAGATGAAATGACGTACTGTATTGACCTCATATAGGGCAGCAATTATTGTATATCCTTGGCCAAAATTAGGGAAATTATGCTGAAAATAATAAGTGCTTATTGTAGTGTATATTTTACATATGAATATCATATTTATACATAATTGCTGTAAATCTGCATATGAATATATGTTACTGTACACTTCAATGACATACACTGTGAATACATGTATCAGCTAGCTTTAAATATTTTCTTATGTAAAATAAGTACAGAAGCAGAATTTATAATTATATTCAGCACTGTTGAAATAATAAAAAAAAATAAATGCATGGAACATAATCTTTTATGACATAATACTTCCTAACATTTATTTAAATTTTTATTAACTTGATGTGAATTTATATTAACAATTTAAATACAGATTAGTAGCATGTTTCTGTTTCACTAATCATAACTTGTAAAGTTAAAATAAAGAGTTCTGTATTATAGGATATGTATATTAAAATTAAGACGTGGATATATGACTTATTGGTTGGGTCGTTATATCAGTTCCTTAATTTTGTTTTATACGCCCCTCCTAAGATGGTTGTATTATGTTATGGTGTTCATGTCCATCTGTCTATTAGCTTTTTCATGTTTGGCTCATAAATTAAGTTCTGTGAAGGTAGAATAATCAAACTTAATCAGCTGATAGAAGGTTTGTCATACAATAAAACTAGGTCATCATGACCTTCAATGAAGATGATATATAGCCAAATATGGCAAAATCCTGTCAAGGTCATGCAAGACTGGAAAACTATTACACTTAGAATCATCAAACTTGGTCAGTTAATGCATCTTAAGTAGAGAGTATGTCACACCCTACATTGAGGTCATTGTGACTTTAAATTAAGGTGGTATCTTTTTTTTTTTTAAAGTATGTTTTAGGGGAGAATTCTCTGTAGGTGTAAGCTTAAGAGTTTCTTATTTAAAATCAAGAAAATACACATTTTTTTCATGATATACTGTACAGCTAATATATATATATATATATATATATATATATATATATATATATATATATATTTCCAAATATTTTTCCTTAATATTCTTTGCAAATTAGAAGACTGTTCATTTTCTCATGAACTACCATTGGTGAGCATGAATACCACAATTGTTATGTCATTATACTGTACTTGACGTCAAAACTATAGTGCAAACTGTTTTGCTTTTAAAAATGACAGTTGAATGGCGTAATTTGTGGCAACTCATCAGAAAATAATGTAAATATAAGAAATGAATTAAATTTTTGAAAATTCATGAGGTACATGAACTACAAAGCTTCAAGAGTTAGTGTAAGAAGACTGTGACAGTCTTGATCATTTCTGTTAGAGATTCTCTGATCAAGTAGGTACCTGTTATCTTCATCTCATGGGAATTGGGCAGAGGAATCTGGCCTCATAATTACAATTAATAGTATCTGTCAAATTAAAATAATTCTTGATGACAAGCCTTTATTAAAATTTCTGCATCACTACAATAAACATATTCTGAGAAACTCTCTCTGTGCAGTTACTTTGTTAAAAAAAGAGAATTTGGAAAGCAGATAGGGGAAGAAAACAATTTCACCACTGTTGATTACATGTATATAAAAGGAGATTAAAAACAAAAATGGAAGCGATAACCCTGCATGTTTTTAAATAGCTTGTATTTATTTTTTCTCTCTTAATTTTAACAATAAATAGATGCAGAGCGCAACACATTAAATGAGACTCAGAAAGGTAATAGACAAGAAGTACACAATAAAGTATAACTGTCTTAGTCTGCATTGCTGTCCACTGTATATCATTGATTTTTTAGAATACATGTATCAGAGTATTTATTTTGGAGCAATCTATTTGAAAAGTTTTCATACTTGATAAAATGTTTTTTTAAAATTATTGAAACATTTTTAATAAACATGTTTCAAATGTATGCACATGCTCTAGACTTTGTTTCTGCATTTCAGTTAACTCTTAATTTCTTTAACTTAATTCTCTGTCTTTCAAAGCATGAATTTGCACAAAATTATGATATATATAAAATTATGTGAATTGGTCATATTTTTATGTGAACTTAATTTGACAAATTTACAAATGAAATGAAAATGGCATGTGTATGAATGAGTAATGCACTAAGATCATTTTGATTTTGTTTGAAATTTTTAAATTAAATTTCTAATAAGATTGATTAAAATATTTCAACATCTAAGTGGTTCCTCTCATAAGATCTCTTTGGTAGTAACTAGTTTTACACACATCGATAGTGTTAGCCATATAACAAATTTTTTTACTTATGAATGTTATTTTGAATGATATAATATTTGTTCTGCCTTTTTGGAAACTTAATAGGTTCATACAAATTTAATGCAAATTCTACATTTAAGTTCTTAACCACTTACTAAAATTGAGACTACTTACATGTATAATGAACCTTTCAACAACATATTATGATAAGTATTTGTCCAAAGTAATTAAGAACTTGTATGTGACTACTTCTTCATTTCCTGACATCACATGATCTTACATTACAGACCACTATAACTTAGAGGATGAGTGCTGGGACATCCATGTTTTAACTGGTTCCCTTAAACTGTTCTTCAGAGAATTAAAAGAGCCTTTGTTCACTTTTGGAGTATTTGACAAGTTTATTCCTGCTCTAGGTAAGAGGGAAGATTTTGATATGCCTTTGTTAATCAATGTTTTGTTCCACCTCTAAGAGATTGTTTATTAATAAGGTCATCTTTATAAATCACTCTTTGTTATATATACAGTCAAACTTCATTATCGAGAACTCAGTGGAGACAAGAAAATAATTTGAGATATTTGAGCATTTGAAATATCAAGGTTAAAATATATTTAGAAAATTTAAGTGTCTGGGACTTCAAACTCAGTTTGACACATCCATCATACTCGAGATTATAATGTTTGATATTCCGAAGTGCATAATTTTTTACTGGAAATATCAAGAAATGTTTTTTTCTGCCATTGAAAAATTTTGTCTATGATGATAAAAGGTCTTTCTTATCATATTTCATATAATAATAAAAAGTTGGATCCTGGATTTCTGACTTTCCTTCTATATTATATAGTTTTTGTAAATTAACGGAACATTTCATTTACTGTTTAAAAAGGCAAGGAAAAGAACAATGATCGTTTAAAAGCCGTGAGAGATTTGATCAACACACTACCAAAGTATAACTATGAAACACTGAAATTCCTGCTTGCCCACTTATGCAAGTAAGTCTGAAGTTTATAATAAGTATTTCATTTGAGATCTTAATATGAAATCTTCAACCTTGAATATATGTAAATTTATAATTCTTTGTGTGTCTTTTTTTTTTACAGTCCTTTATTAATGCATTTGTCTTCTTTTTTTAAATTCCAAAAGAATGATAAAGATAAAAATAAATAAATAAAGAAGCAAACATGAACAAATGGTGTCCTTCTAATTGTAGGGTCATAGAGCATAGCAAGGAGAATCGGATGCAGGTCCATAGTGTTGCCATAGTCTTTGGCCCCACGTTAATTTGGCCAGAGACTGTAACGCCAAACTTAGCTGCCAATATGATTTACCAGAGTCGGATTGTAGAGTACTGTCTTTTGGAGTACAGAAATATTTTTAGGTGAAAAAAAAGAAGCATGATTTGTGTACAGTGCACTTTTTCTCTATTTCGTGCTCTAGACTACAAATACTGTGTATGAAAGAACTTGGTCAGATTGGGATAGAAGAAAAAATATAAGTAAAAGTATTATGCTAAGGCTCAAAGTAAGATGATGATTTTCAAAATGAGGAATCAGTCTGGGAATTACTGAGATGAAAACTACGTGAGAGATCAGAGATACAGAGGCATCAGTTACAGCTGTAGAGAATTTGTCCTATCTGACAAGGTCAGAGGTCAAATGTTACAAGGTCATTAGTGATTTCAAGGATGACCGGATGTTAAAGAATGCTCAGTATATGCCAAAATGGAGAGTTTTTGTTGTCTTTCTACAAAGTGCTGTCAAAGTCTGCAAACTATTTACAAAACTTATATATAGCTTCTTCTGTTTAAGATTTAGCTTTATGCTTAAACATTAATGATTCCCTTTATATTTAAATACTAAATATCTGATGGTGAAAATTGAAAGAAATTTTTTGACAATGATTTTTTAAAATTCTCTACTGTATGTGCTGTAAAGCTTAGTCAGTAGCAAGAAATTCATTTGTTTTAGATTTTAGTTTTTTTTCTTGAAATTTAAATATGATGAATGTTTCACAAGAAATCACATCCAAACAGATTAATTTTTCGTTTACTTAAAACAGCTTGTTTATTCAAATGTAGATGTGCATGTGTTCTCAATGAAAACATTCCATTTGGGTAACATTCCTAATGTATATATTCTGTTCTATTTTTAAATACAGATATTTATTTACATTTAATTCATAATTTATGTATACATCTTTTAAATCATTGTCATTTAAATGATAGTTACTTAAATGCAAAAATGTGTTAACAAATTATAATCAGACATTACAGAGAGTATTACTAATTAAGAGAGTATTACTAACAATATACAATGTATAACATAATTACAGTTAAACTTCATTATCTGGAACACCAATATCTCGAATACTAGGGATATTTTGAAGCAATATGGTAGTCCTTATGTTTTTTAACCTTGTTATCTCGAATCCACAGATATTTAGTTTAAACTAGGTTCTGTTGAGTTGGAGATGGTAAGATTTGACTGTAAATTTATTACATAATTGGGACAAACATAATTTCCCTTGTTACCATTTTATTTAAATACTCTTCTTTTATTGCTAATATTGCAGTTGGAAGGCAGAGAATGATTACTACTATCGTTAGAGGTTAGTTACGAATATGTAAATTTTTTCTAGATATATAAGTAATTAGTATGCTTTGGTATTCAGTGGATAGCGTTGAACCTGTGTACATTTTTGTTATTCAGGTTCAGCAGGTATTTCCACTGGTTTATCTCCTGTTTTTACATTATGTGAACCTATCTGTAATTCTGCATGATTCAGATATTCTTATTTAATTCTGTTATTGGTATGTCTATTTTCTTGAAAGCATTTCTTCCTTAAATAGATATGAATTCAATTTAATATTATTATTCTTGTAAGCAAAATCTTACAAATTTGGCAAGGAATTTTTTTCCTGATTATTTTAATCGGTGCTTGTGGTTGATGCCTTTTTTTCACCAATATTGTTTGAATTATAGTCTGCATAATAATGTTTTTCAGGTATGTTTTTTAAAAATGTTTCTTCACTGTACCATCCGAAGTTTATGGGTCATATTTATCATCTAAAAGTCAATTGAGATGCAGCACAGATTCTAAGCAGAACTCATTTTTTTCCTTTTGATATACTTTTATGTTGTGTATTTGAATGGAAAAATAATTGAGTTAGACATACTTTTTTCAAACCAAACATTTTTCAAACATACAAAGGGACACAAATGTTACCCGGTTATAATTTCTTAACATTTCTCTTTACAACAATGGACCAACTGTTCACATTTCTCTTCTGTATTTCTATATATATGTTCTATTTTCTGATATCTTCGTTTTTGAGATAAATATCTTTACATCTGCATTTCAGTATAAAAATGGAATGTATTTCAAAGAAGAATTTTCCATTTCGTCAAATATGATTTTTGTGGTAAAAGAATAGATCACTTAACTTTCGTAACACCTTATTTTACTAGTAATTTATTAGGTATTTCACATATTTTGGTTATTGTTTTAAATAATCTTTCATGATACAGATATATGAAGTAGGAATGAAATGTTTGCAGCAGCAGCCTCATGTACTTATTCAAAAATAACATTCTTGCAAATAAAAAGTGATTTACAGTATTTCGATCTGGTAAGAAACTGCATTTATACATTCCCTTAGAAATATTTCCTTATTTATTTTTTTTTAAATGAAAAATTTTTATTTCTTAATTAAAACAAACAAAAATGGTTCAAAATTTTTTCAGGGTTAGAGAAAAAAATATACCTGGCTGAGAGTTATCTTTCATGCATGTTGAATTATTATATTACGGTAATTTGAAACATCAGTCCACACTCTCTGCCAAAGTCTTAGAGAATATGCTGATACTTACTAGATAATGAATATGTGTTAATCATGTATAAACTCACCTGACGGTTGACAATCTTTTTTAGCTTATATATCTTGATAAACTACAGCAACTTACCTTTTTTTGTTACATTTTGTGATTCATGTGTTTCTGCATTCTGCCATATTGATTTGAAATGCATTGATCTTTTTCGTTCAGCATACAAGAATATCATTGATGAAATATCAGTAAATTATTTTGTAAGTTAGTAACAGAAAATTTATGGACTAAAATAAATTTTATACTTTATACTAAAATTGACTTTTCCCTATAATTATGGAATATGATCATGTTGTGGAGTTTTGGGTACTTTAGAAAAATGCAGAGACATAGCATCTTTGATTTAAATCAAATATTTTTTCTCCTTCATAAATTATATCAAATCGTTTTGTTAATCTTTTGCTGCCCTCTTTTAATCATAAAAATGAAAATAGAATGCCATAGAGGTATTTTTCCTTATTTAATATGAAGACAGACAGGTAAAAAGATGGATTTATTGTAATAGAATATTAAGAACATCCAGTGTGTACTTACTGTTCTGTGTTATTGATATAAGCCTACACCAGTCCATTCTCGTTTGATCTTCCTACAGTTATGGTGCTATATGAAGACATTGTCTGTGATTGTGTACTGTCTTCTATGTACAGCGTTTGATGTTCACTTCGACATTTTATACCAGGAGAACATTTTGATGTTATGTCAAAGTCGCTGTTTTATTTTTATGTTTCTCCAAGACCCTTCAACCTCCCCATCCATTTAAATTCTTTTTATATCATCACACAGTTTCAAGTTTGAAGGGACATCGCAGACTTTATATTTCTTGTTGGGGATAAAGGTTATTGTGGATTTTGTTTGAAAACGTGTCATTTAAATGTGAAAGATTCCTTCATGGAATATCTACATGTACTTTTCCTGAAATTTATTATGTGTGTTTGTTAACTTCAGTTTATGTATAGGACCAAATGAAGCATAAAATAATTTTAAGCAGTACATGTAATTGAATAAGAGTCTGCAGTGGGTAGTTAGGTAAATGTTTTTGGACAAATCAGAAAAAAAAAAATAGCACTCTGAAGATGTGATGCTTTTTACATTCCTGTTTGTATGTTTTCAGTTGAATGTATTGAACTGAGTACAAGGGGTATAAATGAACATTTGTTAACATAGTATTTCGTGTTGCTATATATAGATAGATTTATACAAAACAACGAGTTCATTATATTTTTTTGTTGATATATGAAACATTTATTATCGTGTAAATATTATGTTACAAAAACTCTAATCTGTTAATACAAATATGTATAGATCGGATTAATATTTAAAATATGTGTGCTTGTTTTTTGTTCAAACAAGAAATGTATTAATAAAACATTTAACATATTCTTGAATTTTGATTTTATTTCATAAAGTTGCAAAAACGAAACATGTTTTAACCCTCTTCTTTCTCAAGACAAAGCATTTCATGATTTTTATTTCATATCTGTTCAGAACCCCTGATAAGATATGCTAATTTTTCTGGTCAAAGAACATCTGACGATGGTGCTGTGATTTTAAAATACGAATATATTGGGGAAATTATCAATGGGTAAGATACGTTGTCATGTATGTTCTATTTGACCTTTGAAACTGTTCCATATGTTGAAAAATCTTTAGTGGCATAAAAGAAATACGTTAAAAATTATTAGTAAACCGTTGAAAAATTTGTTTAACCTGCATTAAACCAGGGAAGTTTTAATGTTTCAAACTTTTAACGATTAATACTATTTAGATATCAATTTTTAAGTTTCGCTAGATCAGCTGTGTAAAGGGACTTAATTCACGCCTTATGCGTGTTGTAAAGTTGTATCTGTATTTTTAATATTTGTAATTTTAATCAAGTTTGTATAAGTTTGAAAGCAGAGTTTTAGGACAGTTCATTATTTGACGATAAAGCTTGAAACATGTAGTACACAGTCTACCCAGTAAAATTAACTGCATGTATTTAACTATAAAAATATTTTAATGACTTACAGCGGGTCTAGGGTTGCGTTAGGTGGGGTCTCTACAACTGGTTCCAAAATCTTTGTAAGCCCCTGAGAATCAGCAATTAAAGAGCTCAATTTTGACACCAAAGTTTATCACAAAAATGTATGACAGTGAAATTATATTTAATTTTTTTTTGTTTTGGATGGGGGATGGGGCGTCCCTTGTGAACTCGCGCCTGGACGTTATTTTTTTCTGCTATTTCAATAGCTATTCATTATTTATCTTGAGTTTCAATGAAAATGGTTAAGATTTCACCGAATAATTGTAAAACAAACAAGAATAACATAATATACAACAAATGAGGGAATACACACAAATAACGTATACAATTTTTTTTCAGGACGTGGCTACAGACTCTAGTCAGCAAAATTTGTATTTTGAATGGGTTGCGTTGAGTCTTAAAGTACAGTGAAAACCTAATGCTGCCAAACCTTGCTTTAATTGAAATCAATGTTACCTAATTCAAACATGATGTGTTAGACTTAAGTTTTCAAAATGATCTCATTCAAATAGTCTCATGATAAATTTAAACCGTCCGTTACACGAAAAGAAGGTGCGGAAAGTATGTAATGGAGATTAATGAACGTTTCTGAACGACAGCGTGACAGGCAGAACACGCTCTCTGAAACAGAAGAAGATATTAAGTACTATAGCAAACGTCTCCAAACGGTCATTTGCCACTTCAGCGTAGACAAAGTGAGCAAAAAATCCATCGCCAGTTCATTTCTCAGCAGCCAGATTATATCAAGAATTGGTTTTTTCATGGCATTTCAAATCGTTGTATAGAAGAAGCAGTTCTCTTTGAGACTTTGCAATGAATGCAGTCGGACGGTACTATGTTTGGAACCTGTTTCTATTAGAATTTATATTTTCACTAATAATCGTAGGAAATAACTGTGTTACGGTGGACGAAACATTACGAGTAAACCGTCAACATTATTCCTCATCTGAAACATGTGCCATTCGACTTGTTGGACTTTCTCTTTCCCACGCGGGGTGTCATTCCAAAGTTGTGAAAGCGACTGCTTGTCGGGGCACCTGTCATTCACGTGCTGTACCAGAATGGCGCTATGATGAACAGGCAGTTCGTCTTGTTTCCTTTTGTACTTGTTGTGAGCCTTTAGCATCCTTGAGGAGGAGTGTAACACTGACTTGTCCTAATACGTCCAGAGGATTCCGAGTGTTTCACGTGGCAATCCCTGTAAACTGCGCGTGTCGACCCTGCTCAGATGGAAATCCTACGGCAGAGCAACCGTACGACTACTGAACTGTGGCTTACACCGAGTGTTCACGATTTTATCAAAATTAATGCTCATCTGCATGGAATTAACAGCTGTTTTATAGAACTGTTCCTTATGTCTGTGGATTAAAAATCTCTAAAAACCCTTTCAATTTAAGTTGATAGATGTCGAAAACAGTAAATTTTGAAAAAAATGTATAAGTTATACTCACGGTATCATTTTTTTTAAGGTATATGCAGTTTATACATGGATATCGGTTAAGCCGTTTATAAGAAATAAGTTTACTAAATGGATAATTTCACAAATGCAATGCCATATTGTTAAAAAAAAAATGTAGTTTCATGAGTTTTGTTCAAAAATTAAAATCTAAACGCACATGTTATATTAAGAAAGATTTATAAGTGCATGACTTCCTTAGCTTAAAAGAGAGTAAATAATAGATATCTTGATTGTGTTAATTGGAGTTTCTTGTTTTTATGATATATATATATATATATATATATATATATATATATATATATATATATATATATATATATATATATATATATATATATATATGTAGCGAACATCTCCAAACGGTCAAAGGCACAGACTCTGAATATTATAATTTTACTACTAAGATTAATATAACTGACATTCAATATAATTGAAGGCTGCTTATTAAAAAAAATTAATTTATCGCAATGAGACGAAAATTGAGGTTAATAAAATATGTAAAACCATATATATGCCAGAAAAATAGATATCCGTCAAAAACACAGAGAATGGAAAAGGCGAAGCTAATGAACAGTGATTAATCTAAAAAAAAAAAAAAATAAAAAAAAAAAAAATAAAATTATAGACAATACAGTTCTGTGAAGATGACATAAAACACGGACCCCTGGACATTTCATAGGTGGGATCAAGTGCCTAGGAGGAGTAAGCATCCCCTGTTAACCGGTCAAACTCCGTGAGCCCTATGTATTGATCAGGTAGACGGAACATTCCGTAGTCAAATTAAGTATGAAAACAAAAGCCGAACAATTGGTATGACACAAGTCAACCAAATTAGATCTAATGATAGGTTAGAAAAATTGATAAAAATAAGAAATTTGACAACAAAGAAACTACATGTACCACGAATCTCCCTAAAGTAAAATGAAGAAATAAACTAGATGCTGTCATAACAGTAAAATCCGCACGTAAGAAACACAGCTAAACATACTCTCATTTGTTTGTTGTTTAACATCTCTATGAGAATTTTTCACTCGTATTGAGACGCCACCACTTGCCGGTGGAGGGCTGCAAATAACCTGAACTCGGCACTCAGGGCCATTGAGCAGTGAGGGATGTTTTTCGTGCCAGCACCTACTGCAACATGGGACCTCGGTTTATACGGTCTCATCCGAAGGACTGGTTTCCGCGTCACACAGTTCACACAGGATGAACTCCGTATTCTGCGACTCTAGAGAAAACGCTGTAACCACTCCGCCACGCGGACGACTTCTCTGCTTCGTACCTGAGTAACTATCGAAGGAGCTAAAATAATTATCATAAATTACATAACTACTAGGTATCAAATTGAGCATTAAATGCTCAGGTAATTATGTGGTCCATTGGCCTCTTATATTAGTATTTCATATAACAAATTCATTACCAGTTTGAAATTCATGAATTTAATAAGCAAAATTTCCGTTTAAAAGGGATCGAGTTTTGGAAAGATAGTTTTATTAAAAAATAGTTTATTTATATGTTCTAACCTCAAAGGCATCGTGGAGGGAAAAAAATTCCGAAACCTTATTATACATCTACTGGACACCTCCAATCATATTCCAGAAGATAATTAAAGTACTGAACAAAATGTAAGAATTCGAACTGGAGACCAGGGTTTTGAAGAAAATGGTTTTTTTTTTTAAATCCCAATTTGTCCTGAAGGATGAAATTAAATGAAAATTCCGAAATCTTATTGAACATCTACAGGACAGCACCAATCGTATTCAAAAAGATGATTTAGCTACTGCGTGAAATTTAAGCGTTCTGGAAACCAATTTTGTTGTTGTTTTTCGGCCCCCGTTTGGCTTCTCTGGTGAAAAATAAAAATTCCAGATCATTATTATACATTAATAGAACATTAATTAACACCAATCATATTCCTAAAGATGAAATAGCTAATGCGTGAGTTCTATTAACAAGGGTTTTGTAGAAAAACATAGTTCTTCGACCCCAAATACCCAAAGGAAAAAAAGGAGAAAACAACAAAGAAAGGCAAAAAAACCTTTGTTACACATCAAAGGCATATCCCAAAAGATGGAATTGGAATTAAGGATAGATGATACAAACAAACAATTATCAAAAATTTTGAAAATAATCACTTTAGTCATGATTACATGAGTAAAATGAATAAGTGTAACCGCATAGATTTTAATTTTTTATTCAAAATTTCACCATAATATGATTTTAAGGAGGTTGGATTCTGCTATCTAAAATAATGAGATTTTTTTATCATGTATATTTTTAGAATCTACACACATACATGTACATGTAGCTCAATTGTTTCCTCCAATATTTTTTATTCGAATAAATGATTGGAACAAACACAGTCTCGTTCATCTTGAATAGACACATTAAAATTTTAGCATGGTCAATTATTTGACCCTCTGCACTCAAAAAATGTCATTTTTCTGTCATTAAAAATCTAGCAAACAATAAAATCATTTGAAAGTAATGTCATTTTACTGAATTTACTCAGAGTGGTTAAAATTATCATATATATTCAGAAAATAAAATTAAAAGTGGGGGTCTATGATGTTAATTTTTAGATATTACTAATAAAGTGTTAATTTTAAACTTAAGGACATACGCAAGTACATGTACACAAACCCTACAATGTGCCTTTCCCACTGATAATTTTTTAAAATATTCTCTATTTTACATCATAGTACCATAAGATGTTCTTACACAAAAAAATCAGCATACATTACCAGGAGTTTTGACCAGATATTAAATGATAAAAATTCTTATATTTTTTTAAAAGAAAAATTAACATATATAGTTTTAGCTGGTATTTCCCAAATTTATGATTTAGAGGAGGTGTACAATATTGCCAAGCATCATTGAATCGCAAAAAGGTCCTTCAATAACTGTAACTTTTAAATCAAACAGGGAATATGAAATTGTAGTTCATAACTACGTAGCGCATGTCCTTAAAGTGCAGCTATTTTTTCCTGAACTTTCACAATATATTTGCTATATTTGTCAAATATGATGATAGAATCCATGAAAGTTAAATTAAAATGTAATTTAAGACGAGTATAAAACAGCATTAAACACTGCACAAAATAACTCTTTGTGCAGGCTGCATGGAAAATAGGTATTTAAACTTAACAATACTGTAAATACTTGGAAAGAGAAAAATTGATTATTTTCCTCAAAAAAGCCTTCCACCACAAAATATAGTTCCTCACTTTATGCTTTTGGTATGAAATTTAATCATTGGGTTTTAATTGAATGTAGTTAAATTTGCAGTCTAGAATTCAAATTTATTATACGAACTAAACCATTACGCAGATGTTTTTTTAAAAGATATATAGACAAGACAAAAATCTGCTCAAAAGCTCAGGAACGAACCTCTGACAAAAAATTGTAAAGATTAATAAGGATGGTTGCTGAGAGGTAGAATTTTGAACATGATAGAAAGTTTGCAAATTCTTAATATTTTAGAAATTTTCCTGGATCACGAACAGATTTCATGTGTGGAAGATCTTTTACAATAATATACTTTCATGTAAATTAGTTGAATCTGATTCGTCGAGAAAACATTTGTTAAAAAACACTATTACCCGCTGAATGATGAAGCCACGCCCTCCAGCATAGCAACAGTCAACATTGCTTAACGACAGGTGATATTAAAAAAAAATAGTGACTGCGCAGAATTTATACGCGCAAGGTTCAATTTTATATGTATTTGTATAAAATATTCAGTATAATATAATAAATATAGTTGAGTGTAACATTGAAAATCTTCATCCCTCGAAAAACTGCGCCTCGGTTGACAATGGTTTTCTTGGGGTGAAAATTTTCAATGTTACACTCAACTACATGCAATATTTATATAATGTTAACTAAAGACAGTTTAACATGGTTTATGAAATTCGATTCTCTTCCTTTAAGAACAATGTAAGGGAAATAATCAGAAATTGTAATGAGCGATAAGTCATTTCTGTTGCAAAAATTTTGCTTTGCTTTATTATGAAGGAAATAAAAATCCAAACAAAGCAAATGTAATTTATTATAACAAATATATACATAGCATTAAGGAACAAAATCAACGTATATCTTAAGTCCTGTAAACAATATGAATGATGAACAGGACAAAAACCATGGACTAATGGAAACGACAAAACTGCGATATTAAGCAATTTTAAAAAAATACTCGGAAATTATATACATGTATTTACATAAATATTTCAAGATACATATAATATCAAGTACATTTATATCAATTTCCTTTAGTTGAAATTTCTTGTATATCTATTCAATTAGAATTTGCAAAAGGGTAAGAATAAGTAGCTTATAAAATATCATTTTTAACAACCTAAACAAACCTTCATTATTACAAAAAGAAATGATATACTGAGATGAATCTCTGTGAGTGATGATTACAGTGGATCATTTTATAACAACCTAAACAAACCTTCATTATTACAAAAGAAATGATATACTGAGATGAATCTCTGTGAGTGATGATTATTCCATGAATTCTTAAAAACATATATATTCATATAATCTATTATTATATAGACAAAAAGAAGGATAGGAGATAGATACGGAATACGTATAGAAAAATTAACTTTGAAGTTAAATAAAATACACTACGAATTCACAATATATATATATATATATATATTTCTAAAATATTGTTAACACAAGATGACAAATGAAAGCTGTGACTTGAAAGAAATATATTAAAACAAAGTAGCCGTTGAAGTTCAAGAGTAAATAGGACTCTGCTTGATATCGTTTATTTTTAGGGTCTTCCGTCTTCTGCGGAAGACCCTTCTATTATTCTATTGTTGATTTTTCACTTTTCTTATTATTATTAGGGTCTTCCGTCTTCAGCGGAAGACCCTTCTATTATTCTTCGGTTTCTTTTTTACCTTTATTATTAGGGTCTTCCGTCTTCAACGGAAGACCCTTCTATTATTCTATTGTTTCTTTTTCACTTTTATTATTATTATTATTATTTTTTTCTGTCCAAATTTTGTGCAGACGATTTCTCAGAGATGCTTGGATGGATTCACTTGAAATTTTCAGAGATGATGTATCATGATCTAAACCTTATTCATTTTTTTTATTTTTTGAAAATTCACTTCCGGTCGGAAGTTATCGCCCTTTAATCGATTTTTTAGTGACCATTTTGTCTACACAAAAACTCAAAAACGACAAAAGCTAGAGTGCTGAAATTTTCAGTGATAATAGAGGACATGTTCTAGTTTTGCACCTCAGTTTTCAAATTTTCTGGATGTGCCTAGTATGGAAGCTCTGTAGGGGTCGAAATTTAGGACATGAATCAGGAGTGAATTTTCGAGACATTTTTTATCATATCTTCAAAACTATAAATATTTTCTTAAAACATATTGAACAGAAATTGTGTAGAATTACTAGATCTTTTATATGATATAAAAGAAAAAGGGCTGATTCATCATATTAGGGGTCAAGAGGGGCCAAAAGTCTTAAATCCATAACTCTTTAACGATCAATATTTTGTTATACATTACTAAAGCAAAAATGTTTATCTGAACAATCTACAACTATATATTATGATAAAAATCTCATATGTTACATAATTAGGTGCCATAAGGGACCAGAATGCTAAATCTTTGACGCTTTATATCTCGAAAGTGGGAAATATTTTGATAAGCAATATTGAACAAAAGATGTTCAAAATAATGTGCTAAGCAATATGCAACCTTTCAATATTTGCTAAACGTCTCCATTAAGGAGTTGAAGGGCCGGCCCCTAAATATTTCTTTTGCATATATATCGGAAACGAAAAAGAATTTCTGTATAGTTGTTGAACAAAAAGTGTTCAAAATCATAAGAGCTTTGATGTGATATCAAGAAAAAGGGGCTGGCCCCTCAAAATCGGGGCCGATAGGGGCCGAAAGTCTTTCATCAATAACTCTTAAACGATCAATATTTTGTGAAATATTACTGCAGCAAAAATGTTTATCTGAGAAAACTACAGCTATATATTATGTTATTCACATCATATGTTACATAAATAGGGGTCATGAGGGGCCGAAATACTAAATCTTTGACGCTTTATATCTCGAAAGTGGGAAATATTTTGCTAAGCAATATTGAATAAAAGATGTTCACAATAATGTTCTGAACAATATGTAACCTTTCAACTTTTGCTAAACGTCTCCATTAAGGAGTTGAAGGGCCGGCCCCTAAATATTTCTTTTGCATATATCTCGGAAACGAAAAAGGATTTCTGAATAGTTGTTGAACAAAAAGTGTTCAAAATCATAAGAGCTTTAAGGTGATATCAAGAAAAAGGGACTGGCCCCTCAAAATCGGGGCCGATAGGGGCCGAAAGTCTTTCATCAATAACTCTTAAATGATCAATATTTTGTAATACATTACTAAGGCAAAATAGATCATCTTCACACTCCTTAACTATATAACATGTTGTTGGCATCATATGTTACGTTATAAGGGGACATAAGGGGCCGGAATGCTAAATCTTTGACGCTTTATATCTCGAAAGTGGGAAATATTTTGATAAGCAATATTGAATAAAAGATGTTCACAATAATGTTCTGAACAATATGTTACCTTTCAATTTTTGCTAAATATTCCCATTGAGGAGTTGAAGGGCCGGCCCCTATTATTTCTTTTGCATATATCTCGGAAACGAAAAAGAATTTCTGAATAGTTGTTGAACAAAAAGTGTTCAAAATCATGAAAGCTGTCAGAAGATATCAAGAAAATAGGGCTGGCCCCTCAAAATAGGGGCCAAGACGGGCCGAAAGTCTTTAATCTATAATCTTCAGTGATCAATATTTTGTTATAGATTACTGAAGCAAAATTGTTTGTCTTAACAATTTATTTATATCATTATATTTGAACGAAAGTCTCAGTCAAATTCTTATCACATCTTATCAAAAATCGGTCGGAAGACCCAATCGTTGCTCGCAACGAGATCGCATCTAGTTATTATTGTTTTTTTTTCCTACCGATTTTGTGCACGCGAGTTCTCGGAAACGGCTCGCCCGATTTTCATGAAACTTTCAGGTCTGATAGAGAAATTAAAAATCTAGATATATATTTTTTTATTTTGATGACGTCACTTCCGGTCCGGAGATTTTCGAGATTTGGTGATTTTCGAGGGTTAGTTTGTCCGGGCATTTTAA
Organism: Saccostrea echinata; assembly: GCF_033153115.1. Taxonomy (NCBI): domain Eukaryota; kingdom Metazoa; phylum Mollusca; class Bivalvia; order Ostreida; family Ostreidae; genus Saccostrea; species Saccostrea echinata. The sequence continues at coordinate 15,587,436 of NW_026889777.1, forward strand.
AGAAAAGCACTTAACACAGGAACGTGAAATTTTCAGTGATGATAGAGCAACATATGTAGATTTGTACTTGGATGTTCATTTTTACCCGAAATACCAAACATCAACGTCCGCTACAGTCCAAATTTTTATCTTCTTTTTCCTACTTGTTAACTTTGATGCCTCATATCTTGCTTATTTCTCAACGGATTTTGATCAAAATTTCAGAGTTTATAGACGTTACAAAACTCTATCAGAATAATATAACATTTTTCGAAAATCCACTTCCACTTTCGAGTTATTTCCCTTTAAGTGAAAATTTAGGGTCTTTAATTTCCAGACAAATATTCCGAGACTGCAAAAGTTGGAACATAAATACTACTGAATATAAAAAACAGAAGCAATGAAGTTGTGAACATTGGTTTTTGTTTTTTGATTTCTGCGTTCAAACTGCCGCTAGATAGGGGTCAAAAATTAGGACGCATGAAAGAGCAAAAATTGACACATGTTTTCCTTTGTATCTTTTAAATAAGAAATATTTTATTAAGACATGTAGAATAAAAGTTGTGTACAATTTAATTACCTTTTATTTGACACCATTAAAAAGGAGCTGACCCATTAAATTAGGGATCTAGGGCCCTTGAAAGTTTTTGCTTTATAACTCAAAAACGAGAAAATATTTCGATATGGCTGTCGATAAAAAGTTGTTCCTTTATACCTTCTTTGTCTCATGAAAATATTATTTTGTTCGAGTCTTGTGTATGGTAGGGGGAAAAAAGCTATCTAAGACCCGTAAACAAGGACCCGTTTTCATTTGGCTAGTGAAGAAGAACTCTTTATGCCTATAACTGAAATAAACTTGCCATAAATAATACATCTTTCAACGCTGTATCTTAATTTTTTTAAATTAGGTTTTAAACGTGCTCTTTGGTTCCTATTCAGATTATTCGGTGACAACTTTCTCTTTTTATTGTGTTTTAAAATAAAGAACCTTCCAAGAGAGAAAGAGAGAGGAACTGTACAAAAAAGAACAAGTATCTTTTCTTTGTTTAAATATGAAAGCAAACAATGTAAACGCGAAAAAACTTCTAACAGTCAAATAATTCACAATCATTAACTTCGTGATTCTTACATTCACCTGAACCCCAGATTCTATTCTGTTTACCGTTACGTAACCCATCCCTCGATCACGCGCGGCCGAGAAGATCTAAAGTGATCCACCGCGTGTGAACCATTGACCTACAGTCGTAAACAAAATAAAAATCGGCGTATTAAGTCTATTTTGTAAACACGACAATTAATGGACAATTATTAACAGTGAATATTTGAGATTATGTTGGTTTATCTTTGTTGTAAATTTCATCATGATACATGTAGCCTTAATCCAAATCGTCTAGCCAGGTTTTGTGTTTGTTTACAATTACGCAACCATTAACCATTCCTTCGATCGCTTGTGGTCAAAGCATGCAGTCCATCGTGTGCATGTAAACCAGTGCGCAGTGATCAAACATTGTTGTTCTAAATCTAATTTACAAACACAACGACTTGGAAATGGGAAAATATTATTTTCTTTAAGTAAATCGCATCTTTCAAATAAATTATCTTAATATCTTAGATTTGATTTAGGTACAAAACGCTAAGCATTTAATCAGTCTTAAATTTTAAATGTTCGTTATCTCCATATTTCAATTGTTTTAACGTTACCAACAATTCATTTCCCAGCCGTGTGTAATTCTACTTTTAATGTGGTGATTCATTGCGTATGGACTAGCGATCTGCGGTTACTTTAATTTAACCATTAAACGCACAAGCTTTGCGCTTTCTCTACATTTTGAAACAGTAAATTAATCCGTTTTCAACACAAATATTTCCAGTCATATTTTTTTCCTCACAGGTTTTTATCATGATTATACCAACTTACGAATCATAAGGGTGACCAGTCTTACTTCAAAAATGATTCGTTATTTTATTGAAAAGTAAACAATGGATTAAACATTGATAGGTAACTCGGTCACGTGGCCAAGGTCTGAACTTCATAAGCGACTTCTGTGTTGCACTATGCTTATTTATATTACAGGGTTGATAGTAAAGTTTTAATAAAATACCTCAGGATTTTAAGGCAATGAATTTTGTTTTTATAATTAACTCAAAACCCGTAAATGATATCTTTTAAGTATAGTATGCTAACATCATAATTTTGTTGTGGGAATAAATATCGGTAGCGGGTTATACATGTAGATAACAATAAACCTATATCGTATGTCCAGAACTGTAAATTTCAGAATACATAGAACATTTTTTTTTTAAATATCAATTGGAACGGAAAAGGTACACACTGGGAAAATTTTAGAATCACTTGAATATCTAACTGCAGAACTGTACATGTAGCTTTCCGAGAAAAAAAAAACAATTTATTGACGGACCGGCGTCTCTGGTCATCCATCCCATTTTTTTTTTTTTTTTTCAGACCAGTGAACTTCAGTGCAGCTACTGAATATCACAAATTTATCATTCTTAATTAATACACTTTGACAACTTTATTAAAATCATAATCGACAGCCTTTGTATCATAAACTATTAAACTATTTGTATCGTTTACCGTATAGAATTGAGTATTTTCTTTCAAATAATTGACTTGTAACTTACGTACATTACTTTTCTGGGTTAGTTTTAAAAAATACGATCGAGAGAGAGAGAGAGAGAGAGAGATATGCTCATGTACATATATACAAGGTAGTTCCTGTATCAAATATTGTTCAATTTTCTTAATTTTATTTACAATATCAATCATAATCTCTCTATTCTGTAAATCTATTTGTTGATTATTTTCAACTTCAATCACAATATATAGTACTAAAATGAAGTCCATGCACGGGTGCTTTTGTACACCTTGAAATATTTTTTATTCAATCCTTCTTCCATGCTTTCCTGCTTCACGGAAAAAAGATTAATTAATAAAATAACCGAACGAGGTTGAAAAAATGCCAGACTATTTTTTTTCTCAAATTAACTGGATTAAATATACTTTTTTTCATTTCACTGTACACGTGTCCTGAATAAAACTGCGTGGTTTGGGTTTGTCAAAGTGATTTTAGACCAAGATAAGTCAGTCGCAACTTCTCGGGCCTTTCCAACTAACGGAAAAAAACTTCGAATTTATTACGTAGACCCCCCCCCCCCCCTCCTTTCCCAAACTTTGAAATAAATGACTATTGAGTTTAACTTTATTGAATGTAAAGATATTACCTAAAATATACTAATTAGCTAGAAGGGACTTTCAACTCCGTCTATCCTTTATAAATAGGAAGCGACTCCATCTTGTATAAAATTTCAACATCTGGTAATGTTAAAACATTCGGAGTTGTTTTTCCGACCTCTGACGGAAACGCCCGAGATGATGCGATTGCGGAATCAGGATTTTTAAACATCTTTGGCCAGTTTCGCTTATTTTGCACTCCGGGGTTTTTGAAAAAAATGTGTTGATCGACATCCAAATAAAATGGTAATTAAATAGAGTGCCAAATATATCATGAGCGAAAATTTGTATTATAAAAAGTGGTTCTTACAAATAGATCTATACATATAGATAACCCTAAATAGCTAAAAATTTATTTGTTTTGTCTATAACAGATGTTAATTTAGTTCTTAGCTGACATTAACTTACGTGTATAAAAGCCATGTAATTGTATCCAAATGTTCCGAAGCAATCATTAATATTTATAGGACTGATAGTTGATGAAATTTCCTCTCATCAGTATACATGTACGTATCCCCCCCCCCCCCCCCCCGAAATAGATAATATGCTTCCCTTCAGAGGAAAAGTTTTCAGGTTTTTTTTTGGGGGGGGGGCGTCAAAACGTCGATCGTAAAAAAAAAAATATTGAATATATAAAAATAATTTCAATTTTTAATCAGTACCCCATCTCTCATGCCAAAGGCTAAGTAAGATTTTCTGCTCATGATTTTTTTGTTCTCCGACTTCGATGTTGGCTTTCTAGGTGTAAGCATAATCGACGTTGTGGCTGTAAAACTGGTACTTGTAATTTTTTTCTCATTCTTATCATTTCAAGAATGACTGGGTCAATACCAACCAAACGTTGTTGATCAAATGAATGACCACATTCTCTTCCAACATAAGATAATTAAGAAATACAAGTAGTAAAAATTGGAAAGGGTCATTTAAAAAAATTATTCTCTAGAAACCTGTGGGCCAGAATGAGAAAACATACTTATAATATCTCCCTGAAATAGTAAAGTTTATTTTTTTTTTTCAAATCAGAATGGGTGTTCAAAATTTAACATAGGAATTTATATCCCCCGCAAACGAAGTGTCCGGGCTGGGGGGAGGGGGGATTAGGAATCATATTGTCCGTCTGTCTATCCGTTTGTGTAGGTGCCCTGTCCCTCCAAGTTTGCCCAGGCTATGAGTTTTTGGATTACTGTAACTGGAAGCTCATACTTGGTACAAAGATTGCCAGTGATCCTAGGGTGTGTCGTGGTCTTGATCCAAGGTCATTCCGGCAAATTCAAAGTCACTGGAGAAAGAATAAATGTTTTGTCCGAGCCATTTATTTGTAATTGAGAATCACTGGAAGCTCATTCTTGATACAGAGATTGCTTGTGACAAAAAGGTTTGCCTCGACTTTGACAAGGAAAATTGAAGGATTACGATCTAGGCTGTAATTTTTTAAGTTCGTACTTGGTACAAAGATTGCTTATGGTCCGCTGGCTTTAGATGACTTAAAATAAGGTTATTTCAGCAAATTCAGGGTCACTGGCAGAAAAAGTTAGTTGTAAAATGCCTGTCTGGGATATGAATTTCTAAGGGGGAATCACTAGAACCTCTTTCTTAAAACAGAGGTTGTTTGAGATTGATTGTTTGTATTGACACCGATCCAAGGTTATTCCGTCAAGTTCAAGGATACTGACAGAAAAAAAATTAATTTCTATTTCATGCTATGATTTAGTAATAGAAAATCACTGGAAGCTCTTACTTGAAACAGAGATTGCTTATGAACGGATGCTGTGTCATGACCTTGATCAAAGGTCTTTCTGGCAAGTTCAAGGTCACTTGCAGAGAAATAAAAAAAAAAAAACATGTCCAGGCATAATTTTATTATTGTTTTTTTTCCCTACTGATTTTTTGCACGCAAGTTCTCGGAAACGGGTTGTTTGATTTCCAGGAAACTTTCAGGTCTGGTAGAAAATAAAAAAATCTAGATATTGATGTTTTTATTTTGATGACGTCACTTCCGGTCCGGAGATTTCTGCGATTAAGTGATTTTTGGAGGGTCACTTTGTCCACTCTAAAAAAGCACTTAAAATAGGAACATGAAATTTTCAGCAATGATAGAGCAATGTTCATAAATATGTAATAGGTAGTTCAATTTTTCCAGAAGTACCGCACTTTGACGCTCGGTTTGCTCCAAAAATATTCTTATTGAGAATATTAAAATCTTTAGCATTTTTTCAAGAATATCTCTTTACTTGTAAATATTTTGTTAATACATATAGAACAAAAGTTGTGCAAAATGGCAAGCTCTTTCATTTGATATCAACAATTAGGGGCTGACCCCTAAAATAGGGGATCTACAGGGGCTGAAAGTGTTTTCTCAAAAACTATTGAGAATTTGTGATACATCAAAGAAGCAAATTTGTTCAAATTGACAAGTAGAAGTGAATAAGATTGTCGAAAGTCGTCAAATGATGTCACTTCCGGCCAAAACGGAAGTAGTCAGAAAATGCATATTTTTGCCGTTTCGACATGTTATTGGTTAATTTGTGTAACCAAAAGCGTCCAACCAAATTTATCTTCCCTCAACATCACTTCCGGTCAAACCGGAAGTAGCCAGAAATAGCTTATTTTGCAGTTTTTGATACAAACTTGTAATTTTAAAGTCACTGGAGACGTCGAAACTGATTCCTTTCTCTTGTTGACGTCACTTCCGGTCAAAACAGGACGGAAGACCTACTCGTTGGTTTGCAACGAGCTTTGCTCTAGTTATTATTATTATTATTCCACTTTTTCTTTACAATTTTTGTGCAGAAGATATCTCGCAAACGGTTTGATCGATTTTCATGAAATTTTCAGGGGTAATGCCTTTTGATCTGAAGATGATCCTTTTTTGTTCAAATCCTTAAAATACACTTCCGGTCGGAAGTTATCGCCCTTTAATCGATTTTCAGATAACCATTTTGTCGACACAAAAACTAAAAAACGGCAAAAGCTAGAGTGCTGAAATTTTCAGCGATTATAGACGACATGTTGAAGTTTTGCACCTGGGTTTTCAAATTTTCCGGAAGTACCTAGTATGGAAGCTCGGTAGGGGTCGAAATTTAGGACATGAATCAGAAGTGAATTTTCGAGACATTTTTTATCATATCTCTAAAACTATAGAGATTTTTTAAAAACATATTGAATAGAAATTGTGTAGAATTACAAGATCTTTTATATGATATCAAAGAAAAAGGGCTGACTCATCACATTAGGGGCCGAGAGGGGCCGAAAGTCTTTAGTCAATAGCTCCTTAACGATCAAAATTTTGTAATGCATTACTGAAGCAAAAATGTTTAACTCAACAATTTACAACTATATATTATAAAATTCACATCATATATTACATAATTAGGGGCCATTAGGGGCCAGAATGCAAAATCTTTGACGTTTTATATTTCAAAAGTGGGAAATATTTTGATAAGCAATATTGAACAAAAGATGTTCAAAATAATGTTCTAAACAATATGCAACGTTTCATTTTTCTCTAAACGTCCCAATTAAGGAGTTAAAGGGCCGGCCCCTAAATACCTCTTTTGCTAATATCTCGTTATTAAGGTCTTCCGTCTCCAACGGAAGACCTTATTGTTTTCGTTCGGTTTCTTTTTCCCTATTCTTATTATTATTATTATTATTATTATTATTTTTCTTCCAACCGATTTTGTGCACGCGATTTCTCAGAAACGGCTAAGCCGATTTACATCAAACTTTCAGATGTGAAAGATAATCAACTGATCTTGATAGGTTTTTTTGTTTTTTGATGACGTCACTTCCGGTCGTGAGATATCGACGATTTTCTGATTTTCAGAGGGTCGGCTTGTCCTGGGGTGTTCTCCTAAACGAATAGAGATAAAGGGATAAGATTTTCAGTGAAGATAGAGGAAAGATTGTAGATGTGCCATTTCGCATCTATATGTTTCCAGCTCAAAAGGCGCTGAAGCTCGCCTGAGCTCGAAAAATAGGCTCACAAGCATCTCGCAAAATTTGACACGTTTTCTTTTGTATCTTTTTACCTGTAAATATTTTGTTAAAACATATATTACAAAAGATGCACAAAATGACAAGACGTTTCATTTGCTATCAAGAAAAAGGGCCTGATCCCTCAAATTAGGGGCTCAGAGGGGCCAAAAGTCTTTCATGTACAACTTTTCAATGATCAAAATTTTGTTATCAATTACTGAAGCAGAAATGTTCATCTTAAGGATTTGTAACTATATATTATAAAATGAGGATCATATATTGCGTAATAAGGGGCCAAAAGGGGCCAGAATGCTAAATCTTTGACGCTTGATATCTCGAAAAGGGGAAATATTTTGATAAGCAATATTGAACAAAAGATGTTCAGAATAATCTTCTCAACAACATACACCCTTTGAATTTTTGCAAGACATCCCCTTTAAGGACTTGGAGGGCTGGCCCCTAAATATTGTTATTCTTAATATCTCTTAAACGAAAGGAAATTTTTGAATAGTTGTTGAACAAAAAATCTTCAAAATCACAAGACCTTTTATTTGATATCAAGAAAAAGGGGCTGACCCCTCAAATTAGGGGCTCAGAAGGGCCAAAAGTCTTTCATCTATAACTTTTTAATGATGAATATTTTGTTATAAATTACTGAAGCAAAAATGTTCATCTTAACATTCTGCAACTATGTATTATAAAATTTGGATCATATGTTACGTAATAAGGGGCCATAAGGGGCCAGAATGCAAAATCTTTGACACTTGATATCTCGAAAAGGGGAAATATTTTGATAAGCAATATTGAACAAAAGATGTTCAGAATAATGTTCTAAACAATATACACCCTTTTAATTTTCGCAGGACATCCCCATTAAGGACTTGGAGGGCTGGCCCCTAAATATTGTTATTCTAAATATCTCTTAAACGAAAGGAAATTTTTGAATAGTTGTTGAACAAAAAATCTTCAAAATCACAAGACCTTTTATTTGATATCAAGAAAAAGGGGCTGACCCCTCAAATTAGGGGCTCAGAAGGGCCAAAAGTCTTTCATCTATAACTTTTTAATGATGAATATTTTGTTATAAATTACTGAAGCAAAAATGTTCATCTTAACATTCTGCAACTATGTATTATAAAATTAGGATCATATGTTACGTAATAAGGGGCCATAAGGGGCCAGAATGCAAAATCTTTGACACTTGATATCTCGAAAAGGGGAAATATTTTGATAAGCAATATTGAACAAAAGATGTTCAGAATAATGTTCTAAACAATATACACCCTTTTAATTTTCGCAGGACATCCCCATTAAGGACTTGGAGGGCTGGCCCCTAAATATTGTTATTCTAAATATCTCTTAAACGAAAGGAAATTTTTGAATAGTTGTTGAACAAAAAATCTTCAAAATCACAAGACCTTTTATTTGATATCAAGAAAAAGGGACTGACCCCTCAAATTAGGGGCTCAGAAGGGCCAAAAGTCTTTCATCTATAACTCTTTAATGATGAATATTTTGTTATAAATTACTGAAGCAGAAATGTTCATCTTAACATTCTGCAGCTATATATTATAAAATTTGGATCATATGTTACGTAATAAGGGGCCATAAGGGGCCAGAATGCAAAATCTTTGACACCTGATATCTCGAAAAGGGGAAATATTTTGATAAACAATATTGAACAAAAGATGTTCAGAATAATGTTCTAAACAATATACACCCTTTTAATTTTTGCAAGACAACCCCATTAAGGACTTCAAAGGCTGGCCCCTAAATATTGTTATTCTATATATCTCTTAAACGAAAGGAAATTTCTGAATAGTTGTTGAACAAAAAATCTTCAAAATCACAAGACCTTTTATTTGATATCAAGAAAAAGGGGCTGACCCCTCAAATTAGGGGCTCAGAAGGGCCAAAAGTCTTTCATCTATAACTCTTTGATGATGTTAGATAAATCAAAAGAATGAAATCTAATGAGGGAAGTCTATATATTATTATCTTTTAATAAAGATCATAGTCAAAATCTTATCTCATCTTATCGGAAAATCGGACGAAAGACCTACTCGTTGCTCGCAACGAGATCTCATCTAGTTATTATTATTATTATTATTTTTCTTCCAACCGATTTTGTGCACGCGATTTCTCAGAAACGGCTGGGCCGATTTATACCAAACTTTCAGATGTAAAAGATATTCAATTGATCTTGATAGGTTTTTTTGTTTTTTGATGACGTCACTTCCGGTCGTGAGATATTGACGATTTTCTGATTTTCAGAGGGTCGGCTTGTCCTGGAAACTCCTCCTAAACGACTAAAGCTATTGACTTAAGATTTTCAGTGAAGATAGAGGAAAGATTGCAGATGTGCAATTGGGCATCTATATCTTTCCATCTCAAATGGCGTTGAAGCTCGCCTGGGCTCGAAAAATAGGCTCACAAACATCTCGCAAAATTTGACACGTTTTCTTTTATATCTTTTTACCTGTAAATATTTTGTTAAAACATGTAGTACAAAAGATGTGTAAAATGATAAGACCTTTCATTTGATCTCAAGAAAAAAGGGCTGATCCCTCACATTAGGGGCACAAAGGGGCCAAAAGTCTTTTACATATATCTCTTGAACAATCAATATTTCATAATAAATTACTGAAGCAAAAATGTTCATCTTATCGATTTGCAACTATATGTTTTAAAATTTTGATCATATGTTACGTAATAAGGGGCCAAAAGGGGCCAGAATGCTAAATATTTGCTCTTTATGTCTCAAAAAGGGGGAATATTTTGAAAAGCAATATTGAACAAAAGATGTTCAGAATAATGTTCTAAACGATATGCAACCTTTCAATTTTTGCAAAACGGCCCCATTAAGGACTTGAAGGGCTGGCCCCTAAATATTTCAATTCATCATATCTCGAAAACGAATATAGATTTCTGAATAGTTGTTGAACAAAAAGTCTTCAAAATCACAAGATCTTTCATTTGATTTCAAGAAAAAAGGGCTGATCCCTTAAATTAGGGGCTCAGAGGGGCCAAAAGTCTTTCATGTATAACTCTTGAACGATCAATATTTTGTAATAAATTACTGAAGCAGAAATGTTCGTCTTATCGACTTGCAACTATATGTTTTATATTTTGATCATATGTTACATAATAAGGGGCCAAAAGGGGCCAGAATGCTAAATCTTTGACGCTTTATATCTCAAAAAGGGGGAATATTTTGAAAAGCAATATTGAACAAAAGATGTTCAAAATAATGTTCTAAACGATATGCAACCTTTCAATTTTTGCAAAACGGCCCCATTAAGGACTTGAAGGGCTGGCCCCTAAATATTTCAATTTATCATATCTCGAAAACGAATATAGATTTCTGAATAGTTGTTGAACAAAAAGTCTTCAAAATCACAAGATCTTTCATTTGATTTCAAGAAAAAAGGGCTGATCCCTTAAATTAGGGGCTCAGAGGGGCCAAAAGTCTTTCATGTATAACTCTTGAACGATCAATATTTTGTAATAAATTACTGAAGCAGAAATTCGTCTTATCGACTTGCAACTATATGTTTTATATTTTGATCATATGTTACATAATAAGGGGCCAAAAGGGGCCAGAATGCTAAATCTTTGACGCTTTATATCTCAAAAAGGGGGAATATTTTGAAAAGCAATATTGAACAAAAGATGTTCAGAATAATGTTCTAAACGATATGCAACCTTTCAATTTTTGCAAAACGGCCCCATTAAGGACTTGAAGGGCTGGCCCCTAAATATTTCAATTCATCATATCTCGAAAACGAAAATAGATTTCTGAATAGTTGTTGAACAAAAAGTCTTCAAAATCACAAGATCTTTCATTTGATATCAAGAAAAAAGGGCTGATCCCTTAAATTAGGGGCTCAGAGGGGCCAAAAGTCTTTCATGTATAACTCTTGAACGATCAATATTTTGTAATAAATTACTAAAGCAAAAATGTTCATCTTATCGACTTGCAACTATATGTTTTAAAATTTTGATCATATGTTACGTAATAAGGGGCCATATTGCTAAATCTTTGACGCTTTATATCTCAAAAAGGGGGAATATTTTGAAAAGCAATATTGAACAAAAGATGTTCAAAATAATGTTCTAAACAATATGCAACCTTTCAATTTTGCAAAAAGGCCCCATTAAGGACTTGAAGGGCTGGCCCCTAAATATTTCAAAAACGAAAATAGATTTCTGAATAGTTGTTGAACAAAAAGAAAAAGGGGCTGTTCCCTCAAATTAGGGACTAAGAGGGGCCAATAGTCTTTCATGTATAACTGTTGAACCATCAATATTTTGTTACAACTTACTGAAGCAAAAATGGTCATCTCAACGATTTGCAACTATATGTTTTAAAATTGTGATCATATGTTACGTAATAAGGAGTTACAAGGGGCCAGAATGCTAAATCTTTGATGCTTTATATCTCGAAAAAAGAGAATATTTTGATAAGCAATACTGAACAAAAGATGGTCAGAATAATGTTCTAAACAATATGCACCCTTTCAATTTTTGTCAAACGGCCCCATTAAGGACCAGGAGGGGTGGTCCCTAAATATTTCCATTCAGCATATCTCCACAACGAAAAGAAATCTCTGAATAGTTGTTGAACAAAAAGTCTTCAAAATCACAAGACCTTTCGATTGATATCAAGAAAAAGGGGCTGAACCCTCAAACTAGGGGCTCAGAAGGGCCAAAAGCATGTCATTTATAGCTCTTTGATAAGGTTATATAAATCAAAAGAATGAAATCTAAATAGGGAAGTCTATATATTATTATCTTTTAACAAAGATTATAGTCAAAGTCATATCTCATCTCATCGAAAAATCGGACGGAAGACCTACTCGTTGCTCGCAACGAGATCTCATCTAGTTATTATTATTATTCTTTTTTTCTGCACAAATTTTGTGCAGACGATTTCTCGGAGATGGATCGATGGATTTGCTTCAGATTTTCAGGATTGTTGGTAGGTTATCTGAAGTTAATTCCAGCTAAACAATTTTTAGAAATTCACTTCCGGTACGGAGTTATCGCCCTTTTATCAAAATTTAGAGGACCTCTTTGTCTGCGATGGAACTCAAAAACGGCTTAAGCAAGAGCGCTGAAATTTTCAGTGATGATAGAGGACATGTTGTCATTTTGCACCTGGGTTTGGATATTTTCCGGAAGTGCCTAGTATGGAGGCTCGGTAGGGGTCGAAATTTAGGACAAGAATCATGAGTGAATTTTTGATACATTTTGTGTCATATCTTTTAAAGTATATTTATTTTGTTAAAACATACTGAACAATATTTGTGCAGAATGACAAGATCTTTAATATGATATCAAGAAAAAAGGGCTGACTTATCATATTAGGGGCCGAGAGGGTCCAAAAGTCTTTAATCAATAACTCTTTAACGATCAATATTTTGGTATACATTACTGAAGCAAAAATGTTTATCTTAACAATTTACAACCATATATTATGATATATACATCATATGTTACATAATTAAGGACCATAAAGGGCCAGAATGCCAAATCTTTGGCACTCTATATTTCGAAAGTGGGAAATATTTTGATAAGCAATATTGAATAAAAGATGTTCAAAATAATGTTCTTAACAATATTTAACCTTTTGATTTTTGCTAAGCTTCCCCATTAAGGAGTTGAAGGGCTGGCCCCTAAATATATCTTTTGCATATAGCTCGGAAATGAATAAAAATTTCTGAATAGTTGTTGAACAAAAAGTGTTCAAAATCATGAGAGCTTTAAAGTGATATGAAGAAAAAGGGGCTGGCCCCTCAAAATAGGGGTTGAGAGAGACCGAAAGTCTTTGAACAATAACTCTTTAACGATCAATATATTGTAATGTATTACTGAAGCAAAAATGTTCATCTCAACAATTTACAACTATATATTATGATATTCACATCATATGTTACATAATTAGGGGCCATAAGGGGCCAGAATGCTAAATCTTTGATGCTTTATATCTCAAAAGTGGGAAATATTTTGATAAGCAATATTGAACAAAAGATGTTCAAAATAATGTTCTAAACAATATACAACCTTTCATATTCTGCTAAACGTCCCCATTAAGGAGTTGAAGGGCCGGCCCCTAAATACTTCCTTTGCAAATATCTCAGAAACAAAGAAAAATTTCTGAGTAGTTGTTGAACAAAAAGTGTTCAAAATCATGAGAGCTTTAAAGTGATATGAAGAAAAAGGGGCTGCCCCCTCAAAATAGGGGCTGAGAGGGGCCGAAAGTCTTTGAACAATAACTCTTTAACGATCAATATTTTGTAATGCATTACTGAAGCAGAAATGTTTATCTCAACAATTCACAACTATATATTATGATATTCATATCATATTTACATAATAAGGGGCCATAAGGGGCCAGAATGCTAAATCTTGGACGCTTTATATCTCAAAAGTGGGAAATATTTTGATAAGCAACATTGAACAAAAGTTATTCAAAATAATGTTCTAAACAATATGGAACCTTTTGATTTTTGCTAAACGTCCCCATTAAGGAGTTGAAGGGCCGGCCCCTAAATATATCCTTCGGATATATCTCAGAAACGAAAAAGAATTTTGAATAATTCTTGAACAAAAAGTGTTCAAAATCATGAGAGCTTTAAGGTGATATCAAGGAAAAGGGTCTGACCCATTAAATAAGGGGCTGAGAGGGGCCGAAAGTATACAATCAATAACTCTTTAATGATCAATATTTTGTAATATATTACTGAAGCGAAATAGTACATCTTTACACACTTTATCTAAATAACATGATGTTGATATCATATATTACGCAGTAAGGGGTCTTTAGGGGGCCAGATTGCATAATCTTTGGCGCAATATATCTCGAAAAGGAAGAATATTTTGATAAACTGTATTGAACAAAAGACGATCAAAATAATATTCTGAACAATATGCACTCTTTCAATTTTTGCTAGACGTCCCCATTTAGGACTTGAAGGGCCGGCCTTTAATATTTCTTTTGCATATATCCCGAAAACAAAAAAGAATTTCTGACTAGTTGTTGAACAAAAAGTGTTCAAAATCATGAGAGCTTTAAAATGATAATTAGAAAAAGGGGCTGACCTCTCACATTAGGGACCAAGAAGGGGCGAAAGTCTTTAATCTATATTCCTTTAATGATCAATATTTTGTAAAACATTATTAAAGCAAAATTGTTCGTCTTAACAATTTATTTATATCATTATATTTGAACGAAAATCTCAGTCAAATTCTTATCTCATCTTATCAAAAATCGGACGGAAGACCCACTCGTTGCTCGCAACGAGATCTCATCTAGTTATTATTAGGGTCTTCCGTCTTCAGCGGAAGACCCTTCTATTATTCTTATGTTTCTTTTTCAAGCTTATTATTATTATTATTATTATTCTTTTTTTCTGCACAAATTTTGTGCAGACGATTTCTCGGAGATGGATCGATGGATTTGCGTCAGATTTTCAGGATTGTTGCTAGGTTATCTGAAGTTAATTCCGGCTGAACAATTTTTAGAAATTCACTTCCGGTCCGGAGTTATCGCCCTTTTATCAAAATTTAGAGGACCTCCTTGTCTGCGATGGAACTCAAAAACGGCTTAAGCTAGAGCGCTGAAATTTTCAGTGATGATAGAGGACATGTTGCCATTTTGCACCTGGGTTTGGATATGTTCCGGAAATGCCTAGTATGGAAGCTCGGTAGGGGTCGAAATTTAGGACACGAATCATGAGTTAATTTTTGAGACATTTTGTATCATATCTTTTAAAGTATAATTATTTTGTAAAAACATACTGAACAATATTTGTGCAGAATGACAAGATCTTTAGTATGATATCAAGAAAAAAGGGCTGACTTGTCATATTAGGGGCCGAGAGGGGCCAAAAGTATAAAATCAATAACTCTCTAACGATCAATATTTTGGTATACATTACTGAAGCAAAAATGTTTATCTTAACAATTTACAACCATATATTATGATATATACATCATATGTTACATAATTAGGGGCCATGAGGGGCCAGAATGCCAAATCTTTGGCACTCTATATCTCAAAAGTGGAAAATATTTTGATAAGCAATATTGAATAAAAGATGTTCAAAATAATGTTCTAAACAATATCTAAACTTCCGATTTTTGCTAAACGTCCCCATTAAGGAGTTGAAGGGCTGGCCCCTAAATATATCTTTTGCATATAGCTTGGAAACGAAAAAGAATTTCTGAATAGTTGTTGAACAAAAAGTGTTCAAAATCATAAGGGCTTTAAAATGGTATGAAGAAAAAGGGACTGGCCCCTCAAAATAGGGGCCGAGAGGGGCCAAAAGTGTATAATCAATATCTTTTTCATGATCAATATTTTGCAATTCATTTCTGAAGCAAAAATGTTTATCTGAACAATTTACAACTATATATTATAAAATTTATGTCATATGTTATATAATAAGGGGTCATAAGGGGCCAGAATGCCAGATCATTGGCACTCTATATCTCGAAAGTGGGAAATATTTTGATAAGCAATATTGAATAAAAGATGTTCAAAATAATGTTCTAAACAATATCTAAACTTTCGATTTTTGCTAGACGTCCCCACTAAGAAGTTGAAGGGCTGGCCCCTAATCATATCTTTTGCATATAGCTCGGAAACGAAAAAGAATTTCTGAATAGTTGTTGAACAAAAAGTGTTCAAAATCATAGGAACTTTAAAGTGGTATGAAGAAAAAGGGGCTAGCCCCTCAAAATAGGGGCCGAGCGGGGCAAAAATTGTTTAATCAAAACTTTTTAACAATCAATATTTTGCAATTCATTACTGAAGCAAAAATGTTTATCTTAACAATTTACAACTATATATTATGATATTCACATCACATGTTACATTATTAGGGGCCCTAAGGGTCCAGAAGTTCAAATCTTTGGCACTTTATATCTCGAAAGTGGGAAATGTTTTGATAAGCAATATAGAATAAAAGATGTTCAAAATAATGTTCTAAACAGTAAGTAACCTTTCGATTTTTGCTAAACGTCCCCATTTAGGAGGTGAAGGGCTGGCCCCTAAATATATCTTTTGCATATATCTCGGAAACGAAAAAGAATTTCTGAATAGTTTTTTGAACAAAAAGTGTTCATAACCATAAGAGCTTTAAAGTGGTATGAAGAAAAAGGGGCTGGCCCCTCAAAATAGGGGCCGAGAGGGGCCAAAAGTCTTAAATCAATAACTATTTAATGATCAATATTTTGTAATATATTACTGAAGCGAAATAGTTCATCTTCACACTCTTTAGCTATATAACATGGTGTTTACGTCATATCTTATGCAATAAGGGATAATTAGGGGTCAGATTGTATAATCTTTGGCGCAATAAATCTTGAACAGGAAGAATATTTTGATAACCAATATTTTAACTAAAGACGTTCAAAATAATATTCTTAATAATATGCAATCATTCAATTTTTGCTAGACGTCCCCGTTTAGGACTTAAAGGGCCGCCCCTTAATATTTCTTTTGCATATATCTCGGAAACGAAAAAGAATTTCTGAATAGTTGTTGAACAAAAAGTGTTCAAAATCATGAGAACTTTAAGATGATATCAAGAAAAAGGGGCTGATCATTCATGTAAGGGGCCAAGATGGGCCGGAAGTGTTTAATATATAACTTTTTATTGATCAATATTTTGTTACACATTACTGAAGGGAAATTGTTTGTCTTAACAATTTATTTATATAACTATTTTTTAACGAAAATCTCAGTCAAATTCTTATCTCATCTTATCGAAAATTGGACGGAAGACCCACTCGTTGCTCGCAACGAGATCGCATCTATTATTCTTTTTTTTCTTTACAAAATTTGTGGAGAAGATTTCTCGGAGATGGCTAGTTCGATTTTATTCAAATTTTCATGGTAGATGAGTTGACATCTGAAGTTAATTCCGGCAATATCGTTTTTTGAAAATCACTTCCGGTCGGAAGTTATCTCCCTTTTATTAAAATTCAGAGGACCTCCTTTTCTGTGATGGAACTCAAAAACGGCTTAAGCTAGAGCGCTGAAATTTTCAGTGATGATAGAGGACATGTTGCCATTATGCACCTGGGTTTAGATATTTTCCGGAAGTGCCTAGTATGGAAGCTCGGTAGGGGTCGAAATTTAGGACACGAATCATGAGTGAATTTTTGAGACATTTTGTATCATATCTTTTAAAGTATAATTATTTTGTTAAAACATATTGAACAAAATTTGTGCAGAATGACAAGATCTGTAACATGATATCAAGAAAAAAGGGCTGACTTATCACATTAGGGGCCTATAGGGGCCAAAAGTCTGAAATTGATAACTCTTAAACAAGCAATATTTTGGTATACATTACTGAAGCAAAAATATTTATCTTAACAATTTACAACTATATATTATGAATTTAACGTCGTATGGCAAATAATTAGGGGCCACAAGGGGCTAGAATGCTAAATCTTTGACGCTTTATATCTCGAAAAGGGGAAACATTTTGAAAAGCAATATTGAACAAAAGTTGTTTAGAATGATGGTCTCAACAATGTGCATCCTTTGAATTTTTCCTAAACAGTCCCTATAAGGACTTAAAGGGACGGCCCCTAAATATTTCAAGTCCACATATCTCAAAAACGAAACGAAACTTCTGAATACTTGTTGAACAAAAAGTCTTCAGAATTACAAGACCTTTCATGTCATATCAAGAAAAAGGAGCTGATCCCTCAAATTAGGGGCTCAGAGGGGCCAAAATTCTTTCATCTATTACTCCTTAACGTTAAATATTTTGATGTTAATTATTGAAGCAAAAATTTTTATCTTCACAATCTGCAACTATATATTTTAAAATTTTGATCAAATATTACGTAATTAGGGGCCATAAGGGGCCAGAAAGCTTAATCTTTGACACTTTATATCTCGAAAAGGGGAAACATTTTGAAAAGCAATATTGAACAAAAGTTATTTAGAATAATGGTCTCAACAAAGTGCATCCTTTGAATTTTTCCTAAACAGTCCCTATAAGGACTTAAAGGGACGGCCCCTAAATATTTCAAGTCTGCATGTCTCGAATAGCTGTTGAACAAAAAGTCTTCAGAATTACAAGACCTTTCGAGTGAAATCAAGACACCTCGAATTAGGGGCTCAAAGGGGCTAAAAGTCTTTCATCTATAACCCTTTTACAGTAATGTTCATCTTCACGATCTGTTACTATAAATATTTTAAAATCGTTATCAAATATTGCGGTTTTGGTGCCATAATGATCAAAATTTTGTTAAACATAACTGAAGCAAATTGTACGTTTTCACTATTTATATATTTATGAACGAAAATCTCAGTCAAATTCGTATCTCATCTTATCAAAAATCGGACGGAAGACCCACTCGTTGCTCGCAACGAGATCGCATCTAGTTATTATTCTTTTTTTTCTTTACAAAATTTGTGCAGAAGATTTCTCGGAGATGGCTCGTTCGATTTTATTCAAATTTTCATGGTAGATGCGTTAACATCTGAAGTTAATTCCGGCAATATCGTTTTTTGAAAATCACTTCCGGTCGGAAGTTATCGCCCTTTTATCAAAATTCAGAGGACCTCCTTGTCTGCGATGGAACTCAAAAACGGCTTAAGCTAAAGCGCTGAAATTTTCAGTGATGACAGAGGACATGTTGCCATATTGCACCTGGGTTTAGATATTTTTCGGAAGTGCCTAGTATGGAAGCTCGGTAGGGGTCGAAATTTAGGACACGAATCATGAGTGAATTTTTGAGACATTTTGTGTCATATCTTTTAAAGTATAATTATTTTGTTAAAACATATTGAACAAAATTTGTGCAAAATGACAAGATCTGTAACATGATATCAAGAAAAAAGCGCTGATTCATCACATTAGGGGCCGATAGGGGCCAAAAGTCTTTCATCTATAACTCTTAAACAAGCATTATTTTGGTATACATTACTGAAGCAAAAATATTTATCTTAAAAATTTACAACTATATATTATGATTTTTACGTCGTATGGCACATAATTAGGGGCCACAAGGGGCCAGAATGCTTAATCTTTGAAGCTCTATATCTCGAAAAGGGGAAACATTTTGAAAAGCAATATTGAACAAAAGTTGTTTAGAATGATGATTTGAACAATGTGCATCCTTTGAATTTTTCCTAAACAGCCCCTATAAGGACTTAAAGGACGGCCCCTAAATATTTCAAGTCTACATATCTCGAAAATGAAACGAAACTTCTGAATAGTTGTTGAACAAAGTCTTCAGAATTACAAGACCTTTCAAGTGATATCAAGAAAAAGGGGCTGACCCCTTAAATAAGGGGCTCAGAGGGGCCAAAAGTCTTTCATCTATAACTCCTTAACGTTAAATATTTTGATATTAAATATTGAAGCAAAAATGTTCATCTTCACAATCTTCAACTATATATCTTAAAATTTCCATCAAATATTACGTAATTAGGGGCCATAAGGGGCCTGTATGCTAAATCTTTGACGCTTTTTATCTCGAAAAGGGGAAATATTTTGAAAAGCAATATTGAACAAAAGTTGTTTAGAATGATATTCTCAACAATGTGCATCCTTTGAATTTGTCCTAAACAGCCCCTATAGGGACTTAAAGGGACGGCCCCTAAATATTTCAAGTCTACATATCTCGAAAACGAAACGAAACTTCTGAATAGTTGTTGAACGAAAAGTCGTCAGAATTACAAGACCTTTCATGTGATATCAAGACCACTCGAATTAGGGGCTAAGAGGGGCTAAAAGTCTTTCATCTATAACCCTTTTACAGTAATGTTCATCTTCACGATCTGCTACTGTAAATATTTTAAAATCTTCATCAAATATTGCGTTTTTAGGTGCCATAATGATCAAAATTTTGTTAAAACATAACTGAAGCAAATTGTACGTTTTCACTGTTTATATATTTATGAACGAAAATCTCAGTCAAATTCGTATCTCATCTTATCAAAAATCGGACGGAAGACCCACTCGTTGCTCGCAACGAGATCGCATCTAGTTATTATTATTATTCTTTTTTTTTCCTTACCGATTTTGTGCAGAAGATTTCTCGGAGATCGCTCGATCGATTTGCTTCAAATTTTCAGGGTTAATGCGTTGCTATCTGAAGTTTATAACGCCGCTTCAGTTTTTGAGAAATCACTTCCGGTCGGAAGTTATCGCCCTTTGATCGATTTTTTGATAGACCTTGTGTCTGCACAAAAACTCAAGAACGACAAAAGCTAGAGTGCTGAAACTTTCAGTGGTGATAGAGGACATGTTCTAGTTGTGCACCTTGGTTTTCAAATTTTCCGGAAGTGCGAAGTATGGAAGCTCGGTAGGGGTCAAAATTTAGGACGTGATTTATGAGTGAATTTTAGAGACATTTCTTATAATAACATTTTAAATAAAAGTATTTTGTTAAAACATATTGAACAAAAAGTCTTTAAAATCACAAGACCTTTTATTTGATATCAAGAAAAAGGGGCCGACTCCTCAAATTAGGGGCTCAGAAGGGCCAAAAGTCTTTCATCTATAACTCTTTAACGATCAATATTTTGTTATAAATTACTGAAGCAGAAATGTTCATCTTAACACTCTGCAACTATATATTATAAAATTTTGATCATATGTTACGTAATAAGGGGCCAGAAGGGGCCAGAATGCTAAATCTTTGACACATTATATCTCGAAAAGGGGAAATATTTTGAAAAGCAATATTGAACAAAAGATGTTCAGAATAATGTTCTAAACAATATACACCCTTTTATTTTTTGCAAGACATCCCCATTAAGGACTTGGAGGGCTGGCCCCTAAATATTGTTATTCTATATATCTCTTAAACGAAAGGAAATTTCTGAATAGTTGTTGAACAAAAAGTCTTCAAAATCACAAGACCTTTCATTTGATATCAAGAAAAAGGGGCTAACTCCTCAAATTAGGGGCTCAGAAGGGCCAAAAGTCTTTCATCTATAACTCTTTAATGATCAATATTTTGTTATAAATTACTGAAGCAAAAATGTTCATCTTAACATTCTGCAACTATATATTATAAAATTGTGATCGTATGTTACGTAATAAGGGGCCATAAGGGCCAGAATGCTAAATCTTTGACACTTTAAATTTCGAAAATGGAAAATGTTTTGATAAGCAATATTAAACAAAAGATGTTCAGAATAATATTCTAAACAATATACACCCTTTTAATTTTTGCAAGACATCCCCATTAAGGACTTGGAGGGCTGGCCCCTAAATATTGTTATTCTATATATCTCTTAAACGAAAGGAAATTTCTGAATAATTGTTGAACAAAAAAACTTCAAAATCACAAGACCTTTCATTTGATAATAAGAAAAAGGGGCTGACCCCTCAAATTAGGGGCTCAGAAGGGCCAAAAGTCTTTCATCTATAACTTTTTAATGATCAATATTTTGTTATATCTTACTGAAGCAAAAATGTTCATCTTAACATTCTGCAACTATATATTATAAAATTTTGATTGTATGTTACGTTATAAGGGGCCATAAGGGACCAGAATGCTAAATCTTTGACACTTTATATCTCGAAAAGGGGAAATATTTTGATAAGCAATATTGAACAAAAGATGTTCAGAATAATGTTCTAAACAATATACACCCTTTTAATTTTTGCAAGACATCCCCATTAAGGACTTGGAGGGCTGGCCCCTAAATATTGTTATTCTATATATCTCTTAAACGAAAGGAATATTCTGAATAGTTGTTGAACACAAAAACTTCAAAATCACAAGACCTTTCATTTGA
Organism: Saccostrea echinata; assembly: GCF_033153115.1. NCBI lineage: Eukaryota > Metazoa > Mollusca > Bivalvia > Ostreida > Ostreidae > Saccostrea > Saccostrea echinata. Next base: position 15,609,431 of record NW_026889777.1, read on the forward strand.
TATCAAGAAAAAGGGGCTGACCCCTCAAATTAGGGGCTCAGAAGGGCCAAAAGTCTTTCATCTATAACTTTTTAATGATCAATATTTTGTTATATATTACTGTAGCAAAAATGTTCATCTTAACATTCTGCAACTATATATTATAAAATTTTGATTGTATGTTACGTAATAAGGGGCCATAAGGGACCAGAATGCTAAATCTTTGACACTTTATATCTCGAAAAGGGGAAATATTTTGATAAGCAATATTGAACAAAAGATGTTCAGAACAATGTTCTAAGCAATATACACCCTTTTAATTTTTGCAAGACATCCCCATTAAGGACTCGGAGGGCTGGCCCCTAAATATTGTTATTCTATATATCTCATAAACGAAAGGAAATTTCTGAATAGTTGTTGAACACAAAAACTTCAAAATCACAAGACCTTTCATTTGATAATAAGAAAAAGGGGTTGACTCCTCAAATTAGGGGCTCGGAAGGGCCAAAAGTCTTTCATGTATAACTTTTTAATGATCAATATTTTGTTATAAATTACTGAAGAAAAATGTTCATCTTAACATTCTGCAACTATATATTATAAAATTTTGATCGTATGTTACGTAATAAGGGTCCAGAAGGGGCCAGAATGCTAAATCTTTGACACTTTATATCTCATAAAGGGAAATTATTTTGATTAGCAATATTGAACAAAAGATGTTCAGAATAATGTTCTAAACAATATACACCCTTTTAATTTTTGCAAGACATCCCCATTAAGGACTCGGAGGGCTGGCCCCTAAATATTGTTATTCTATATATCTCTTAAACGAAAGGAAATTTCTGAAAATCACAAGAACTTTCATTTGATATCAAGAAAAAGGGGTTGATCCCTCAAATTAAGGCCCAGAAGGGCCAAAAGTCTTTCATTTATAACTTTTAAATAATCAATATTTTGTTATAAATTCCTGACGGAAAAATGTTCATCTTAACATTCGTTAACTATATATTATAAAACTTTGATCATGTGTTCAAAATAATGGGCCATAAAGGGCCAGAATGCCAAATCTTTGACACCTCGAACAAGGGGAAATATTTTGATCAGTAATATTGAACAAAAGATGCTCAGAATAATGTTATAAACAATATGCATCCTTTCACTTTTTATTGACGAATATCTCAGTCAAGATCTTGACTTATCTCATCCAAAATCAGACGGAAGACCCACTCGTTGCTCGCAACGAGAACCATCTAGTTATTATTATTTTTATTATTAACACTTATAATTTCATGGATATTATGCAAAACGAGATATCATGTGACAATGATAAAATTTTAATACACGACTTTTTGATAAAAATACATAATCTCCAAGACCAAAAAACCATAATTCAAATAAGATTCAAGATTCTTTGATAGCTTTAATCAACTTTTTCCAGAACTGTTCCTTCTTTTATATACATGTATTTACATAAATATTTCAAGATACATATAATATCAAGTACATTTATATCAATTTCCTTTAGTTGAAATTTCTTGTATATCTATTCAATTAGAATTTGCAAAAGGGTAAGAATAAGTAGCTTATAAAATATCATTTTTAACAACCTAAACAAACCTTCATTATTACAAAAAGAAATGATATACTGAGATGAATCTCTGTGAGTGATGATTACAGTGGATCATTTTATAACAACCTAAACAAACCTTCATTATTACAAAAGAAATGATATACTGAGATGAATCTCTGTGAGTGATGATTATTCCATGAATTCTTAAAAACATATATATTCAAATAATCTATTATTATATAGACAAAAAGAAGGATAGGAGATAGATACGGAATACGTATAGAAAAATTAACTTTGAAGTTAAATAAAATACACTACGAATTCACAATATATATATATATATATATATTTCTAAAATATTGTTAACACAAGATGACAAATGAAAGCTGTGACTTGAAAGAAATATATTAAAACAAAGTAGCCGTTGAAGTTCAAGAGTAAATAGGACTCTGCTTGATATCGTTTATTTTTATTATTATTTTTATTATTAACACTTATAATTTCATGGATATTATGCAAAACGAGATATCATGTGACAATGATAAAATTTTAATACACGACTTTTTGATAAAAATACATAATCTCCAAGACCAAAAAACCATAATTCAAATAAGATTCAAGATTCTTTGATAGCTTTAATCAACTTTTTCCAGAACTGTTCCTTCTTTGATGCGTTGTTACTATCGGACCATCTGATTGGTTTAATTTTCCACCAAATGTACAGAAAATCTCGAGGAAGATCTTCAACTCCGATGTCATCCTTAATAATCAATAAAATCCGTGCATTTTTATGAATTGCATGAATTTTTGCGACCTGGATTTCATAGGTTCCCCAGTCATATTTCAAAAATGTATGTGTAACTACAAAAACAACGCATTTACTTATGTTTATAAACTTAACAACCTCTTCTGCAAAGGTACTTCCGGGTTCAAAATCTTTATCCTGGATGGAAATGCGAAGGTTTTCTTTCTGCAACTTAGGATAGAGATGCAAACTTACAAAAATGGAGTCCACAGGAGAATATGATATGTATGCATCAAAAGTAGCTGACTCTTTTGTAAAATTAAGGGCAAAACCACGTCTCCAGAATAGTCTTATTCTCAGTACTCCATAACGAAGGACCATCCTATACCGATACAATATCGTTACCACTAGCAAAATCAAAAATGTGAAAGACAAAATTGTCAAAGATATATCCAACCAGAGTTTCGAGAGGCACTTTAATTCTAATGTATTTACATTGGTAACTATTTCATGAACAGTTATCATCGGCTTTTCGTTACAATAAGTCAGGTTCAAATGAACGAATTTTTCCATATTTTCATTTATCCATTTTAAGGATGCAAGAGCACTGCAAGAACAGTCAAATGGATTGTTCCTGACATCTATCATAATGTCGGGTAAATTGTTAATAATAGAAATGGATTCCTTTGAAAAAGAGGCCAGTTTGTTCGATCGTAAATCAAGAAACTTAATAAGAGGTGTGAGAAGTAAGGTACGTGGTATTGTGGTAAATACATTGTTGCTGATTATCAGATCCCTCATTGAAGTCGTCTGGTTACGAAATAAATTTGATGGCAACTCATTTAAACCGTTTTCCGAAAAATCAACCATCCTTAATTTCGACAATCCATGAAGGAAAACGCCATTGACATCCTTGGCTAGACCTCTGTTTAAGTTGGTATTACGCATATGAACTTCAGTTAAAGAGTGAAGATTGTTTAAAAATTTTAAGTATAAATTTTCACAAGAACAACCTGTAACGTCAATGATTCTTAGACTCGGTAAATATAAATCTATATTACGATAGGAACACAGAGGAAAACCTTTATATTGTAAGATTAACCTCTTTAGATTTTTACCAAATATTTTTATTATTTGAACATTTTCTACATATAGATTGACATAAGAATAAGAAAGATCGATTTCCTCCAATGAGGATGAGAGAGTGATGTTAATCGAGAGTCCTAGATTTCCTATGGACTTGATTAAGTTGGGTGATCGGCAATCAGTCAAATGACTAAAATCAACGGCTTTTATTTGACTTGCTCTCAAAAACATGAATAAAGTCTGGTAGTTATATAATGAATTATGCGACAAATCAATTTTTTCAACGCAATTGATAAATCTTGAAGGATATAAAGTTGGTATCCATACAGTGTTTGTGTCCTGTATAGAAAAGGATTTGACACAAATTTTATTGAGAAATTCTAAGTCATCATCTTTGAGGAGAACAGGTACGCCATTAAAAGGTGTTGAATTCTGAAAGTTTATGTAATCCATTTGATAGGTCTGTAATCTTTTCAAAGATTGCAGAGCATATTTCAAACCACAATATGTACAGAAAGTTAATCCCTTCAGATAAGAAAATGGCCAAAGCATATCTTCAAAATTGTGTTCACAAGCACCGTTGTCACTGAATTGGAGGTTTAAATGTTCAATGCGCAAATTTTTCAAATTCATAAATGAGTTACTGTCAAATTTGAAATACTTTGTTGACGAAATTTCGAGATATTGTAGCCTTTTCAAGTTCTGGAACTCTGTAGAAAAATTTAAGTTAGGAATAGCATTTAATGACAAATTTCTCAATGACGTTAATCTTCCTATTTCAGTATCAGGATATCCATCATTTGAAAAAGGGTTATCAGTCATTCTTAGATCTATAAGTGACATTAGATGTTTAAATGCACCTTCCTGTATTGAATCCTTTTTGATATCATTGGAACTTAAGTCTAGGATACACAGCTGAGACAAATGTTGAAATGCATTCATTTCGATATGTTGTAATTTGTTTCCTCTGATGTATAGTGCTTTCAAAGTCCCCAATTCTTCAAAGTCTGAATTTGTAAGACTCGTAATATTGTTGTATGAGAGATCCATACCAATTATTCTTAAAACGATGTTCTTTGGTACAGATGTAACTTCCTGATGTTGACAGTCATATAAAAGACCGCTTATTCCGCATATGTTATTAACATATTTGGACGAACATTTAGCATCTACATCAATCAAGAAAGGGAAGAGGATAATTCCTGTTAAAAAAAATATTTGAGTTGATTTGATAAAAAAAAATTAGGCTTAATAATACTGCCTGTAGTCTAGATGCCTCATTCCACTGTAGATTGAAATAAGAATTTAAGAGTGCATTCTTTTGGCATCATGATAATGACTCGTAGCCTTCTCAATTCAAATGTCTTTTTTAGATGCTCAATGTTATTTTTCAACAAAAAATAATAGATATGTCGAGATATTCTATCTATGATGAAATTATATCTGGGGATAAAATGCTAATTAAGCTGATTTTCCCTTACCAATAAGATTGGAGAGCACTTTAAGCTTCCTCTTCGTGTATCTACATATACCTGTTTGCATGTCCCTCTTTCTGTCACTCAGTCTGACCTATCTAGTTTTCAAGAATTTCAGCTACAGGATTGTAGATATTGAGTTGATTTTTAGTATATGTGAGTCAACTCTGATGAGTCACTGATCAAATTTTGTTTACCTTTGATTTCAAGGCCTTTGGACTAAGAGTCTTAATTTGTAAACGGAATTAGGCCACACATGCAGATGCAGAGAACTAACATTGTTATGCATGATTATTTTTCTCAGGCTGATTACATGCAACAGTACGAAGATACATACCCAGAAATGTAATATTTTCTCTTGGCTTTAGTTGAAGAAACATTTTGTGCCAATGAAGAGAACACAAGCAATTTTTTTTTCACTAGTACTGTTTCCCTCACTGAATCAGTATTTGAGAATGATCTCTCACACAACTAGAAAAATAATAAAATGCTAGGGCAATTGAAATAAAAAAAATAATAAGGAAGGTAACAATTGCAAGCTATGACCTTTATACGAATAACAAGGCTTTGAAAATGGGGAATCACATATCCGTACAAGACGAGGCAATGAAGCTTTATCAAATTATTTAATTGAATGGAAAATATTGTTCTTCACTTTATTATTTCATATATAATAAAACTATAATGAGTATGTTTCCATTGCGAAATTCTATTATGGTGTCCCTTATGAGATATGATTATAACGTAAGAAAAAATACTTCTTTTAAAAATCTTTAAAAAAAATTACGTCAATTAAGCACTAGGTGCAATAGAAAGACAAAGACATTTTTAAATAATAAAATATACATACTCTGTCTCACTGAAATAATTGAATGAAGTAATAAATTACAAAAGAAATATCCTAATTTGAGTCTGGACGGTCAATCTTTCACGTATGAACGTCTAGCAGAGAGAAATAACCAGAAAATATGCCTACAATAGGAGAGGGCACCGAAAACGAAGCCGTTGACAACTCGACGAGATAGAACGAATTACTTAAGTTTAACTTCGTAAACAATTATAGATATGGGAATTTTAAATTCTCCTTCTTCATTATTTTAATTAATTATATATGGATAAATCCTGTATATCTTCTATCTGTTCCAGCAGTGAATATCATGTACTGGAAATGACACTTCTTTAATGGCGCCGTCCGCCATTACGAATTTCACATAATTCCTACTAGATTCTGAGCGACTTTTAAAAAATGCGTGTTTGTCATTTATTATTTTTTTTTAAGTATCTTTCCTTAAAATATTTTATAGGACAGAAAAAATTCGTGATCGATAGGGCATACACGATTGTTCTGAACAGAGATACTGTAAACGCCATCGCATTTGCAGAAAAGTGCCCCCCCCCCCTTTCATCTCTCGACCAACTCCAGGAAAATGTGGGGGAAATAAATCTTCCTAAAACCTTCCTTGTGCACCTTTGCGCATCCTAAAGCCATAAATTATACCTTACTAGCTGTCAATTATCCAATTATCTCTTAATTATTTTCTAACAGGTTTAATAGACCCAACAAATGATCCCTTTTGTATACACAATAAGTACTTCGATTGACACCTATGACGTCAGAGCAATGGCGCGTAACATCGGCGATCAAAATATGCATATTGAGAAATTCAAACTTTGAGTCGTTGAAACATCAAAAATATTAATTTTCTAGCAAAGATTTTTAATTATTTGATTTTAATAGCATGTAAACTTTGTCATATCAAAAAATTTTGAGACGTGATAAAAACCCTTTAAGTGGTTTTTATAGGAACAAGAAAACAGTTACGTTTGTAATTTGTAAATAAGAAAAAATACAACTACAAAAACTACAATTGACAAAAAGTTTGACTTCCCCTTTCGGATTCTTACCCTATAGTTCATGTAAAAAAAAAACCTGAGGCGATACTTTTCTGAAAGATATTTCCGATTGCTGATTTTTATTTGATCCATTAAACTCGAAGTTCTTCCTTGACACTTAAATATAACAATGTTGAAACAAACTTTTTTTTGTAAGAGTGAAATTCCTTCAACTTCCTTGACTATGCTAAAACAAATTTATTTTGTAGGAGTGAAAGTCGGATGAAGTATTCCTAGGACAATGATGAATTGTTTAAGTGTTTGAGATTGGACAAATACGAGAATACATGTACAACATAATTAAAGAATTTACAATGTGAACTAGTCATTGAGAATTATTAACTGGGAAAGGCAAAGGACTAGAAATATGTTGGCAGCCAGTAACTTTCACAGAAGTGTAACGCTTTGTAACATAGCTATAGGGTTCGAATTCTTCATACAAGTTGGCATAGATATGCTATATAATGTTTTCTGTTACATTATTAATGCGTCATCATTCACACTTATTTTATATACAAGGAATAGAAATGGGAAGGGCAACCTGAATAAGCAGTAGAATTCGAGATATTCAAAGTCTAAAATTTTTTATGTTTACGATAAAGAACGTGGCCAGATGGGTCTAGTGCAACCGAGTAGATCAAAAGCTATAATTGTGTTTGAAAAATTAATTCTTTTAAAAAAATCTTAATAGCATATATTCATGTTAGAATATTGACACATCGGGATCCAAAAGTAAGATATATCTTTGAAATATAAAAACAAACACCCTTCTTTGAAGAGAATAAGAAATCTTATTAGAATACCTGCTAAATATATTAATTGTAATCTCATAATGCAAATCTATGAGATTTGTTAAGTATGTCTAGTATATCTAATCAAGAAAAATCACAGTTGTTGAGAAAAAGTCTTTCTCTAAAGTAGGTTGAAAAATGAGGTGTCAACGTACCTTTAGTGTCTGTCTTGCATTTCCTGAGGTAAATTCTGACCTAGGAGATAAAATTAAAAAAATGGAGCTCAAACATGCTTAGTAAAGCAATGGGAAAACTTGGAAAAACCCTTGCAACATAAGATAAAACATCTATGACAAATAAAAATCATCTCATTTACAAAAGAAACCAGTTTGCTCTTTGGCGTACCAATAAAAATCATCGCTACAGAGAGAAAAGAAAAAAAAGAAAGAAATACGAATAAGCAGAACAATATAATGGAGGAAAAGGGGGGAAGTACTTAAATTTGTATTATCTCTCACACAATTGGATCCTATATATCAACCCTCTATTATTATTTGCGACAAGAAAACCCAAAAGAATAATTGAAAGTGTAAAAAGACACTGGATTTAATCTTACAAAAAGAAATAGACCATGGAATCAATTTACTTACATCCTGTTGACAAATAAATGATTCAAGATTATTGTACATCGTCCTGTGAGCCGGGAATAAAAGTGTTTGCTTTCAAAATCTTGGTATTAAACAGTTACGGTTAAGGAAGAATCAAATGTTTTATCCGTGCGACTTTAACCTTGCCCAAATAAATATAAAACTTACTGCTTAATAGCAGAACAGGTCATAAATAATCTTCGTGTAAGTTTAACTTCCTGATACTTATTAAATACATGTACAAAGTCATAAAAAAGGGTCAAATTATGAGTTGCAATTTTCAAAGCCCCCCCCCCCCCCCCGTTAGTAAAGTGAAGTGAGCAGTGAAATTTCACGGTAAATAAAGCTAACTACATGTAGTTAATCTTTATCAATATCTGTTGGTTCAATTTTATGCAACGTCACCTTGAGAAATAATGAAGACGTATTGAATCGCCCTGGATTAAATATCGTTATCTTCGTGTCTAGGAAAATACAATGAGTTAAATCCAACACGAATTATTTTATTTCAGAAACTAATTATGGAAATTAAGTATACTTTTGTATAATTATGTTCCTGTTAACCGTATAGGCTGTAGTCTATTTTAAACCATGTTTAACGAGGCCGAGTCTTATTCAGTGCGCATGACTTTGCGCAGCTTTTTAGTTTCATGCAGTCGTATCTGCCATTTAACATCTATCCAAGTATTGTAATTGTAATACAAATTAACATTATCTGTGACGTTTATGGGTCTTAAAATGTGCTTTTACGACAATATTTAGGAATGAATGCTGAAATAGCTTTTCACGACGTCACTGTTTTCAAGAAATGCATGACGCTGAAGAATGACACTTGACTCGCTTGAGTATTCACGACGCCAAGGGACGTCCATGGACATTTTGTAAAACACCGCAATATGGCAAATTTAGAGGTCTTGGACATTGGGAAAAAATAAACTTGGTAATAATTCCTAGACCAAACCAGATGGTCAACTTTTTTAAATTTCACAATTTGGTGACTTTTTACAATAACTTTCTTGTATTTGACTGAAAACAAAATCCCTAGGGCAGAAATACAAAAAATATGGTGAAAATGTGACAATTTGGCGCTTTTCCAACAAATTCCCATAGTAAAATTTGATAACTTTTTAGATGGCCCTCTTAAAAATCGGAATGGTGAACATTTGATATTTTTATCTTAAAATAATTAATATAATTAACATAATAAAAAATTCATTCAAGAAAATTTATCAAAATATCAAGGGTGGAAATAATTAGACTCGGCCACATTTAAACTTATCCGTGCCGCAGCATTACACTTTGTATGCTATTAAAACGTTTAAAAAAATATGATCATTGTAATTTATAAAATACAGATGTGGATATAAAATACATCTGCAATGAAATAAAAGTAACCTCTATCACATTACAGTTTATTTTAGGACACTGACTATTAACCTTAGTCAAACAGCCGATCATGATCACTCGTGTAGAGAATATCTACCGGCCGTTAAGACTAGGCTAAATGAATGGATGTTGAATGTTCTAATCTATCTTCCGAAATATAGCCTTTACCGCTGCAGTTTTCACACCTACAACCTTAGATTCCAAGTAGAAACCATATTTATCGGAGTACCTATTAACTATGAAAAGAAAAGAAAGGAAAAGAAAAGAGAACGAAAAGAAAAGTAAGCAAAAAGAGAGAAAAGTTAATAGAACACAGGGGTGGGGTTGGGTTTGGGGGAAGCGAGAACGCGATGCATTATCGATTTCATGTGTTATTTGAAAGCATTCGATATACATTGGAAACAAATAAGAAGTGTGTTTAAGGGGGGGGGGGGGGCTAACGTCCTGGATCATTGTATTTTTGAAAACCAAAAAAGAGAGGGGTCATAGGTACTTTTTATGCGCCCGGATCGATAGATCGGGGGCGCATATTGTTTTTGTCCTATCTATCTGTTTGTCTGTCTGTTGTCAACTTTAACCTTCGCCATAACTTTTGAACCATAGGAGATAGAGACTTCATATTTGGTATGCATACTCCACTAATTAAGTTCTTTCAAATGACACCAAGGTCAATGACCTTGTGACCTTGACTGTGACCTATACGCTAAAAATAGCTTTTTTGAACTTTGTTGCCGCCGGGTGAATAGTGTTTCACGAACACATCTTGTTTAATATAGGTTTGGCGAAAAAAGAAAAACACTAACCCTGCTAAGACTTATATATATAACTACGTAAGATCATCTATACAATCAATGCCTAGCAATTTAAAAAAAGTCCATTTATTCACGCTTGACATTAATCAGCACACGTATGCACCTTAGAAATCTTTTAATCAGTGAATGGTCATCTTTATCCTCAATTAAGTTTTTTTTTTTTCTGTAGTTCAAATATTATCGGATATGTAGCAGAAATCGTAGATCCATCGGCCGTAAATTTTGTGAAATGACACAGGAAAGTAGAAAGCTTGAAAACATCATCCAAATACATGCAATTTTCTTTAAGAGATAAATACTTGTCTACCGTCGTCTACCTTTATGGAAATTGATTTATCAAGTACGACATCGCTATCACTTACCTTTTATTTGCACAACTTCACATTAAAGCATAATTTGTATGGAATTCCATTGGGTAGTTGGTGATGAGGAAGTTAAATACCTGTCATTTTCTCATTTTGGCTCTCAGAGTTGTTTAGTGTTTGGAATGACCTATAAACTTACGTGCTTTAGCTATGAACTCGCAATTTGAGAAAGGTGCAAATTTTAAAGCTGATCTGATACACAATTGAAAAGTGTGACCAAAGCAGTTTCATGGGCCCGTTTTGGCATTATTCTCCTGCAGAATTCACATTGCTGACATTGTCTTGGATACATTGTAACAGCAGATAACTCAAATTCAGCAACGCAGGATTTTCTAAATTCTGTTTTAATTTTATCTGCTTTAGTTTTATCACAACTTTCTTTTAATATAATAATATGATAATATTTTTGCAAGAAGGTAAAAGGGAAAAAAGTAAATAGGATGAATGTCATGGCTTGAAGAAATGTTATAGAATTGTGTGATTTTTAGAAGCATATCTGATCCTTGCACATACTTTTACATAAATATTGACAAACCCTACTAATGTAGAAAGCTAAATTCTGCAATGGCCAATATCTGCCCCCATAAAACTTTGAATTTGTAAATATTGTACTTGAACAAATTTGCACTCTGAGAATATTGAACAAATTTGTTCATTTTTTCCTCTTTCTTAAATAAAGGAAAAACAGTTTGTGACGCCACAAAGACAAAACTTTCTAATAATTTACGTCTAATTCATATTATAATTTGGTAATTCAAATTTTTCATGTATACATGTATATACAATTGTGCAAATTTCAAGAGATTTTTCAAAACGTGACTTTTCTTGGGACTAGAATGTGCAAGTATCGTATATAGTTCCCTGTTCTTAATATATTTGAATATTATATATTCTGTGGAATCGGTAAGAAGTCAAAACCAATGTATCTCATTCAGATCTGAAAAGGAATATTTCAGCGAGTAGAATCGAATAAAAATGAAATACACTGTACAAAAGTTTCATGCATTAAAAAACTATATTTGATAAGACACGATATCTTCCTTTTTCATTCTTTTCATGTTGTCAATAATACAACTCTTCTAGATCTATTCAAGAACTATATACGATACTTGCACATTCTAGTCCCAAGAAAAGTCACGTTTTGAAAAATCTCTTGAAATTTGCAGGAACTCTCAGGAATATTTTAGGAATACTTCGCTAGAGTTCAAATAGCGAAGTATTCCTAAAATATTCCTAAGAGTTCCTGAACAACTTGGTCACTGTACAATAACAGTTCTTCTTCTAACATAAACTTGATATTGTTGTGACAATTTTATCACTATATCAATAATATACTAACACTTATTTCATGACTGAAAGAGAAGCAGCCAAACCGTATTACGAGGTAACAAGGAAAACCCGGGAAACTGTTCGAAGTCTATAGAACCACAGTTAACCAAATAATACAAACAGTTAATAATTTATTGCAGAAATTACATTTGTATACTTCATAATGAACATCAAAGACACCAAGTAAATTTAATACAATTTATTTTCTTATGTGAGGCATAAAGGAGCTGAATCTATTCAATACATATATAGAGTATGGCATTTTTGATGACATTTCTTTTAAAAAAGTTTTAACTCTATGCTACGAACATGTAACTGTAATGTTAAGTTATGTCATTAAGAGCCAGTCCGCGAGAAAACCATGCAAAACTGTCCAAATCGAAGGTTGTCATAACTTGATGAAATTTGGTGGGTAGTTAGACTTCAAAACATGTAATTCAAAAAAGCGAAAAATTTTCCTCATCATCCAACATGGCAGCCGTAGGAAGCGCCACCTTCTTTTTGCACATTTAAGTGCAAATGCACTTAAATAGTTAAAGCAAAATGGTAAAAATTACATTTAATTTATTTTACTCAAAATTAAATTTGCATTTCCTTTAAGGTATTTTAGAGTAACATATGACTATGTTCTTCTAAAACTGACATTTATCATAATCAAATATCCAACATATCAAGGGGTAGACAACTCTTAAAAATTGGCACAATGCCAATTTTGAAGAATTGACAAAATTATTACATATTGAATGGCTAAAATCTTCCAAGACCTAGCTACAAAATTAAAATTGTTGATCTTATTGTCAAAATATAACTCAAAATAATATCTTCGCAAAATATTAAGCTTGGGATCTTATAATTTATTGAGATACTGAGATTTACAAATTGCCAATTTTCCCAAAAATTCTTCAAATTCCAATGGGTTACAAAGTCAGATATAGAACTTTAAATTATAAATGCTTGTTGTTAGATAAGAAAAAAATGTTATTATTTTCTTTATAACCTTAATTAAAATTTAAAAAATAATAAAATTGAAAATTAAATAAAAATTTCAAAAATCCCCCCAATATGAGGATTAGCATTCTGCCAACTGTTTAGAAATGGAATGAATTCATGATAAAATGTTCATTCGTATTTGTAATTTTTCAACGTTCATATTGAATATTCATTTTTCTTTCATTTTATTAGTTTCTCTATAATAAAAAAAAATGAAATTTACATGTATTTAAATTCTGGAGGACTCTATTACATCACGGTTCACCATACATATAAATTATGAGACTTGAACACATTTGAGCCTCCGATAAGTTGTTTGCATTCTGTTAATTTTAAATTGGCGCCATCTTGTCAAAACCACATTTTTGAATTATCAAAATACTTGACTTAAAAATGACGAAATGCTACACAGAATACTCTGTAAGGGAGTTAAGCATTTTTTTTTTCAAATCATAGAACTTAATTTTCTTACATCCATGTGGATTTTATTACGGTATAATTCTGATATATGAGGAACATAAGTAAAAATCATTATTAAAATCTGGGTTTTTTTTTTAATTATTTATTATTTCATTTTTTTTTCTTATAATCTTACTTAAATGGATTTTGTAAAATGATATACTGTTAAATCATTTATATTTTGTTGCTTGAGGAAAATAAAATAGATTGCGGAGATTCGGCTCTGAGGTGTCTAGTTGTTGCATATTCCAAAATTTACATTTTAAGGGACTCTTCATACCACTAACAACAATGACCCCCCCCTTCCAGGTTTAGATTCCAAATATTTTACTATGTTATCAATTGTGTTATCCAGTAATTTCAACATACCCAGTGGCGGATTTAAGTGGGGCGCACCCGGCGCCACGCCATCCCTAAAATTGTCAAAGTTAGCGTAAGTCATAGTTTCGTCGAGAAAATGTAAAATGTCTACTTGGTAGACCTCATTTTTACCCTACAAAATCAATAGCTTCGCCCCCTGAGCCCCCACCAGGGCTTCGCCCTGAACCCACTGGGGTCCTCAAGGCGGCCCCCAAACCCCCTATCTACTTCCTCCCCCCCCCCCCCCAAACTTCAATTCCTGGATCCGCGCCTGATACCAATATTTTCAACATCCGCTTAAAAATTGTATTTGTATATTAAATAATTTTAGTGCTTTGTTTAAATAGGCATATATATCAGATCATTGAATATCATACATGTTACAGTATTCTAGTCTTGTGAAAAGGAATGTGTGTACAGACCTGTAAGCACAATTATTTCAATAAAATTACATGGACATTTTAAATTCCTTAGATAAACTGCATCTACACATGCTGCACTACATTGTGACTGGTAATAGACATACAAAATGTGTATATTTTATAGGTAATGAAAAGTTTTACCAAAATTATGTTTATGACCCTATGCGAGTACCTTTACATATTTGGGTGTATGTACAGCTAATAAATTTCTCAATATCAATCCATAAACATACCTTACTTTTTTGATTTAGTTTGAAACTGGTATAACCGTCCTGATAAACAATAAACCATTGTTAATTATTTATTATAACATGCATTTTCTTCGGGAACAACCATTTCAATTTCATTTGCACGGAGGTGGGTGCATGGGTGGGGTAAAACTACTGGGTAGATACACATGTATATAGAACCTGAACTTGAAAATGAATAATGAATAAAAGAAGTTAAAGTGACCTTGAATGGTGCCCCCCCCCCCCCCATCGCCAACTGTTTTCAGTGAACACATATATACAAAAAAATTCTCCTATCATCTCCAAAATTAAACTCTGTCTGCAAGGGTATTATTGTTACTATTATGGTTATTCTGACAAAGTATCAAATAAATTACAAAGCACAAAACAATTTTATGAATAATATTATAAAAATAATAAAATAAATGCCATGACAAAATTCGACAGCACCCCCTTCCCATTTGAATGAAATTATCAATCCTTTATCATGTTTATAGATCTAACATTCATGCCCGTTTGTAATTCTTACCAGTTTGTACTGCAGAATGGAATATGTTTTGGCTGCAATCATTTGTTCTTTGCACAAGCGGAATATTGTAGACGTGTATCATGATACTTGCTTTGTCCTTGCTTGTTTTAGGATGAGCCCTCTATCCGATACAATGATACATGCACAATGTTTGCTTGTCACGCCAGTAAACAAAACGTCATCACGAAGTTTTAAAGCATATAATAAAGGTTTTAACAAGTACAGTTTATTACAATTTCCATTTCTACACAGCGATACAACATAAAAAGCCTTAGCGCAGGGGCTATTTGCTTGTTCAAGCTGGATTGTTGGTTTTTTTTTCACATTCAAAGATCTTAAAAAATGAGTTTTTCCACTTCCATAGTGCAATGATGCTCCACAACTCACTAGTTTCATATAAAATGATCATACATAATCTTCTTTATTTCATGTTGATATACAGGACTGTGCTTTTTACCCAATAATACTGAAGAGTTCCAACAAGGGGAGATAACAATTTAACTTCAGGAAATTGGTTGCAGGGGTCTAAAATGAGCATTAGAAATTTATATGAAGTATCTAAATTAGTTATTCCTATTTTTAAAAATATATTAGATTTAGAATCTTTTTTTTTCATTTAGATATTTAAGAAATAGTCTATAAATATGATAATAGACTGCTTTTTACCCAATAATACTGAAGAGTTCCAACAAGGGGAGATAACAATTTAACTTCAGGAAATTGGTTGCAGGGTCTAAAATGAGCATTAGAAATTTATATGAAGTATCTAAATTAGTTATTCCTATTTTTAAAAATATATTAGATTTAGAATCTTTTTTTTTCATTTAGATATTTAAGAAATAGTCTATAAATATGATAATAGACTGTTATTTAAAATATGTGAAATTCAGTGTAGCTACGTATGGTGTTTCAAAGTTAATTATCAACATGTAGATATTATTTCCCAAGCTCAATTTTTTACTACCTAGTAGACCTAAGACTATTCTAAAGATTACACTTATTTTGATTTAATTTTTTACTTGGTCTTGAGAGAAAATAGCATCTAAATATGGCTAAAAAATCATACTCATTGATTTAGGATCTATAAATAGACCTTTGAAAAATAAAACATTCATTTGAATTACATTTTTCTTCATTAATTGTATAAATAAGACCATGTTTTTGAAAAGAAAACAAAATTTGAAAATAAACTGATGGCAGAAGGAGGTCACTTTTCGTATTAAAAAGTTTGTATGGTTTTTCTGTATAATTTTGTGTGATTTATGGCAAATATGCAAATGAGATGTTACTAAAAAAAGATGCGAGGTTCAACATTTTTTTGTAGATATTCTGACTTCTACTTTTATGCAGAAAATTTTAAGCCACTAAAAATCCTATGTTGCAACCTTCCATTTGGACGATTTTTTGAATTTTGCATGGTTTTCTCGCAGACTGGCTCATAAATTGTTTATAAATAATTACATATTTTACATAAATATATGCTAGACCTGATGTAAACTATAAATTAAAGTACATTAATATTCTACCAATTGAAAATTATACTATTTGTATACAAATATGTTCAAGTTGTATTGCCTGAGTAGAAAATGTAGCTTATGGCATTTGTAAAAATCTTAATTACTTTATTAATGGATCTTTTGAAACTGGTGTAACATAGGATAACGACAACTCATAGCTTTCACATGAAATAAATGAATTAGAAAACAAAGCAGCCGTTTTAGTTCAAGAGTTAACAAAATACTTATTAATATCTGGTTATATTGCTAACACATAATTTACAATTTCTTGAATATCATTCAAAACACATTAATATTGATTGTGAAAAACGGATACAACACAAACTTTTTGCAATTTCAACAATGAAAAGCATTATATCAAGGAAATGTTAAGATTCCCTAATAGCTTTAATCAATTTTTTCCAGAACTGTTCCTTCTTTGATGCGTTGTTACTATCGGACCATCTGATTGGTTTAATCTTCCACCAAATGTACAGGAGATCTCGAGGAAGATCTTCAACTCCGATGTCATCCTTTATAATTAATAAAATTCGTGCATTTTTATGAATTGCGTGAATCTTTGCGACCTGGATTTCATATGTTCCCCAGTCATATTTCAAAAATGTATCTGTAACTACAAAAACAACACATTTACTTATGTTTATAAACTTAACAACCTCTTCTGCAAAGGTACTTCCGGGTTCAAAATCTTTATCCTGGAAGGAAATGCGAAGGTTTTCTTTCTGCAATTTAGGATAGAGATGCAAAGTTACAAATATGGAGTCAACAGGAGAATATGATATGTATGCATCAAAAGTAGCCGATTCTCGGGTAAAATTAAGGGCAAAGCCACGTCTCCAGAATAGCCTTATTCTCAGAATTCCATAACGAAGGACCATTCTATATCGATACAATATCGTTACCACTAGCATAATCAAAAATGTTATAGACAAAATTGATATGGATATATCCAACCAGAGTTGGGAAATGCACTTTAATTCTAATGCTTGGACATTAGTTACAACCTCAAGAACAGTTTTCTGCTGGTCCTCATTACAATAGGTCAGATTCAAATGAACAAATTTTCTAATATTGTCCTTAATCCATTTTAAGGATGCAAGAGCGCTACAAGAACAGTCGAAAGGATTGCTTCTGACATCCATCATTATGTCGGGTAAATTGTCAATAACAGAAATGGATTCATCTGAAAAAGAGGCCAGTTTGTTGGATCTAAAATTAAGAAATTTAAGCATAGGAGTGAGCAGTAAGGTACGTGGTATTGTGGAAAATAAATTGTTGCTGAGTGTCATATTCTTCATTGAAGACCTCTGGCTACGAAACATATTCGGGGGTAGATCCTTCAAACCGTTTTCTGAAAAATCAACCATCCTTAATTTCGACAATCCATGAAGGAAAACGCCATTGACATCCTTGGCTAGACCTCTATTTAAGTTGGTATTACGCATATGAACTTCAATTAAAGAGTGAAAATTGTTTAAAAATTGTAAGTATAAATTTTTACAAGAACAACCTGTAACGTCAATGATTCTTAGATTCGGTAGATATAATTCTATATTATGATAGGAGCACAGTGAAAAGCCTATGTATGAAAAGTTAAGCTTCTTTAAATTTGTACCAAATATTTTTAATTGCATTTTTTCTACATACGGACTGGCATAAGAATAAGAAAAATCGATCTCTTCCAAAGAGGATGAAAGAGTGACATTAACCGAAAGTTTTAGTTTTTCTTTGAACTTCATTAAGTTTCTTCTAGAAATAGCTGATTGGCACTCAGTCAAATGACTAAAATCCACGACTCTAATTTGACTTGCCTGCAAAAACATGAATAATGTCTGATAATTATTTACTTTATTATGTGACAGATCAATTTGTTCAATGCAGTTCATAAATCTTGAAGGATATAATGGTGGTATTCGTACAGTGTTAGTGTCCTGAATAGAAAAGGATTTGACACAAATGTGCTTAAGATATGCTACGTCGTCATCTTTAAGTAGAACAGGTTCCCCATTAAAGGCTGTAACATGCTGAAAGTTTATGTAATCCATTCTGTAGGTTTGCAATCTTTTCAGAGAACTAAGAACATATTGCAATCCACAATATATATGAAAATTCAATCCCTTTAGAGAAGAAAAAGGCCAGAAAATATCTTCAAAATTGTGTTCACAAGCGCAATGGGCACTGAATTGGAAGTTTAAATGTTCAATACTTAGATTTTCCAAATTTTTAAATGAATAATTGTCTAATTTGAAATCATTGGATGGTGAAATTTCTAGATATTGTAGCCTTTTCAAGGTCTGGAATTCTGTAGAAAAATGTAAGTGAGGAGTAACATCTAACGCCAGATATCTCAATGATATTAGCTTTCCTATTTCAGAATCAGGATATCCTCCATTCGAAAAAGGGTTGTCTGTCATTCTTAGATTTTCGAGCGATCTTAAATTTTTAAATGCACCTTCCTGTATTGAAACTTTTGTGATATCATTCGAACTTAAATCTAGAATACATAACTGAGTCAAATTTTGAAACGCATTCATTTCGATATGTCGCAATTTGTTCCCGATGAGATATAATGCTTTCAAAATTTCCAATCTTTCAAAATCTGAATTGAGAAGACTTGTAATATTGTTGATCGACAAATCAATAGCAATCACCCCTGAAATCATGTTCCGTGGAACAGAAGTTAATTGCTGATGTTGACAGTCATATAAAGCACCGCTTGTACCGCAGATGTTATTCACATATTTGGACGAACATATGGCGTCTACATCAATCAAGAAATGGACGCAGAGAATTCCTGTGTAAAATTAAAAGACATAGTGAATTCATTTAACAGAAATTTTGACACAGTGATATTTCTTATAGAATATATTCTTCATCAAGAAAGGATTTCAGAGTAGCATTTTTTTTTTTTCAAATCCTGACAATTCATGCCCCATTTATATTGAGTTTCTCCTTATAAACGATCATTCTTATTACGTACCAACACTTTCGGAATCAAATAATGAGATGTGTAACGTCCGAGCAATTATCAGGTAAATTAATTGATAATCCATTTTTATTGCATGTAGCAATTATATGTACATGTAAACGCTCAATGCGTTAATCCAAGTATTTAATCGCCCCCGGCGATTTACTTCCTCCTTGGAAATGAAAAGTCTTATTATCGGTTCAACTTTTATTTACACGTAAGCATAGTTAAGATCCATAAAATCAACACAATCAAGCACTGTATAATTAATTCTGAAACAATATTTGAGCGAAGTAAACCCAACACAACTATACTAAAAACTGAACCCCGTATTAAATTAGCACCCGTATATATAGTAAATGGCCATCACTCCTAAGTAGTGATGGGGTATAAACAAATGACCGTCACTCCTAATGAGTGACCGGGTGCAAACAAACTATTCTAAAAATAGTGATGGGGAGTGATTTAAACAATGCAGAGATTAAATTGACAAATAACATAATAATTTTTGGAAAAGACTGACTTAGAAATACGTAACAGATGCGTACTTTGAGCTCGATACTTTGGTCTTGCATTTGAAATTGGACTTGGTCTACTCTCGGTGTCAGTTTTTGTATCAAAGATAACTACGTTGTAGTTATCATAATTATAACTAAGTGTTTGTTATATTTTTCATTAATTTGGATATTCGTAACGAGGTAACGATGACTTTTTTCCAGTTTGCTGGTGAAATTCGTGACTTTGGTTTAGAGAATATCAAAGTGTGAAAAATGGCGTGTGTCACAATGGAACGGGACCGCGCCGAAAAAGAAAATGTATCCTCTAAAGGTTCCTTGAAGGAGTCGAAAGAAGAAAAGGTCACCAGCAAAGAAAGTGGTAACTCTGTTTTGTGTGAGAATAATGAGGAACGTGCTGTTAAGGGACGTAACATGGCTGGTTGAGCTGTTGTTACACTGGAACTGTAGGAGGTCATGTATTTACTGAAGTCTATAAAAAAAATCAAGATAACCAAGAACGGAAAATGGAAAAAAAAAGAACAACACAGTTAATTTATAAAATCTATTATGGAGATATTAATGAATTGGAAGAAGATGATTTGTTGATGACTCCAAGCATAAACCAGTCGTCTGATGTCGACCTTGATAGGGAATTCATGTGAACCCCACTGTAAAAATCATAAAGAGGATTGCGGAACTTCACGATTCAGACAGCTTGGTGTAGAGTATAAATTTAAGAAGACTGTGGACGATGAATTGGCCTCAATGATAAACAAACTTTTCAGAGAGGGTCTTAATGATGAATATTTCAATGAACTGTTGAAAAGTATTGAAAGGCCGCCTGACAATTGAACAGCATTGATAAAACAAGAGTAAACCAAGCCATGTGGAGCATTTTGAACCAAGAATTAACACGTAATTATGATGCCATATTTCAAGTACTTAAATCGGGGGCAATGATTAATGTTGTAGGGGTGGTTTATACTAGATGTAATTAACTCAACTCCTGGCTAAGGGTTCATAGCTGTGTTTATTACAAAATGTTTATGGAAGTCAATATAAACAAAAACGGCCCTATAAAATAAAATAATAACAATGAATATCACATGAAATAATAACAAATGTATACAACTTTACTTATTCTGATCGATGTACAATAAATAGATTTAACAGTTAAGAGTTATCTCCCTTTCTTTGAATATTTAGCATATACATAAATCACTGTACAAATATTCCTTACACAAATATTTTACTGCCACATTTCAATAAATGTAACAATATGTAATTATAACTTAAAATATACAAAAGGTAACGTATTCAAATTACCTCTCTATGGGACAAGGCCCATTCAATGAAACATAGTAAATAGCCTGGATGCTTCATACAGGGCTACGTATCTAATAACAAATACTGTACACTGTACTATACATACTATAAAACTCATAATTCAAATAAATTGATACTGTGAGGTAAAATGCTTCAAATTAAGTTTTTATTCATATTTAAACTTTCGCTCTTCTTTCAAACAGTGATATTAGCTAAATAGACATATTACAAAGATATAGAATATTAAACTTTATACTTACTGTCAGGTCTGGTCTTAAAGTTCTCAAAGTTTTGTCTAGAAAATCTCTAAATGTCAAACACAGCCAACCTGGCCAAAATCTCTGAGTAGTCTATCAGAGAACAACTCAGATCCACCAAAACTTACAACCAATAAAATTACAGAACCCTAATGTCATAACCTTTAAACTCTATCGCTCACCAAGTAAATTAAGGGGTGGATCTGGGATTTGTATTAAATCATAAAATCTTATTTAATTTCATTTATATCAATAATATTTATTCAAATATTATGTAATATACATACAGTTAAAACACACTGCTACATTCCTCCCTTCCTCCGCAAAATGACGTCCTCGTCATTCTACACGAAGAATATAAAATTTAAAATCATGTTAAAATTATAATACAATTCACTGAAATTTACAGATTCAAGTTTTCTTTACAATTTCAAGTAAAGTTTTTAAAATCTCACCTCGTTCAAATCCTTGATATCATTCATCTTGAAGAATATTACCGGTATGTAGTAACTTTGCTTTCTCAGACCAATGCGGATCAATATTCGCCTGTTGTAATCGCACATAATTTCCACTTCTTCACCAATCTGGCTCTCTTCTAGGCCTGGTTGATCTGCGTGGAGCAGCAAAAGGTGAACTTACGTCATCTAATTCTGGTTCAGCTTCATCTGCTGGTTCAGCTTCTTCTGCTGCTTCAACTTTATCTTTCTGTTCAATAACAGCTGCTGGTTCAGCTTCAGATTCTGGATCATCTGCTTGTGGTGTAGGTTTCATAGCAGTCTCTTTATCTGCATTCTCTTGCAATATATCTTCTCCAATCTGATGGGCGTCCCCAACTGTTTGGAGATCTTCATCCACAATTCAGTTTCTGTCTCAACTTCAGGTAACACAATATTAGGGGCATCAATGTGATGACGTTGTGTTCCATCTGGTATTGTTATATAGACTGCTTCTTCATCACCTGTATCTGTCTGGGTATCGACAGTGGACTGGGTGTCACTGTTTTCCCTCTTGTTCTGTCAAGTCCTTGGCTTTGGTGTAGGTTTCCGCATTGCTGGACCTGGTTTCTCTTTTCTGGAATCTACCTTTGGTTGAAACTCTGCAACATGTCCAATGGGTAAGAGTAGGTTTCTATGAAGTATCCTTACTCTACCAACACCGTCTTCTCTCTGAACTTTGTAGACAGGGATCCCTTCATTTGGTTGGCTAATCACCAGATAGGGTTCTTCTTCCCACTTGTCTGCAAGTTTATGACGTCCATCATAGGCCACAATCTTAACCAGGACTCTGTCACCAACTTCTAATACAGCTCCTCTGGATTTAAGATCGTAGTTGTCCTTTTGTCTTTGCTGTGATTTTCCTGCAGCCTCTGATGCCAACTGATAAGATTTCCTCAATCGCTCTTTCAAGTTGTCTATGTACTTTGTAAGGGATGACGATTTCTGATTTCCTTTATCTAATCCAAATTCAATGTCAATTGGCAGATTAGGTTCTCTTCCAAACATAAGATGATAAGGCGAAAATTTTGTAGTTTCCTGTTTCATGCAGTTGTATACGTGTACAATGGTAGCTATGTAAGATTTACAGTCTGCTTTCCTTGATTGTTCTAAGAATCCTAACATGTTTTTTAAAGTCCTTTTAAAGCGCTCGCAAAGTCCGTTCCCCATCGGATGATATGGTGTAGTTCTTGATTTTGAAATGCCGAAAAGTTGACATAATTCCTTGATAAGTTTACTCTCGAAGTTTGCGCCTTGATTAGAATGAATGCGTTTGGGGAGTGCAAAGTGTACTACAAAATTGTTAAAAAATACCTCTGCTGTTGTTCTAGCTGTTGTGTTTCTAGTTGGTATGGCGATGGCAAAACGAGTAAAATGATCCGTTATTACAAGTACATTTTCATATCCTCCATTACTTCTCTCTGAACACAGGAAATCCATACACACCAGTTCAAGCGGCTGCGAGGTGATGATGTTGTTAAGTTCTGCTTTGTCCTGGGCTGGTGTTTTCCTAAGTATACATCACCTACATTCTGTAATCCAGTTCTCTACATCCTTGTACTGTCCAGGCCCGAAGAATCTATCCTTAAATAAACCTAATGTCTTCTCTCTTCCAGGATGTCCCATGTTGTGGTGTAGAGACTTCAGTACATGGCATACTAAGCTTGAGGGTACAACAAGATGATTGAACTTGTTCTCATCCACCTTAACCTCTCTGTACAGGATGTTCTTAATTAGTTTCAGTTTGTCAAAGTTTCTAAACAATATGGTGTCTGCAAAGGATCCTGATAGCTCACTCTTCTTTGGTTTGTATCCATCATAAATACTCTGTATCCAGGGTAATAGTTCAGGGTCATCTTGTTGAGCCTTCGCAATATCAAACCTCATCAATCCATGTGGATCTTGTAACTGGGCAAGTGGAGGGCTGCAAATTAAGACCTGTACTCGGAACTGATGGCTTTTGAGCAGTGAGGGATCTTTTTCTTGCCATTACCTACTGCGACATGGGTCACACCCGAAGGACCGGTCTCCACGTCTCCCAGTAACGTAACGTAACGTAAGGATCAACTCTTTACTCTGCGATTCTAGTGCAAATGCTCTAACCACTGCGCCACGCGGGCGACTCCAACAAGTAGATGAAGAGGTAAGCACAATCCAAAGCAGACTATAATACTTTTTGTTCAGGAAGATTTAAAGAAATAATTCCTCTGAATAGCAAAATATTACATAAGAAAAGATCATTTTAAATATTGTAGAAAATTGCCATATTGAATTTGATGAAGAATTAGGTTTACCATCTCAAAGTATTATAACCAACTCTGTTTTTAATATACAAAGTCTGAAAAAAATAACAAGCAAATAAATGAATTTTGTGAACAGTGCATCATTAAGGGATGTGCTTTTGTAGAAGATCAATTCTTATCTCGTATACCTAATTAGGATGGCGATACAAGAACGATATTGAATTTAAAAGAATTAATAAGTACAGTCCTTAATATAATTGCCAGATTTATTCTTTTGAAAGTAGCTATAAAAGTGGTAAAGAAGAATTGTTACATGGCATCATTAGATTTTAATCGTGAATATTATTCAGTATCAATTGCAGAGGAACAACGAAAATATTTAAGATTCATTTAGCTTTGAAATTTTTTTTGCATTTTCCTGATTTTATTACCAAGAAGCATTGCCAATGCTCCCCGATTGTTTATAAATTTTATGAAACCTCTGTTTTCTACTCTTAGAGTTATGGGTCATTGAATTTTGGTTATTTTGATGTTTGCTATCTTATAAGTGATACATTAGAAGAATTTTTATGCCCCCGGATCGAAAGATCCCGGGGGAATATTGTTTTTGTCCTGTCTGTCTGTTTGTCTGTTTGTCCGTTTGTCTGTTTGTCTGTTTGTCTGTCTGTCTGTTGTCAACTATAACCTTGCCTATAACTTTTGATTGGTTGGAGCTATGACGTTCATATTTCACATGTGTATTCCTTGTGACAAGACCTTTCTTTGGGTACCATCATATTTGACCTTATGACCTTGACCTTGGAGTTTGACCCACTTTTGCAAAATTTTATGAGACTTTAACCTTGGCCATAACTTCTGAACAGTTGGTGCTTGGGGTTTCAAACTTCACATGTGTATTCTTTGTGACAAGGCCTTCCTTTGCATACCAACAACTTTGACCTTTTGACCTTGACCTTGGAGTTTGACCTACTTTTGAAAAACTTTAACCTTGGCCATAACTTTTGAACAGTTGGTGCTTAGGGTTTTAAACTTCACATGTGTATTCCTTGTGACAAGACCTTCCTCTGGATATCAACCAGTTTGACCCTTTGACCTTGACCTAGGAGTTTGACCTACTTTTGAAAAACTTTAATAACCTTGGCCATAACTTTTGAATGGTTGGAGCTATGGCTTTCATACTTCACATAGGTAATCATTGCGACAAGACCTTCCTTTGGATACCAACTACCACTTTGACCTTTTGACCTTGACCTTGGAGTTTGACCTACTTTTGAAAAACTTTAACCTTGGCCATAACTTTTGAATGGTTGATGCAAGGGCTTTCATAATTCACATATGTAATTCCTGTGACAAGACCTTCCTTTGGATACCAACCACTTTGACCCTTTGACCTTGACCTAGGAGTTTGACCTACTTTTGAAAAACTTTAACCTTGGCCATAACTTTTGAACAGTTGGTGCTTAGGGTTTCAAACTTCACATGTGTATTCCTTGTGACAAGACCTTCCTCTGGATATCAACCAGTTTGACCCTTTGACCTTGACCTAGGAGTTTGACCTACTTTTGAAAAACTTTAACCTTGGCCATAACTTTTGAATGGTTGGAGCTATGGCTTTCATACTTCACATAGGTAATCCTTGCGACAAGACCTTCCTTTGGATACCAACCACCACTTTGACCCTTTGACCTTGACCTAGGAGTTTGACCTACTTTTGAAAAACTTTAACCTTGGCCATAACTTTTGAATGGTTGGTGCTAGGGCTTTCATACGTCACATATGTAATTCTTGTGACAAAACCTTCCTTTGGATACCAACCACTTTGACCCTTTGACCTTGACCTAGGAGTTTGACCTACTTTTGAAAAACTTTAACCTTGGCCATAACTTTTGAATGGTTGGTGCTAGGGCTTTCATACGTCACATATGTAATCCTTGTGACAAGATCTTCCTTTGGATACCAACCACTTTGACCTTGACCTTGACGTTTGACTTTTATTTAAAAAACTTTAACCTTCGCCATAACTTTTGAACAGTTGTATCTAGGTCTTTCAAATTTCACAGGTGTATTCCTTGAGACAAGACCTTTCTTTGGGTATCAACATTTTTCATCTTTTGGCCTGGATTTTGACTTGCATTTGAAGAAACTTTAACCTTCGCCATAAGCTGCCATACGGGGGCATCAATGTTTCACAAACACATCTTGTTGAAAATGTATCAGATTAAATTTGGATGGAAAGAGTAGTTTTGGTCATAAACGAAAAGAAATCTGTATGTGTACCATCTCATTATACTTCTTTTCGAGGAAATATTATTGATTGTGACATGTCAAAGTAGAGCAGACACTATCTCGAGGAATGGAGGAAAGTGTGGAAAAAGGAAGCTGTTCAATTCGTTTGCTAGCTAGTGTAATAAGTCTGATTGTGACATGTATTTCTGCAGTAGAATATAGTCCATTATTTTATAGAAATGGTTTGTTTTGATTGATAGAAAATATTTACATATAGAAAAAATCATAGATCATGGAAATCCAGACATTGTGATTACGATTGATGCTTCCACTGTAGGATGGGGAACAGTCTGTGATAGTGGTGTAATTTGGAATGGAATGTAGATGAAAGAAAAAATCATATTAATTACAAATTCTTAGAATTTCTTGCAATATATCTGTCACTAAAATCTTTTTGCAAGGATTTCTCTGATATACATGTGAAGAAAATGATACCGGTAGATAATACATGTTTGAAGGCAAACATGTGTTTAAATAACATTGGTAGAACAAATTCAGAAAAAACAGGTTATTACAACACAATTGGTTTTGGTGTATGAATAACAATTTTTGGATTTCTCTTGATCATGTACCTGGTGAAAACAATATACATGTAGCAGATAAATTTTCTAGGGAATTAAATGACTCTATAGAATGGAAGCTAGAAGTTGGAATTTTTGACAGAATTTCTTATGTTTTTGGACTCCCTGAGTTGGATCTGTTTGCATACATGTAGTCTCAACAAACAGTTGAAGCTATATTGTTCGTGGAAACCTGATTTCGTTGCAAAATTTATGAATGCATTTTCGTTTCAATGGACAGGTTATCATTATGTTTTTCCTCCTTTCAGTCTAATCAGCAGAACACTACAGAACGTGAGGACAAACCAGATAGTGTGTTTGATAGTGGTTCCACTGTGGCCAACTCAGTGCTGGTATCCAGTGCTTAAGGGTTTGTTGGTACATGTAAAAACTGCAAGATTCTTCCAAGGGGGATTCCTAGAGATCACTGACAAATCAAGAATACTGAAGCTATATTGAAAATTGATTTTGTTCAGTAATAAAAGGAAAATACATGTAAGTGCAATTCAAGGTCCTGTAGTCCATGTCCTTAATTTAATGACTAAACCCTCTGATTCAGGGCTTGAATACAGTGTGCTTAACACAGCAAGGCATTATCATTGAATGTTCTAAGAATTTCTTGTGATAGTTTTACCGTAGGAAAGCATCTGTTTGTGATTAGAGTTTTAAAGGAAGTGTTCACCTTTATGGAAAGTGAACCACTCTATTCAGTAATGTAGGGTGTTTCTAGTGTATTGTCTGTACTGAGAAAATTATCTCCATTTAAATATTTATCATTAAAAGATTTATGTCTTAAATTATGCATGTTAGCTTCATTAATAACAGCAGATAAATGTCAGTCTTTATATTTATTGATATAGATGGCAAATATATATGTTGTATTATGAAGGTTTTCTTAAGCAGGATAGATCTTGGTGTCATACAAACTGTGTAGAATTGAAAGCTTATCCATCAGATCAAAGATTATACGTGATAATTGTGTTAAAGGAATATATGAAGAGAACAAACAATTTTAGAAAAGATTGTACATTTTTGTATGTAAGCTATGTGAATCCACAGAGTTGGCAATGATAATATTTCAACATGGCTTAAAACTATTATGACCAGGGCATGTGTATACTCTAAAAAGTTCTCAATTTTCATAGTATTAGAAGTGCTGCTGTGTCGAACGCTAAAATATGCTTCCGTTTCTTTTGAAAGTTGGAGTGTGGAGTATTGCTGGAATTCGCAATTTCTTTCTGCAGTGTGAGTTGAAGTGTTTTGTTGCATTTATTTTTTGCAAAATTGAACGTTTTTTCTACTTCATCAGTTGATCTGTTCGTTTTTTGCTTAATAATCTCATATGATTCCGAAAGTGATGTGAAGTATTAACATTCCCCAATTAAACGAGACTTTACTAAGACATTTGCATTCTTATTTGAATTTTTTTTTTTCATATTATATTTACATTGATATCAAAGTAAATGATCAAGAGGAAAATCTAAGTTAAGTTAAAATCCGACGTTTTGAACTGGTTTTCTTTTGAAAGATTTGCATTTAAATGAATAGCAAAAACCAAAATCTATTACATAGCAAAATTGTCAAAACGCTTCCGCAGTATTCTCGAAAACTACTTTGTAAAATTCATGCAGAATTAGAAAAGACTACACTGTAATACCAAATGTTGAGATTTGCAGCCGGCTGCACAAAAAAGTGAAACTCAGAACTCTAGAGAAAATTAAACTGGCATGCGCTTGATGTCGAGTTATTCTCATTATGTTAGAGTATTACAGTTTTTATTGTATACGATAAACTAGTTTGTGCAGATATATTGCACGTTTAGCTATTCTGTTCTTTGCCTATAAATGTTAAAAAACTGAAGGTACTTACCTAGAAATGTAACATGTTTTCTTCCTGTAAGTTGAAGTAGCATTTTGTTGCAGTAAAAACGAAAGTACGCCAAATGTTCTTCACTTTTTTCCTTGATATATTAGTGCTCTACTTAAAATGTTTTCTCACACAACTAAAAGGAAGAAACACACATACAAACACAATAATACTGAGGACATCAGAACAAAGTGTATCACAATATAAAGATTAAATAATATAGTACAGTGACTTTGAAGTCCCAAATCCCTATTCTTTAAGTATTTTAGCCTGGATATCTCGAATTCACGGATATCTCGAAGTTTTTTCTCAGTCCCACTGAGTTCGAGATACCAAGGTTTGACTGTAATTGAATTTTCCAATTGTTGGCATCATTTGAAGAGTATTTTTTACGTTTAAAATACAGTGTATTCTACATTTCTTGAATTGAATATTCCAGAATAAGTTTATCGGAAAATGATTGTTGAACGAATTGTAAATATCATATCAGATTTATATGGAACATTCGAGAAAAGATTGCTTTACATTTTATGTTCATTTATATGCAAAGAACAAGGTTAACATAAAATGGAACACAACCAGAAAGAAACATGAAACTGAAATATTTGTAACTTTTTATTTAAATATTTTACAAATAGCCGTTGTTTTGAATATTTATTTTTTCCGTTTGGTTAAATATTGTGCCTTGCAATTTTCAAAAAAAAGTCTTTTGTTGCAGTGTCTTAAATAATATAAAATTGATTGTTTATAACTAAACCATTTTAGAGCGAAGAATAAGAAACTGCCAAAAAAAAGGCAAAGGGAGTATTTTGTAACAAAATGAAGTTTCAATATATAAATCTAAAAATAATTATTATTAAGTCAATATATAAATGAAATGTTATAGTACTGTTTTGTACTACCTGTATGCACTATTTCACCAAAAAGTCTAGAGATAAAAGAAATATACTGGACATCATTGCTTATATTTCCGTCTGATAGCGACCATTGTTGGGAACTTAATAAGTAAGAGATTTTAATATAATCAGGAAACATATACGCTCGTAAAAAGATAATAAATCAATGAAAAAAAATATCAAAAGCCTAAATTGCAAACATAAAATGTTCACTTCCCCCTTAGGATTTTTATTCCATTGTTAATGAAACGTTAACAAAACTGATATGACGCTTTCTTCTCAAAGATTTATTTTAAATTGCTGACCTTTAAAATAGTCGGATGAAATATACATTGCACACATGAAAAATGGTCTAGCTTTAGATAACGGACAAAATATATGAATGTTAGAATATGCAATTAAAAAAAAAAAAAAAATTGTACATTATAAAGTCTCACTAGTAATCTGTACACTTGGAGAGAATCTGTAGGAGAAAAGGGAATGTTATGACAGTCAGTGGCTATTGCAAAAGCTTTGTAACAAGGTTCTGGGTTTTTTAGGAGACTGTCAAGTCGACATAGGTATTTTTTTGTTTTCTTCTTATTAAAATGAAATACATATGAATCAATGATCATATACACTTTTAAATCAGGTTTTGCAGTGAATGATATGATGAACAATCAGTTACTTTATTTCAAAAAATGCAAGGCACGGTTTCAATGAAATGACACGATAGATTAACAACGTTTTGTAAATTTTGATATACACAGAATCTCAGAGTGATAATATTCAGGATAAAGAATACGACCAGCTGGATATCAAACAATAGAAGAGATTTAGAAAAAAAAAAACGTTATTTGACATACGATTATATATTAAAATACACCACCTTCAAAATATAGGAAAGTTTAATAAGGAAAAATAGAAAATCAAATAAAAAAGGCTGCTCAGTATATCTAATGCAGTCTTATAATGCAATACTGTCAGCGGTTTATGAGGTTTATCTAATAACTAAGAATTCTTATATAGAGCTGATAAACTCTTCCTCCAAAGTAAATTGAAAATTGGAGTTTTACCTACCTTTACACTTGGTTTTGCATGTCACCAAATGCAACAAGGTAGAAAGTTCTTGTTCAAGCGGTGTTGCAAATGAGCTTAGCCAAGCAATTCCGCACTGTAACACTGGGGAAAAATCGTTCGATAATAGGTAACATATCACATTTTTGTCAAATGATTTTTTTTATTCTTTCAGAAAAGAAACTTGTTTATTATTTAGATTACCAATAAAAATCATTTCTATTGAGAGGAAATAAAAATAAAGAAATGCGAACAAAACATCAGAAAAATGGAGAGGAAATGGGAAATAATTCAATTTTTATGACATGAACTCTCATACAATTTGATCATATAATTCAACCACACTTTTCATCTGCAACTACCTATTCTTTCTCATTCAAAACGATTTTCCTTGTTTCTAGTAGTGTTCCCCTTTTGACGATGACAAGAGTATATACAAATGATTACACAAAATGACTTAAGCTCTGGTTGGAACAATTATAATATTTTTTTTATCGTAGCTGTCCATATTGCATTTTTCTTTTTGAAAAAAAGACGGAAGTATATTTCCTATCACAGCACAAATGTACAAAGAACAAGGTCGCCAAAGGCCAGAGTAGAATCATCGCGTTCCTTGTTCAATTTCAAAATTCTACCACCATGAAATGACTACAGTGGTGTAAATTTTATTTATATTTGCCTGAGTAAAGGACCTTCTTATTTGTTTTTGTATTTTCAAAACCATCATCTCAGTAAGATTGAATTGATGTAAACCTTGTAATCTAAATTCAAAATTTTGTATTTCATAAACTTTTATTGAAGTCTATTTCGTTTTTCAAGGTAATATAATTAATAAATAAGTTTAATCTCTTTGCAACAAAGGAACTAATGGAACGAAATATCAAGAAGGACCGTCCCTGACACTATATCGATATATAGATACAAAACTAATTTATCTACTAGTATTTGTCATGAATATGCAACCTTAGAAAGTTATAGAAAGAAAATAGAAAAGAACTGTACTTGTTAATGTGAACACCAAAGTGACATGTGTAACGAGGCAGGCTATTTACAAATAAGTTAATAATAGAAGGATATCAACAATCTCATCTAAAGAGAACATTTCACAAATTCTATGGTCGATACAATGACCTTAATTGCAAATACAATATGTCGTTAGGTTGAATGTTGACTAAGGTCTTTCATACAAATTATAAGGTCATTATTTTCACAAAGAATGGTCTAAGGATTTTCTGTTTACCGGATCATGAAAAGTAAGGAGCACATGGCAGGTAATATTTTGTTTGAATATATCCTTTAACCTCTTTTGACCTTATTTTCCTCTGCAGTTGTGAATTATGACGAGGGCAATTGTAATCAAATCTAACGGTATTTCTAAAGCTGCAGACAAAAATGATATTTGAAAATTTTGAAGAAAAATATCTTTCTCAACTAAAATAACATTAGAATAAATATCAGATACTACCTAGAAACTGGCAGTTTATGTTTTTCCACAATAACAGGAAGACGTGACGTATTTTTGATCCATGTATGACCGACTCTCTTTTAAAATATCCGGGCGATAACTCTTGAGTTCTTAATTTGAATTTATTGAAATTTTGAATGTTGCATTTTTCAGTTTCTTTATATCGATCTTAATTGCATATTAATACAAATAACTATTTTTTTTCAAATACTATGATAATAATTATTCATTATAAAAAAATAGAGCAAAAATGTAATCATAAAATTAAATGTTTTTTGTTCTTTGATCGTCACGTTTGCACTGACAATTAAATACACGCTTGAAAAAATCCACACTCTGGATGCCCTAGGTGCCATTTTTTTTTTAAGCTGCGGGGTTGAATTACTGTTCAGGTATAGTTTCAACTATAACTCGGGTCTTCAAAACTTGCTTTGCTTTTCATAACCTTCAATTATGTTAACTAAAAACTAATCAAGTGAAGTCGATCGTGTCTGAGAAACAGAAGAAACCAAGGGACCACTAGAGCTTGGGGTTCCTGATTGAAAAAGAAATAATGATTTTTTTAAAAATTATTTTTTTTCTTCCTTAAAGTCCGAGTAGCAGTTTTACCAGCCGATACTCTCATTGTTCAATGGCTCATCGGTTAACCGGGTACTCGGTAATAACACGAATTTAAACACTGAGCTTATTGCAATCATTCAGCTTTGCGAATAATGCATGACGAAGATGATGTCAATAATTATATTGTTTTTTTTTTTTGTTTTTTTTTTAAAACCATCGTCTTTTTATACCGAGAATTTAAGATTTGAAGCAAAATCTTTGTAATACTTTATTTCAAATTAATTTTCTATTTTTTCCCTTTTTTCATCCAGAGAATTTTAAAACTTTTGAAATCTTTACTCCTATGCATTGGAGAACTGTTTCATTATACAATTCCGGTGACAAGCCTATCTTTCTTTCCCTTACTCATTCTATTTCTCTCTGAAAATGTGTGTATATTTGTGTTTCTCTAGCAACAATTAATCAAGAAAAAAATGTTCATTCTCATCCATATCTCGACTCAATAGATCATGTATCATGTATAAGTGAACTTGAAATAAAAGACACCACTGAGTCTGCCATTTCTGCTTCATAGCTGAATTCATGTTCTACTGAATAGAGACATTGGTAAACAATCTTAACTATACATAGCAACTAGGATGACCTCGGCTATCCCGTTGTCAATCTGCAATAATAATGTAGCATTGTTCTGTTATCACAGGTATTTAGTGTCTCTGTCATGTTTGAATGTATCGACAAGTAGTATCATGTCTTGTGTTTTAATCGAAGTCTGCTACTGACAAACTGAGACTTAATTATAATAAACCTCTTACAAAGTTTGTATTTTACAGATTTTATAGTCTTTATAATGACTTCGTTTGCAAACACAGTCATTAGGTTGCATTTGAATGATATCTTAAATATTAAAAATTAGGCTATTGTTTCCATACCTATTTTGATTACGTATTACTGAGGGCTCACAACGGGTGTGACCGGTCGACATAGGATGTTTACTTCACCATGGCATCTGATCCCCCAACTGGTTTTTTTAGGGATCTATGATGTCGATTTTACTGTGTTCTCAGTTTTTATGCATTTTAGAATTATGATATAATTCACCGCTTGTTATTGTCACCTTTTCCGATGCAAAAGATAAAATAACACACAAAATCGAGTTTCAAGATAAAATATAATACCCATGCGGTTCAGATCTGAAATCTAGTAATAAAGCAAACAAAAGGTACATCAGCTGGTTTTTATTTCGTGCAAATTCATTCAACAGATTTGATGGTATACTTTCGCGTACCGGTAAGCATCATACCTAAAAATATGTTTTTAAGTAATACTTGAGCGCCAGGATAAGTACCCAAATACTTCAAAAACCTACGCAAGAATGGAAATAAATCTATAAATGTACAGGAAAACCTTGTATTACACGTTATGTTACTTACGTCTGTAGTAGGTTTACTTTATTTGTCCTATTTTGAATGTAATGTAAAATAAGCACCAAATTTTTCTTTGTTATATTTTTATTTTCGCTCTTAGTTTCTGGGATGATTTAATATTCCAAAGTTTTAAGCATGTAATTTTTTTCTGCATCTCAGATGTCCATGACCATTTGATCCCCCCTTTTTTCAGGATTCAAGCTGCGAATCAAAATGACAAAATAATGAGAAAAAAAAACAAGACAGCAATTAAAGAAATATACTTGATGGATCCTCATGAATAAGCTTTAAAATTTTTATCTATTATACTGTTATACTGTTCACTATCTCCATATTTCACTTTTTTATTTCTTCGTCCCTCGTTGTCACAAAGATATTTATCAAATAATTAAACATTTCTATTCTCAGATTTTATTATCTCTTTAAAAAGTAAGGTAATTTTTTTTTAACAAAATGAGTCAAAAGTACAATCTATTAAAGCTTACTGGTCGATGAAGGAGAAGTGGGGATCCCATTTTCATTAAAATAAATAAAATGGAGAAATTGAAAATCAATTTCTTATCTCTTATCATGATAATATGAACAAGTTGTTATATTTCGAGTAGATGAGAGTAAATCAGTAAAAACAACTTTATTACAGATATCATGAAGGGAAGCAGACGTTCAGTAGTGACAAAAATGAGTCTTTGCTCGAATTTGATAATTATTGTTCTTTATCTGCTTGTCTCAGCACCTAATTCAAGTAAGTAATATTAAATTTTCCTATTCTGTCCCGTTTGTTATCTGTTTTTCATGAAATCATGTAAAAACGATTCTGAAGGACTGTACGATTTTCTCTCTAGAAGTACCATAAGCCGTGGTATCCGGACAGTAAATTGTTTTTCCCGAGTACGTTAACTGACAACTATCTTAGGATGGAACTGCGCCATCAAGTCAACTAATTTCTCATTTAAAGGCCTGGCTGAATGACTTTTGGCATTCATTCAACTTTGAGTTGACTGAGTGGCATAGTTTTATCCTGTGTATAAGAATAGACATTCTTTGGAAATGTAACAATGCTATTGATACAATATTTGAGCAATGTTCAATGAAAAACAAAAATTCCAACCAGATTTTACTTTGAAAACTTTGGTTAGAGTTGTTATCTGCTCTTACAATACAGCAAGAGTGATTAAATACGAAGCCTAGGGTTGTTCGGAAAGTTCGCGGACCATGTCAATCTTCGTTATAATATTTTTAAGAAATTTAAATTGAGCACATTATTTTATGTACGAAATGATTATTTTGTTGATGTAAGAAGTGTCATTCCATGTGATTTAATAGAAGACATGTTATATAATTTTAAAATCAACATGTTTGGTAACCACGGAGCAAACTCAAGAACATTACAACGTCAAAAACATATAGCACCATGAGGTTCACAAAAATATTCTCCCTATACATTTCACACAGCATGGCCCAATACCAGTGCACTTACTAGAACCGTTTCTTTATCACTTGAAATTTATTTTGCTAAACATTTGTTCCAGTAGCATAATTTTGTTTGTCAATGTTATATTTTTTTTATTGCGTAACTGTGCTTTCACAAGATCAGCAACTGTGAAGCGCCAAACTCTTAACATGACCTTACTAACGTTTTAAAGATTTTAACAGATATTTGCACACAGATCGTCCTCATCTGATACAGAGTCTCTAGCATTCAAATACTGCCTGTAAAATGTACACACACATGCATGGCTCACTTTTGACATATTTCCTACTCCCTCCAGCTTTTTCAGATTTTTTTAATGAAGTTTTCAATGGTACAACATCAAATTGTATCGTTAACTGCTGCTCCGTGACGTTCTACGACGTCATTTTTTCCCCCCTTTTTTAATGAGGACTGCCTATCTTCTGAAATTGATTTCTTTCCAACTAAGCAAATATGAAGTCATAATTTGGAATATGAAACGATGTAACAGTTCTTAATTTGAACGTATAGGTTTTTTTCCTTTTTGTACCATTTTACATGTACAGAGGATATAACTACAGACATTTAGTGTATTGATTGTATATTACAAAATTTTGACCTGCTCCGCCACCCAATTTTCGTATTTTTTTTTAATTTTTAAATAAGTTAAAAATAATTACGATATTTTAATCTTTTATATACTTCATATGATGTTTCTTTTGGGAACATTTTAACCAATTTGGACATAATATGACGTTAAATAAAAAAGTTACGACAGTAGTCCACGAACCTTCCGAACAACTGTCGTGTATTGCCTTTTCAAGAATGTCTAAACTGCTTGTTTCATGAAAATAAAGTTGTCCAGAATTGACCAATGTTGAGAAAGTGCTATAGAAATAATGAATGCAGCGTAACGGTTGTTGTGTTCTTTTTTACGTTAGCTAGAATTTCTGTTATTATCCTTTAGAATAATACAGTCAATCTGATAGGTTTAAAGCAAGTCAAATGCTGACTGACGTTTTCATACTAATTGTTAGGCCATTATTTATACACTGAACTGTCAACGGATTTTTCTGTTTTTTTTTTCTCGATCATGACAAGGAGCACACGGCGGGTGTGACCGTTCGGCAGGGGATGCTCACTCTTCCATGACACCTGATCCCACCTCCATTTTGAGGTCCGTGTTTGCTCCGCTCCAAATTTGTATCGATTCATTGGACTTTCGAGATTGAATACTGTTCGTTATCTTCATATTTCCTGCAGGGAGACAATTCGTGATGTCTCCCTCACGCACAGGGTGACAACAATTGTTTCCCTTTAGATGACAATAAAATAGCACAAGTGAGCGTGCAGGGTGAAACTGTGTTGCCTCCCTTTAGATGAAAATAAAATATCGTAAACGAGATAACTCATGCATATAATTGGCATAACGGTAATTATAAATGCGGGATCGGTAAACAATAAATTCTAAAAGTGACGTCAAAGTTATCTGTTGAGAGATTTTGAAAGTATTGAATCAAATCAGTGCGTAGGAGAACAAATGAGGTTTGACTGAAAATATATACTCTATTGTATTAAATTTAGATTCTTTAACTATTATGGACTATTTAGAAGAGAGACAACACAAAGAGTTTTCACCCTAGGGTGCAAGCACCCTCGTTTGTCAACCCTACTCAGACCTGATAATTTGTAATGTCTCCCTTCTAAACAGTTAATAATTGTATAATGTTAAAACAATCAAAGTCGAGTTGCATAGATCTAGTGAATAATTTGATGAAAGTTAATTTACAATTATAGAAAACTCAATTGTAAACACTTTTCTAAACGGCAAAGGGGTATGATACTCAAAAATAGGAATTTACATGTATTAGTGACTCTATATGTAAATTGAAAAATTATACTTTTCTTGAATCTACTTGAAACCTAATATGTGGGAAATTTTGATGTGTTATTAACAATGGATGCCCTACTAACTCAATTCATGAGATTTGAGCTATTTATTTGAGTTTGTAACCTATTGATAGCTCACATCTACAATATTCTTGTCACTACAGCTCCTATGTTTTTTGGAACTTATCTGTTATAAAAATCTGTTCATAAAGGATTTCTTTTGTTCGCCTGTCATTTTTTTATTACTGTGTGACTATTTTATTACTATGTTAAAATTATATTTTTTAACTTGTTTGTTTCTAACCCTATCCCTTTCCTAAACATCGTTAAAAGGTGTCAATGGATGAAATGTGAAGACAAAGAATGATCATTCTCAAAAGGTCATCGAAACAATACAAATTATGTACAGAGCCAAAACAGACCTCTGCAAACAGAGGTGTGATCAGATGCCATGGAGGAGAAGACATCCCTTGTAGACTCGTCACAACCGCCGTGTGCTCCTTGTCATAAGATTGGATAAACAAAAAAAATCAGTGTCAAAATAATGGCCTGGCAATTTTTTTTTTTGAAATACGTCAATCAACATTCGACTTAACAACATATTTTAATTGAAAACAAGGTTATTGTATGGACCATAAAATTTCCGAACTGAAGACTTTAAAGGAGATTGCTTATATCTTCGTATCATCAACTTATTTATCAATAACCTCAATAATTATTCCGGAAAAAAATGCCTTAAGAAAAGGAAGAGATGGTTATATGTATAAAAAAAAAAAAAAAAAAAAAAAAAAAAAAACACTTTCTACGTATGATTGTAATTTTTTATTGCTTTCGCCTCGTTTGATTGCCCACGAATTATAATTAATCAGTGAAAATTTGTTTCATCGAAATTACTATTATGTACCTCGCGCTTTTATGAAGGTCTTATAAAGGTCTTCTTATAATGAAGTATCGAGAACACCGAATAAAAATCTTGAGAAACAAAGCTAACATTTGACAAATCAAAAACATACCAGGTTATGCACATTTAATTATGGTCAATGAGGAGTCTTCAAACTGAACAAATTTATATAAACATATTGTATTTTACACCTTATCATCTCATAATCACCTGAAAAAAACTTCATTAATAAAAAAAATACATACAATAGCTTAACCACAGGTAAAAATGTTTTCGATAACACATTAAAAGAATATTTTTTTTAAAAAATGTATTTTATTTTAAAGAAAAACTTTATTTTATAAATGCAATACAATTTCCTTCATTTTATTGGACAACTACCGGAGAAATACACTACGGTCCTCGAAACCTATATGCAGCCGTCTATACAAAGGCACAGTATTTGACAATCATGCACCAAAACACCGCTTGCTGAAAAGAAAGTTTGTTTAATTTGTTCCTTGGGGAGTAAAGATACTAAGATCCTTGAAAAATCTTGACCTGAGAAATTTAAGAAAAAATAGGCATCAGTGATAAATAAGAAAACTATATCCAGTAAGTAATAACAACTAATTCATTTTTCAGTCCAATTAATTAGTTTATGCAAGATTGTGGCCTTGATGAAAATAAATTGAATACGGTTAGCCTTATAACCTGTGACCTTTTGATTTATTGTTCTTAAATTCACGTTCCCTCAAATAGTAATGTTTATCGTCCTAATTTGTAAAAAAAAAAAAGTTTTCATTTTACCTGTCCTCTGTATTTTATGACAACTCCCGAAAATATTCGTTGTTGAAAAAATAAATTAAAGAAGATTTATTATGAGAATAAGTCAAGTTATGAGACAGAAATATAGTCTTTGAGGAATGCTATGGGTAATGCTTTAAATATAATATTAGGCTGTTAACATATATTCAACAAAAAAGCAACACTGCTTAGATATGAAAATAAATGAAAATTTACGGTATTTTTCAATTCACAGTTGAAAATTTAAAAAAGTATACATATATAAATAATCTATTCTGAATTGGGAAATGAAAAATCGTCTCAGAGATTTCATTAGTGTATATGCGCAAAATAAAAAAAAAATTAAAAAAATTACAAAAGCATCTAAATTGGTAAAAACCTACGTTCCAGAGTCCTTGACACACGTTATGTTTGCATTAAATCGAAATTTAATCATCTAATACATGTATGACATTTGTATGTATGATTTTAAAAAATGGAAACACCTAATCATGTTATGAGTTCCTAGAAATCTTTATTGCAAACCAATCTTTTTCCCACTACTGTCCAAAATTCATATATGTGGCATACATTGATAGCACACAAATTGCCTTATTTGATATCTAATATGTCAGGCTGTTCTACGAAATTTTAAAACTTTCGAAATTCAAAATCAGAAAGTGTATTAATATATAAGGAAAAAAAAACATCGAACTGTCTATCAATGTGCAAATTGTTTTTCCCATTGTTCTTTTTTATGTTTGTATATCACTTTTCACTTTCATTTCTGATGTAACTAAAATTTGTTCTTCTTTTGATCCGCCAATGACGATTTTCAACATAGCATTTCGTACATTTCATAAAAGGGCAGAATAATTCCATTTTGAGTGAAAATATACCGAATGACATTTCTGTAGCTTCGTGGGCCCAGTGTAACTGGTTTGTGTGAACACACAGATACTAAATTTCATTAATCATGTCCGTCTTGTCTCCATGTTTAATTATGATAATTCTTCTATCGCCCCTTTCCCAATTTTTTCTTTCTCCACCTCAATTTTTAACTTGTATAGCTGAATACCTCAGTGGCAGATGGTGGTAATACATTTGT
Organism: Saccostrea echinata; assembly: GCF_033153115.1. Classification (NCBI taxonomy): domain Eukaryota; kingdom Metazoa; phylum Mollusca; class Bivalvia; order Ostreida; family Ostreidae; genus Saccostrea; species Saccostrea echinata. The sequence continues at coordinate 15,649,969 of NW_026889777.1, forward strand.
ACGATATGGACCGTTTATATTGTGTTTGGCTAGTCCTTGTGGTTTATTTTCATTATGGTAAGATTTAGTATAACAAACTTATTTCCTTTCATTAACATAACATTATTTTATCATTACCATATCCTGCGGTTGAATGTGCAGAAGCATGCAGACGCAGCTAACCTTCTGTTCGAGATCATTTGGTATTTTAATATGAGGAAAAACTGTATTTTTTTCTTATTTTCATGGAAAATATTTTTAATGACGTTATTTTGATAAAAATGTGAAATATTTCAAATTTCTTTTAAGAAAAAGGTTAAATCTTTTAAGCGGTACTTTAAATTAGATGATAAATTATAGAGTGCAAAATTTTTTGCTATGCTTTTTTATTTTTGATTTTTTTTTATGTGCCGACACAAATTCTTTCTTAGATATTTAAATATCTTATAAAGTTTGAAATACAATAAAGTTCTGGTCGACAGATTACAATCTATTTGTTAACATTTCTTCCTTTTAGAACAAATTGAAGCTGTCCATTGGAAAGACTTGAATTTTTACTGTTCCAGAACATACAGCAATGCTCTATTATTTTATTTTGTCCAGTGCTATTTTTGATTTGAAAAAAAAAATCTTCATTCATGTTTTAGCGCGTCTGATAAGTATTCAAAAATATTCTTCATTCTATGGAGCGATCTATCACATGATGTATATATAATATATATTACCTGGTAAAAATATTTTGATAATTTTATTTTTTAAAAATGACTGGTATTAATGAAAATTTGTATTTCCCTTTTGAAATTTGGAAAAAATTTCTTGGCGTTTGAATAATAAGATTGATTCTAATGACTGATACATTTAGGTGAATGCAAAACAGTTTAAAACTTTACATGCATACACAACAGCTTTAAACCATAGTCACCAGGTTTATTCGTGGAATACCAATGTCAATATTACATTATTATGTACTTGGTACACGCGCACGTTTGATATATTTGATATAAAATAAAACTAAAAATGGGTCAATGAGCATCATTTTGAAACTCCTTTGACAATTGAAGCTCATTATTCCACGTATTTGTTCAGTGAAGCTATAAAATGTTTGCTAAAATTTGTTCGTTGTACGAACTATTAATTTTAATTGTCAAAATACAGAAAAAGTCTCTGAAATATCTAAACACATGCATTTCAACTATTTATCATTTTGCTATATTCTTATTTCTCTCACATTTATTTTGCATGTCAGACTATAGCAAATGTCGTTTCTTGAAGTCACTTCTACAAATCAAATCCACAAAAAACACCGTAGAAAAGTTGAAAATATACACATTGTAAAAGTTTATGTGTATTACATGCGAAATTATATTTGGTTTTTGATTTTTTGCTCACATTTTCTTAATAAATAAAGTCAATGTCTCTAATCATAAAGTAATTTCATCATTCAGTTTTATAAAAAAAAAAAAAAAAAAGAAGGAATTAGCACATTTGACAACGTGACATGAAAGTGTCTCCATATCTATGGGAAATTCTTTATGACCTATTTACATTGCAACTGTGCATTAACATCTGATATATCAAAGTTATGTCATACTAAACTAGCCTACTGAACTATTTTAATGTACAAATAATGAGGGTCACGTGACAGGTGTTTAAATACCCCAAGATAATGTTGTTTTACTTAATTGATATGACACTTTACAAATTATTTTAAGTCATATACGCACAGAGGTTATTTTAACTAAAAACTGACGACATGAATACACTGCAAATAAAACTACCTAGATTAAGTGTTAATGTATCAATTTTTTTAAAATTTTTAACGAAAATATGAAGGATGATTATAAAGGGTGAAATGACCATGATACCCACTTAATATTTGTTAATTGCTAAATGATCCACAAATACTGATTCTCATTGATACTTCTTACATATAATTGTGTACATGTATTATTTATTTAAATGATGAAGTTATGGAGATAACATTATTAGCTATGAATAAAACAAAATACTTATTGTATATTTGATTTTTCCAAAAAAAGACATCTTTATAAATGATGGTTAATTAGCTGTTCGTGTGTGTCAAATCTATCTCCCTGTTTCATAATAAAATGTAAGTAATCATTAACTAAGTCTATTAAGTCCTGACATGCTTAATTAGTATTTATATGTTAAACATTACTTCACTTCTTGACACAAGTCTCTTAAGCTTCTTCAAATTTTTGGCATTCATTATCTTGCCACTTTCTTCTATTTTTATTTGAGCACAAGTGTATAAACTTTTGATAACGCTTTGTATATTGTGTAAAAGCTCATATTTTTGTGATGTCGATTTTTGTAGTTTTATGGAAAAATATTGGAACATAGGGATTATTTTATTTCGTGTTTGTAGAAAGTTTGAGTTGAAATACATTTGAAACTTTACGTTTCGTTCAGGTCATAAATTCGTGGATCTCTTTATACCACGGAAACAACGAAAATTAAACCCCTTAAGCATTTGAGTCCTTTTACATTACAAGAATTCCATGTAAATATATCTTAATTACGTTCAATAAAAACAAAATGTTTAACAAGAGTAACATTTTTATGACAATACCAAATCTTGCGGAACATAAAAAGATACCTTTTTTTTTTTACTTTAGCTTTGTCACAGTGTAAGGAAGAGAAGACAATATCTGTGGGTATAGAGAGGGTCACGGTTCGATTTCCTCCAGCTAACCAAACCACCTACGAAAAGTAAGTAAAAAAAAAAAATCAAAATCCACACTTACTGAAATACTGTTTTTACTTAAAACATCTGACGATAGAGAGATAGGCTGAATAAACTGTTTTCTTGTATTGTTGAGAAAGAATATTTCATTATATCAATTACCCTAAAATTTGAGAAAAAGTGTGATGACATATGCGTATACTTTCAAAACTTACCTAACATTTTATCTTTTTCAAAGGTTCTGCTTTTTTTCGTTATTAATCCTTAAGAAAGCTTAGTACGCTTTACAATTGTTCATTTTTATGTAGATTTTTATTTTGCGAATGGAGATTTGTTGCCGAAGAACCAGATATGCGAATAGTTTATCAAATTTCCAACGTTAGTGTTCCCTGTGAAGATGTATTGGAAGTTTATGCTGGTGGTAAGCAAAAACTTATTTTAGTTCTTTAATGTTTTTTCTAAGAATGATTGTAAATCATCAAGATAAACCCAGAAATTGTCGATTATTTTACATGAAAAAAATGATTTCATGCATTTTTATTGATATTATTAAAAATGATAGTAAAAAAGGGTGATGAATTTTAAAACATAGAATTTTCTTATGCTAAACCGTGCCATACAAAGATTTTTTTTACCAATGAAAAAGAAAAAAAGTAGTGAACAGTGATCTATCTAAAAAAAAAAAACTACAAACAATACAAACCTCTAGCAAGGCACAAAATACGGACCTCAGGAAATTTTTATAGGTGGAATCAGGTGCCTAGGAGGAATAAGCATCCCCTGTCGATCGGTCACACCTGCCGTGAGCCCTTTGTATTGATCAGTTAAACGGAAGATTCCCCAGTCAAATTCAGTACAAAAAAAAAAACAACTGACAATTGGTTTGAATTATGTCAGTTAAAAACGACGACCCAGTGATAAGTTTTATTTGCAAATAAGGTCATTATAAATACCATAAAATTTATGAAATGCTAACTTCAAACAAGATTGTTGAAATCCTTGTAACATCAATTTATCGTTTTGTAACCTGCTTCGGTTTAAAAATTGGTCGTACTGAAAGCAGGCTCTTATTTCGTTCTTTGGCTGAGGCGTTTCATACCAATTGTTAGATCTTTGTCTTTTTAATTTCTCTAAGGACTTGAAGATCACTTTTTGACCCGAATGTATATTTTTTATGCCCCCGTAATCGAGGATTCGGGGGCATATAGTTTTTGTCATGTCCATCCGTCTGTCTGTCTGTTTGTCCGCAAAAACTTTAACCTTGCCCATAACTTTTAATTGGTTGGAGCTATTGTTTTCATATTTCACATGTGTATTCCTTGTGACAAAACCTTTCTTTGGGTACCATCATATTTAACCTTTTGACCTTGACCTTGGAGTTTGACCCACTTTTGCAAAATTTTATGAGACTTTAATCTTGGCCATAACTTTTGAACAGTTGGTGCTTGGGCTTTCAAACTTCACATGTGTAATCCTTGTGAAAAGATCTTTCTTTGGATACCAACACCTCTGACCCATTGACCTTGAGATTGGAGTTTGACCTACTTTTGAAAAAAAAAAAACTTTAACCTTGGCAGTAACTTTTTACCAGTTGGTGCTATGGTTTTCATACTTCACACGTGTTTCCTTGTGACAAGACCTTTCTTAACATCATATTTGACCTTTTGACCTTGGAGTTTGACCCACTTTGCAAAATTTTATGAGACTTTAACCTTAGACATAACTTTTGAACAATTAGTGCTAGGGCTTTCAATCTTTACATGTGTAATCCTTGTGAAAAGATCTTTCTTTGGATACCAACACCTTTGACCCTTTAATAACCTTGACCTTGGAGTTTGACCTACTTTTGAAAAAACTGTAACCTTGGCAATAACTTTTGAACAGTTAGAGCTAGGGCTTTCATACTTCACATGTGTATGCCTTTTGAAAAGACCTTCCCTTGGATACCAACAACTTTGACCTTTTGACCTTGACCTTAGAGTTTGACTACTTCAATTTTGGAAAACTTTAAACTTGGCCATAACTTTTATCAGTTAGTGATAGGGTTTTCGTACTTCACAGTGTATTCCTTGTGACAAGACCTTCCTTGGATACCAACATCTTTGACCTTTGACCTAGACCCTTGAGTTTGACCTACTTTTGAAAAACTTTAACCATGACCATAACTTTTAAACAGTTGGTGCTAGGGCTTTCATACTTTACATGTACATTCCTTGTGACAAGATCTACCTTTGGATAGGAACAACTTTGACCCTTTGACCTTGGAGTTAGACCTACTGTGGAAAAACTTTAAACTTGGCCATAACATTTGAACGTTTGGTTCTAGGGCTTTCACATTTCATGAACATGTGTATCACTTGTGACAAGACCTTCCCTTGGGCAGCATTTGACCTTGACTTTGACGTTTTACTTACTTTTAAAAAACTTTAACCTTCGCCATAACTTTTCAACAGTTTGTGCTAAGACTTTCATATTTCACAAGTATATTCGTTGAGACAAGACCTTTCTTTGGGTATCAACATTTTTGATCTCTTGACCTGGAGTTTGACTTGCATTTGAGAAACTTTAACCTTCGCCATAAGCTGTCATACGGGGACATCAGTGTTCACAAACACATCTTGTTTGTAAATATTTTTTATAAAGCTTGGAATCAAGTATACCTGTAGGTATTGTAGATTGAACTCACCATCGTTGACTGGAATGTGAAAAGTATTAAAGACGAAAATGTGATTTAGGAAGAATTTCCCCCTGAGAAAGTGAACTGTGTATATAAGTAGGACTGCCAGATGTAGAATTAAAACCACGTTCTTTTAAAATACAGATATAATTATGAGCCTTACAAGCAGAGACGATATTTTTACAAACCTTGTTGGAATCATATTGTTCATGTAGACTTTTTAACCAAATTCTGGTCAAATTGAAAGTTATTGTAATTAGGATATATATATATATATATATATATATATATATATATATATATATATATATATATATATATATATATATATATATATATATATATATATATATATATATATATATAGTCATAGGTTTGATATGCAATATGATACCAATTTTCATGATATTTAACTATTTTTCTTCCTTTAAGACGTTTCAAACAAAGAAGCTGTTTGTTGTAACGATTGTGCAAAGAGTGGTCCAATATCTAAACCAGTTTCTGTAACACCATCGAAAGAGCTTAGGATAGATTTTAATTCTGATAGGACAACTCATGATTACGAAAAGGGATTTGAAGTGAATTTGGTTGCCACCAAGGATTATGGTAGGTTTAGATAATTGGTACAACAATTTATTCTAAGATGGAGTACAAAAATGTAGATCCAGATATGGCTCAACAATTCACAGGAGCAATAAGAAGTGGAAAGCGTATTGTCCTTTCAAAGGTCTTAATAAAAAACATTGCATTTGTTATCACACATAAAGTCAAACCTTGTTATCTCGAACTCGATGGGACAGAAAAGATATCCGAATATTCGAGATATTGAGGGTAAAATACTTCAAAGAACAAGTGGTTGGGGACCTCAAAATCACTTTGAAATATCCATGGTATTCGAGATATCAGTGTTCGAGATACCAAGGTTCAACTCTATTTCACCTATTTCTGAAATGAACATTTTTCATTTTTTCTGGTACAAAGTTCGTATTTAAACTAACATTTCCGTTTAAAAAATACACTTAAAATGTTATCAGTGATTTACATGTAATTAAATTATTAATTTGAGAGCAGGAATAATCTTTATTTGTAAACACATAACATTTGTGATATTATTTTGGAAAAAAGAGATCATGCTTACACAATCTTAAAGTTATGGTATACGAAATATTGGGAAACCATGGATACACACTTTCCGTTTTTGACATGATATGAAAAAACAACTTATCATATTTGTAATTAATAGATCTGAAAAGAAAGGAACTACTGGTAAATTATTCAAATGGTCAAACATTGCATACAGTAGTTCATATGTAACGTATGCGGCATAAAATTAAGGTGTAACTTTTAAATAGTAATTAATGAAACTACTTAAGGAAGGCTACAAATAGCTGATAGTGTTATCCTATAATAAAAGATAAGAGAAGGTATCCAGTTTTAAAATCTGATGAAGATAATTCTGTTTCTTATTAAATGAATGAATGTGAATGAAATGTAAATAAATGTTTTGTGCTAAAGACTACATATTTGTAACCCCATTTGTTTTTTTAGATGTAAACATAAAATACTGCTACACTCTGTATATATGACAATCAGTTTATTTTAATTTGAAACTAAGAGATATAACATTTATACTCTGCGAAAAAAGGAAATTTTGTATCTTTAAATAAAGTATAAGTTCTGCAGTCTAGCTAGGATCTGGCTATCAGCCTCCTTAATCAATTCAAAACAGAGCAATGGAAGCAGTAAGGGGTCATGTTCGGGATTATTTTGTTTTCTTTCTTCCAAAGTGAATATCGACGTTATCATACTTAACCTTAATTGTTTTATCTTTGAATACAGAAAAGCTGTTTAAATTTGCCTTTTCCAATGGTATTTAAAGTTTTTGATAACCTATCCAAATTCAACATTCATGCTGAGTATGAAAAATCGCACAACCTGCGTGATATCTTTTTTTGATAGATTTTTCTCAAAATTAGAATTTTCAGAATACTGCCCAGTGGATCCGAAGCCGATCCAAATTACTGAGAAAAAACAGATTGCATCTCCAAAATTTCCAAACTTATATGAATCGTGAGTCTCTTTTTCGTTCTTCTTTGTTGTGTATCTTATTTGAATTTCGTTTGAAGTAATGCTACAATGTAATGTTATGCTAATGATTATATTTTATTTACTTGCTAGCAACCTGGACTGCATATACGAATTGACATCTCCAACTGGCGTTATTGTTAAATTCCAATATATTGATGTTGAAGTACATAAGGAGTGTAAAAATTCTTGTTGTGATAGGATTGATATATACCAAGGTACTTTGTTTTAAGGTCAGGATCTAGTGAATGAAAGGTGCCCACAGATTTCTCAAATTTGAGATACACATTCTTTTAATGATCCTTTACAAATACAGCTTGGTAAAATAAGGTGTATCGGGACATAATTTTGGGGCAAACTCATCGGAAAAACATATTATAAACTGCACATTTTCAATGAAAAATGAACAAAGTCTGTTATAAATATGGGAGGTTTTTTTCCATCTCAGGCAAAGGAAATGTATCTTTGCCTTCAGTCTCTCAGAAAACGGTTTTTCATATCTTCCTGATCTCTACTTTAAAATGGTATTAAACAGAATAAGGGTATCGGGGTGACATTTGTCATGATTTCAAATTGAATTCCATGAAAAGGCTTTATATTTCTACATAATTCTATTGAAGCCATAAAGTACGGGAAAATTAAATTTAAATCAATTATGACGTCACAATGAATCTAGCACCAAGAAGGAAGTCTAAACTCATTTACTAGATCTTGATCTTAAGATACATACAACTGTAACCTATTTTATCTTTGTATATTAAACATTACAAAAACGAAAATGAAATTTAAGCAAACGATTTTAGTGTAAATTGAAGATCAAAATTTACACAATTTTGTGAATAATTAAAACATTACAGAATACAGAGATGTTGAGTTATCCATCACGTCCGTGAAATGTTTAAGTTAAATTACTAGCAATTACATAACTTATATGGGGACAAAAGAATAAAATTAAGCCGTGTTTTAGAAAGACAAAAACAAGATCTAAAAGAAAAACAAATCATAAAAGATTAATTAGGGTGAATTCACCATGCATCGGACACCCTCGCACTTCAACAAGTTCTAGCGATATCGCTACCGACCGAATATTATCAAAATGGAACTTAAAATGTAGTATGTGGTTAAAATATAAATTTTTGACACAACCGCGCCCTATTTATTCAGAAAATATCATTAAAAACCGATTTTTTCGGAATAAGTCAGAATTCACCATGGATCGGACAATAGTCACCATGCATCGGACATACGATATTTAAACCAGAAAAAATATCATACCTTGATCTCCGTGCTTTAAAATGAGTGATATCGAAACATTTTTATCTTTTATTTAAAAGTTAAACTTCTATTTAATTTGAATGACTTTTTCGATCCACAAATGTGAAGAGATTTTAGTTGCATTACATCGCCTAAGAAAGGCTTTACAGTACTAGTAATATGGCAACTCGCGCCTTTGTCTCGTGGGTTATCACCATCTAGTTTAAAGAAATAAATTGAGTCCACGTCTAGTCGTCATATATCGATTATTTGTTTTTTCACTGAAAATTTAGAGTTTCTATTTTTTATTTCCGTAAAAAAACAGCTGTCATTTGGGTTTGATATGAAAATGGAAGTGATTACCAATGCATCGGAAAGTGTCCGATGCATGGTTAATTTGTGTGCGATGTACGGTGAAATAAACTTACTAGTTAAAAACAACTCTAAAAAATATTATAAAAACATTGAAGTAAAATTTTTGAAAAATTTCTGTAAAATAATCAATTATTGATAAATTTTACCTAGGTCCGACACGTTCCGTTGACGTCTATTTAAAAGAACGACAACTCTAAAAATTGCAAAATCGTAAAATTCTGGTTACTCCCCTTTGATGATGCAAAATATGACGTAATTTCAAGGCCATTCTTGTGGTATTTTTATCACAACATGAAAATAAAAATCGGCATCATTAAAAAGTTTAATTCTTCACCTTTAAGACAGAAACAAGTAAAAACACGGGAGATTCGGGTTCAATGAAAGTTTATTGCTTAAAATTGTCCGAAGCAAGGTATGTGTCCGATGCTTGGTTAACTCACCCTAAATATTTTTTGCATTTAGGCAAGAAAATCATTACTTCAATAGAATGCAATTGTAATGATATTCTTTTATTCTCAAGGGCCAAAAATAGAAGGGAAAGAACCCATAGCTTCAATATGTTCTCTACAGAACTTCAAATATGACAAGATTTATGAGAGTGTGGGGACAACTCTAACCCTTCATCTGGCCACTGATCAAGTTGGTCCATTTCGTGGTTTTGTGGCTACTGTTCAAGGTATGTTGTTTGCAATATTCTAAAAATTACAGTTTATCCTTTAACACCTCATAATGAATAGACTTAGCATATACTAGTTAATTCAAAAAAGAGTACAGATAACCCTGGAACTTAATGTTTTACACGTATTATCTAAATATTTTGTTTATTGTGTGTTTAGAGAGGAATAAGCATTCCTGTCTAAGGGGATGAAGGACATTTGGTCACATGACTGGTTAACTACGTCATAGTCTCCGTTTATATAAGTGCAAATCGTGTAAAGCATCAGTTCTTGTATAAATTTTTGACAATTTTTAAACTTTAATTACCATCTTATCTAAAAAAAAATTAAAAGTGTAAAAATTCTTGTAAACATTAACAAATTATGAAAAAGATTGATCCACTCCTCTGTTTCCCTAAACTGCCCGTCCAACAAGTCGGTGACGTCATACACGATCTGTTAGTACAGCAAGATCATACTCGGTGAACACAGGGGCGGTATTATTATGTAAAAACAGGTCATAATCAGTATATGATGAAATATTTTGAGAAACGGGGAACACAAAAATTATTTTTGCATGGTTGATGACGGAATGTAGGTGTATCTTATTTCGCTTATTTAGCTTACTTGTGACGTCATAGTTGGTTTTTCCCGTACTCGAGAAATGTAACATGACACGTTTTTGTCATGCTTATGTCCTCTTTAACGATGTCCTGTGAAATAATGAGGTCAGCTTCATCATTCGAAATTTTTACAGTTAATCAATAATATGAAGGATTTGCATTTCAACATAAATTAAGAAATATTGAATGGTAGAATTTTTTGTAAATAACGTTTTTTATTGTTTAACTTGTCTTAAAAAGTGCGTAATTTTCCCTGTCCAGATGCAGTGTGATAGACAAAATTGCTTTTGCGAATTTTAAACTCTAGTTATACTCTGAAATATTTTAAAAGATACACGTCCACTTTAATATTTTTATATATGCTTAAAAAATCCCATTGTGGACAGAGTAATGAGCAAACATGGAGAATTAATACTCAACTTAGATACTGCAGGGCATAGTATTTGTCAATCAATATCTCCAAAATAAGGTAAGAAACCTAATGATATAACTGCTTTAATATATGTGAGACATACTTAATTAGAAATATACAAAATATGAAAAAAATGAATGACAAGTATTTTTTAGCTCAAGGTCCTTCTCCTCCTTAAGGACTATATTTAAAATTCTTTTCTCTTTCATTTGTTTTAAACAGTGAAAAAAAAAGCAATTGAGAAAATGATTTTTAAAATGCTCTAAAAGAGGGATAATATCTTTGATTGCATAGGAAAATATATTAAAAAATCTGAAGGAACAAGGTACAGTTTCAATACAAATTTTGCCCTTTGTAGAAAATTAAAACTCATGCTTTCTGAATCATTAAAATTCCATGCAGAAAGATCATACAAATCATTTTTCTCACTAATTGTGACGTCATAAACTTGTGAATTTTCCCGTATTTTCTTAAAAAGTTGCAGGAGACACCAATTTTCAATGGAATTTTCTTTCACATAATATTGTCCACAGGCATCGCCCACAAATATTTTGAAATATGTGATTTTTCAAAGAATTTTACACTACATATCCGAAAATTTAAGTGGGCGACGCTCTGGACACTATTTTCTTAAGGTAGATAACCTTTGAAATTAGTCATTTTGAGGCTTTTTCTGTTTAAAATAGAGAAGTGCATCAGATCAATGACGTCATATTTCCAGAATGGCACTACTTTATGCAATATTTTTTCCTGTTTTATCACAGTCATATATTCAACTTATATTTAAGCCAGTTTCAAAACTTTTTGAAAACATTAAATTTTAGGGCACAATAAAGCTAACATCGTACCTTCTTCTTTGAATAAAAACATGCCTCCTTAAATCAAGGACAATTTTAACAAGCTATTTCTTCATGCGAAAAGGTAGTAGCTACCATTCAGTATATATTAATTTTATTATCTTATATACATAACATAAAAACAATAAGAAGAAAAAATATAATTACTATATCATTTTTATGAGTGTTGAAATGAATAAATCGAATTACGTTTAATGTATTGTGGTTGTTAGACACATTAGTCTTAATGTGAAAGAATGACGATAGAAACCAAAGGAATATGTGTATGATCCACAAATTGATTATATGAAGCTTCTATTAATATACAGTAAAATGAAAGAAGACTTGTGTTGAATATTTAATTCGTGACATGTTATGGAGAAGTTATATTTCTTTCAAGATGACACTGCGCCATGTAGTGCACCTTTGTGGACAACCACAATAATAATATTCAAAGAATTGACACTCTTGAATGTCCTTCACAGTAGCTAAACATCACCACAAATGAAAAATTTTCAGGCATCCTTAAAATTATCCTTAAAAGATAACTAAAGACAGTGAGTTATAGGAAAGACGTGATAAATGAAATTACACGATGTGTCACTCCAGTGCTTGATTAAATCATAGTATAACGCATCGTCAACTTAGCTGCATCAAAAACATTAGACATCACTTAATATTAAAACATGCAAAGAAAGAACTAGGTGCACCTTATGTATGTTTTGATACTCAATCCATTTTTAAGCCATTTCTTCTAGATTAGAAAGCGGTTTTGTGTTTTCATGATATATGAAAACCTCAAAACAACACAGCACTTAACGGCAAAACATGCAAACAAAGAGCTAAGTCTAATTAATTGAAATTGTTTGAAAGAGCTAAGTATACCTTATACATGTATATGAAATGAACAAATGAGTATGCATTGAATCGATGTTTATGAAATAACCCATTTCAGGCGATTAGATCTAAATTAGAAAGAAGTCTCTGAGTTTTCAGTACTTATAAAAACATCATTTCCAGGGTTTCGTTATTGGGAATCATGGTTAATTAATGTGCAATGATAATAGATTTAATCGACAAAATTAGTATTGGAAACTAGAGACCAGGGAGAGGTAAAAAACAATAGATTTTGTAACAGAATTCTCGTGTCAAAAGGGTTTTTAAGAAAGAAATAAGTAAGAGGCAATTTTTTTTTCACAGGGAACATATTAACTAAAAGTCCAAAATATCTTCGAATTTTTGTACCATTGCTCTTAAAGTAAAAGAAAGAAATAGCTCGAGAAAAATTTATTGCTATGATAATGAAAAAGGAGTCAAGTATAACTTCAAGATATTGTAACATTTATGCTTTATGTATTTAGGGAAAACTCATAAATTCTTTTTCTTAAAACATTTGAAATATTTTATCGAATGCAAAAATGCCTGGACTTATTGACGGGGGATATTGTGTTGCAAATGTACCTGCACGTATGCATTGGTTGTAATTTGGCAATACACCAAGTACAAACAACGTTTAAAAGCCTCAAGGGTTTCACACACTTGTGAACAGCCCTAGGTGAAGTGACTGTTTTGTCATTTTAAAATATTTACATATATAAGATGTGATTTCTCTTCAAGATTCCCATGGAAGAAAATCTAACTTCATATCCTCATGAACTTCAACTGAATATAACAAGGAGTAATTAGTTGGATAGCACTACATTGAGCGAAATGGGGATCCTGGACAATTCGATTATATCCGTCTGTTTATGATTGATTGATTTTATGTTGTTTAATGTCCCATTCGAGAATTTTTCACTTATTGATGTATCAACTGCTTTGGCTAAAGTGCCACAGATTATTATGACCTATGAAATATATGGAGATAACGAACAGTATTCAAGCTCAAAAGTCCATTATACAATACAAAATAGGATGTATTGCTCTGTCGGCCCTAATAAGAGATCTTTATCATGCCAACACATACTGTGATATAGGACCTTAATTTTTATGGTGTCATCTGAAAGACCCGTGACTTAAACTTCTAATGCCGGACACTTGACGAAAAACCAATCTCTGTTTTCATATACTTGAAATTCAAAGGTTAAAGCATTAATAATCTATTTGAGTTTATTGTTCATGAAGATATGACCTGATATTTTTCAATTTAATCGTGTTTTAAGAGCTTACTAACAAAGTATGATTTCATTTGATACTTCTTTATAGATGTGATGTCTTTAAGCAAACATGATTATGATGCACGGGCCACAACGTGCATTCTGATTCCATTTTTACACCGAAAGTTCGGTAATTGATATGGGGTCAGTTTCAAGATGTACATAAAACCATATGATTAAAAATTAAAATTTAGTACGTGAAGTATCAATTAATAGGGAAGTAGAAAATTAATTACACTTTTGATAAAATTATTACGATTTGACTGCAATCTGGAATCTTTTTTTAAGCAAACACAACAACTATATTAAACTGTCTACAAAGTTAATGTCATGATTAATTAGTCGCATAAACCGTGATATGAGAAACACTCTATAGCTTATCATCCAGGTAGAACATCCGAGTGTCCACCAGTCACACGTGTAACGTTTAAAATATGGTTAAAATGCAATTAAAACATAAGGGGCAGAGTGATTTTTAAAAAAAAAACAAACAAAATTGATAAAACTTGACTGAATCTTCAAAACTCGCATTCTTTTGTACCAAAAGACTAATATCTTAAAACGTTAGTATGAGAAAATTTGACCCTGCGGAAATAAAAACGTTGACAACACTATAAAATTGATTTTCTGAGACGAAGATGGAGGCATTATTCGATTGACATGATTCAGCGATTCATCTTTGTGTATAAAGCATGAATTTAATGTTTCAATTTAAAAAAAAAAAAGAATACCTTCAATAGATATGACAGGTGTCACACGTATGCATTTGATATTGTCATTGAAAAATATTCAGAGGAAGATAGTTTGTCATAAAATTCACTGTTGGGCTAGTTTTAATTCTTTCTAAGCAACTGTTTCTTTAACATTACCCTACAGCAAAGAATGACCTCTTTAATTTTTGTCCCATTTATTACTGAATTACTTGCAAAGATAATGTTCGAATGAAAAGATGTCGATAAACATGTTGAACATTAATCTATTTCTTGTGACAAGAACAATCCGACATTTTTTGTCCCCATTTTATAATAATTTTTCAATGTCAAGTCAGCGATGTGAGACATATGAAAACAAGTCTGCTTTTACACTTATGCAAAAATGTATATGACAATTGGTTATACGATTGTACCAAAATCTGTGGGGAAAATATACTCTCGATATATGTTGATGTAGTTAAGATTCAATAGGCATGAATTACAAGAGATGAAGAGTAATATTGTAGTTAAAATGAAGAAATTAACTTTAATTTTTTAATAGTAAGAGCGTAAATATATCTAATTAAATGTATTTTAATTAAAACAAAATATATGTGAGTATACATCCTGTTATGTTTCACCAAGATGTATTTTCCAAGAAGCAATTACTCATTTTATAAAATATATCTTGTTGAAAAATTTCAGGTAATAGCTTCATGAAATCTGAAATCTCACAACTAAAAGGCATTTCTCAAGTGACATGCATTCCATATTTGATCTATTGAGCTCTGGTATCTAATTAATGAATCAGTTAATTTAGCATAAAAAGAACTTTATTTACATGTGTGTCATTGTCGTAGTTAAATAGGTGATTTGTATTTTTTAAATACATTTTTCTCCATAATATAAAAAAATATATTGAATGCTCTTCATGATTTTGGATAAAATATTCAAATCATGTCAAATTCAAGACTTGAAATGCTTTGAAATTTGACTGAGAAGAGTGGTCTTCCATCAAAGACAATAACTGTCATCTATTAGCCTTAATAGTAATCCAAAACGGCCTTAAATGTCTGTTGATAGCATGCAAGTCTAAGCAGAAAAGCTATGTATTTCACATTAATTAGAATAAGTTAATTCGGTTTGAGTGACGGTTATTTAATGAAGACTTATACGTTTATTACGAAATGCCATATACCAGCTGTTAGTCCGACAGTGACAAGGCAAGACCTTAGCATGATTTAAGTGATACACAACGCAATGTTCCGTGTATGCGTTTCACTGACACTTATAGAATGCATTTGTTTTATTCTAATGATTTGAAACATATCATCTTAATGAAAATTCATTTTTTAAAAACATATCTGTTAATCATTTCCATAAAAAGACAAAATTTGAAAATATGGCCCTTTGTGTATAACTTTATGTTTTCATGAGTTCATTGTCTTGGTTTTTCATATATAAATGTCTTTGTTTTGTCAGATTTTACAAAATTTATTGTTTTCTATATTACATGTTATTACTTGTTTACAAATATAGCGAGGGTTCAAACTATTCATCAATGTTGTGTGAACTATCGACCTTTTCAAGACATCGGTGGGGAAGTGACTAAAGGGGCACACTTTCCTATTAAAAATTGATACAAGGATATTACGTAAATACCTTTTGAAAATAATCAAATAAAATGAATTTGATTATAAAATAAGCTTTGAAAACTCTTTAACTCTTTTTTTGTTGTCTCTTTTAATCTTATTCCTGTTTCTTTTTGTTTTGATTTTAAGGGGAAGAAGGACCTTGAGCTAAAAAAAATACTTGTCATTCAATTTTTTTCATATTTTGTATATTTCTAAATAAGTATGTCCCACATATCTTAAAGCAGTTATATCATTAGGTTTCTTACCTAATTTTAGAGATATTGATTGACAAATACTATGCTCTACAGTATCAAAGTGGAGTTTTAATTCTCCATGTTTCCAGGCTCATTACTCCGTTCATAATAAGATTTTTAAGCATATATTAAAAATATGTAAGTGGACATGTTTCTTTTAAAATATACTAGAGTATGAATAGGATTTAAAATTCGAAAAAAGCAAGTTTCTTCTATCACACTGCATCTGGACAGGGAAAATTACGTGCTTTTTAAGACAACTTCAACAACAAAAGACGTTATTTACAAAAAAGTCTATCATTCAATATTTTTAAGTTTACGTTGAAATGCAAGTTCTTCAAAATATTGATTAACTGTAAAAATTTTGAATGGTGAAGCTGGCCTCAATATTGCACAGGACATCGTTAAAGAGGACAAAAACATGACAAAAACGTGTCATGTTTTACATTTCTCGAGTACGGGAAAAACTAACTATGACGTCACACGTAAGCTAACAAAGCAAAAAAAGATATACCTACATAAGATTTCCGTCATCAGCCATGCAAAAATAATTTTTGTGTTCCCCGTTTCTCAAAATATTTCATCATATACTGATTATGACCTGTTCTTACAAAATAATACCGCCCCTGTATTCACCGAGTATGATCTTGCTGTACTAACAGATCGTGTATGACGTCACCGACTTGCTGGACGCGCAGTTTGAGGAAACAGAGGAGTGGATCAATCTTTTTCATAATTTGTTATTGTTTACAAGAATGTTAAAACTTTTTTATTTTTTTGTATAAGATGGTAATTAAAGATAAAAAATTGTCAAAAATTTATACAAGAACTGATGCTTTACACGTTTTGCACATCTATAAACGGAGACTATGACGTAGTTAAACAGAGTCATGTGACCATGTGTCCTTCATCCCCTTAAATATATAACTTTTCAATTTGCTTTTCAAATTTACAGTACCATTTATATAAAATTGAGTCATAATAACACATTTGTGAATAACAATCAAATTTGTGTATTTTTCAGCAAAAGAAGGAGATCCGATAACTTTACCTACAACAACTACATTAACAACAACTACAGGTATGAGAAGCAGGTTTGGCAAAAAACTGGGAAATACTCATATTTCCCACGAGAGTGGGAAATACTGGTAATTACCGGGAATTACTGGTATTTCCCGGGAAATACTGGGAATTAAGAAATAGCTACATACTTCATTCATATTGACATGTAGTACACCTTTTTGGCTCAGATATCTACCTGGTATCACTGTTCCTGATTTAAAAAATTCTGGTTTCCAAGTAATTCATTTTATACAATCATAACACAGCATAGTCATATACCAGTAATTACTACCTATATTTAAATCTACTTCAGGTATGATAATTAGCATGTTTTAGCTAATCGACTACAGGCGTGATAATTATTACCTACACAGTGATATATAAAAATCACTGAAGACAGATAATTACCACCTTTAATTAAATCTACTACAGGTAGGATAAGTAGCATTTATTGCCATTACTTAAACGACTTCAGCTTAGATAATTATTGCCTATCATTAAATTTATCACAGGTAAGATGATAATTATGTATGATGAAAGTATGACTCGAAAAAAGACAATTTGCAATGGTAATGAAAACGAATAAAGCTATGTCAATATTACCTATTATTAATATCCTCCACCTTCCTACTGGGTAGAAAAGAGCAAAGGCAGCAAACAAAAAACTGGTTTGGCGTAAAGCTTGATATCCTCTCAAAAAAGCTGAAATGACAACAGTCATATTAGGTGGGGGTGGGGGGGGGGGGGCTGGGATTTTTCCTTATTGTATGCATATCTACAAAATGCGATAAAAATTTGTTTTGTTTTTTAATTTTTTTAATTGTGCCTCGATATCTTTGAAAATAATCTTAACTTTTACATCCATTTCACATAGCGACTTCAAAGTTTCTGATTTTGTTGTTGCATTCATTTACTGTAGACCAATCCATCGAAGGTCTTGAAACACTGCAATATAGTAGATTCGAATTACGTTGTAAAATACCAACGCTGGAAAATGGTGTCGACATCTCATGGACCAAAGATGGACTTCCTCTTGTTTCCGTTGATAACAACAGATATTATTTTTTGGAAGACAATACCCTGGTTGTATTTACGTCCATACTACAAGAAGATAGTGGAGTTTACGTTTGTGAGGCTAATGATCCATTTATGACAACATATAGTGCAAGAATAGTCGTAAATGACAGCGGTATGCTATAACGTTTAATGTAAATTCCGTTTATTAAAGTTGAAGATTTCCAAATCTATTGTATCTGTATACCATTTTTTTCTTACAAGTGGTTGTTATCAAATTGCCTTTTGCGCTCTGATTTAATATACAGTTATTATCACCAATTAAATTATTGATAGATCATTTTCATATAATTTGATAAGAATTCAACAAATTACTATAAAAAATGAGGAAGGAAAATAAATCTAATTCTTAATCAACTTTTGCCAGGGTTGAGATGTACTGAAGACACCTGCAATGGGAATGGAACTTGTGTTGATAATAATAATTCGTATATCTGTAACTGTTTTCCGGGATATGAGGGGAAACATTGTGAAAAAGGTCAGGAAATTAATTCATGTGTTTGCTGATTAAACGTATGATAAAGGATTAAAACAAAATCAGTTCAAGAGACTGCATATACAGATCTATATTACATCTTGAATAAAGGAAAATGCTAGAAAAATATTACTTTTTAATAATACTTCTTTTAAAATGCAAATACTAAATCTAAAATTTTGTTTCTATTTTATTTTTTGCTTGTGCTAAATGAATTTTTCACATCTTAAGATAAGGATGAATGTCAAACACCCGATATCTGTAAACACGGGTCTTGTATCAATACTGTGGGTTCTTACTACTGTGATTGTCTGACGTCCCCGGGATGGACAGGACCTGCGTGTGAACAAGGTAGATTTATTGTAATGTAATAAATCGCTAAAATGATGGATCTTTTAATGTAATATTTTTTTATTGCAATGTGTCTTAAATGACATTTTTTTATTGCTACAATCTACTTCGAGATTGTATCAATGAAATGATGTTATGAATATGGGTTTATGCTAACTGACATCATAAAAACTGTAAGTAATGAAGGTAATATTATTCCAATGAAATTTCATCAACGTTGTAAGGTATTGTTATGAGAAGAAAACACTTGGCCTTGAACTCGACATTTAGATATATCGACGATGTATTATCAATTAACAATAGTTAATTTCATTCATTTGTCGATTCGATATATCCCAGTCAACTTGAAATAGAAAAACACCACAGAGTCTGCCAGATCTGTTTCATAGTTGGATGCTTTACTGATTATAGACGATAAGGGCAAACTAACAACTAAATTGTATGACAAACGAGATGACTTCAACTTTTCCATCGTCAACTTTCCTTTTTTATGTAGTGAAACTGTAATATCTTTCTATCACCTGCATATGATGTTTACATCTCCCAACTTATTCGATATTCAAGAGCATGCTCCGAGTGCGATCAATTTTTAAATCGAGACAGGCTACTGACAGATAATTTGATATTACAGGGATTTTAACAACCTCGTTTAAAGCCAGCAGCTTAAATTTTATGATTTAATGCTTTTGTTAACAAATATAACCTATCATTGGATCACATTTTGGCTGACATTTGTTTTGCACTGAATTTGACTACGGAATTTCCGTCTACCTGATCAATACATAGGGCTCATGGCGGGCGTGACCAGTCACAAGGGGATGGATGCTTACTCCTCCCAGTAACCTGATCCCACCTCTGGAATTTACAGAGTTCCGTGTTTTATGTCCTCTTCATAGAACTGTATTGTTTATAGATATTTTGAGATCGATCACTGTTCGTTATCTATTGAACTTCCAACAATCTATTGGAATTCCCATGGGTACTAATTGCGCCCCGTTATTAGCAGACCTTTTTTTGTATTCACATGAAGCAGAATTTGTCCAAAATCTTGTACGTGAAAAGAAGAAAACATTTGCCTTCAACTCGACATTTAGATATATCGACGACGTATTGTCAATTAACAATGGCTATTTCCATTCTTATGTCGATACGATATATCCCGGTGAGCTTGAGATAAAAGATACCACAGAATCTGACACATCTTTTTCATACTTGGATATTTTACTTGAAAAAGACATTAATTTTTATCTAAAACCAAGCTTTATGATAAACGTGATTACTTTAACTTTTCAATCGTCAACTTCCCTTACTTATGCAGCAATATACCTTCATCACCTGCATACGGGGTATATATATCTCTCAGTTGATTCGATACGCAAGAGCATGCTCTACGTATGTACAATTTCTAAAACGAGGTAAATTATTGACAAACAAGTTGATTAAACAAGAATATCAGCTGTCTCGTTTAAAATCATCATTTCGTAAGTTCTATGGTCGATACAATGACCTTGTTTGCAAATACAATTTATCATTGAGTCAAATGCTGACTGACGTTTTTCATACTAATTGTTAGGCCATTATTTACACACTGAATTGTCGACGGATTTTTCCGTTATTTCCCGATCACGACAAGGAGCACACGGCGGGTGTGATTGGTCGGCAG
This sequence comes from Saccostrea echinata, assembly GCF_033153115.1. Lineage (NCBI taxonomy): Eukaryota > Metazoa > Mollusca > Bivalvia > Ostreida > Ostreidae > Saccostrea > Saccostrea echinata. The sequence goes on from NW_026889777.1 coordinate 15,670,934, forward strand.
GGGATGCTCACTCCTCCATGGCACCTGATCTCACCTCTGATGTTTGGAGGTCCGTGTTTGCTCTGCTCCTATTTTGTATTGTTTAATGGACTTCTGAGCTTGAATACTGTTTTTCATCTCCATATATTTCACTTCACCTTTTTCACTGTAATATACAATGTAATGTCTGATCGTGGGAAATAGGTAATTGAGTGCACAACAAAATGAGGATTGGTCCCCTTCATTATAATTCCTTTTTCTTAATTTCTAACTGCCTGATTTTAACTGTACCTGCCTGCTATATAAGACTTTAATTTGAAACCTGCTTAAAGGAATAAAGACGTGTCTTTATTTAATACAGATATAGACGAATGTAAAAGCAATGGAACGAATGTATGCCCCAGAAATTCCGTCTGTGTAAACAGCGTTGGAAGTTATGACTGTAGGTGTAAGCAAGGCTGGAGAGGACCATCATGTGAAATTGGTGAATGTGCCATTTCTGAAATAGTTTGCGTTGCTTTCATTATAGTGATTTTTGGTTGTTCTTGTTATCGGTTATGTAGGATATTGCGTTGCTGCATTTAAATATTATTTCATAGAGGTATTTTTATTTTCTTAACATAATAAGCTAAATCTGGATTGATAGAAATATTGGTAGGAGACAGTTAAATTAACAAATAATAAATTTAACTTTTTTTTCAGTACCCTTACATACACTTTTGTAGTCCTTTACGATGAGGACATATTTCGTTTTAGACATGTTTAAAACATAGTTCAAGGAAATATGAAGTGAAAAAAAAATAATATAGTTCAAAATTATTTTTTTGGAACAGAAGAATAAAGATCATCCTAATTATTGTTACTTTATATAAGGCCATTGTTGTTTAAGAAACATATTCATGCATATGAAAACGAATCTTTCATTTTAAATTTTGGCACGCCCAATTGAGAATATTTTTGTCACATCCATGAACTGAAATCAACTGTATTCATTAAAAACTTTTTTTTTAAATCTTCATTACAAAAAAACTTTATTCACAGATGTAGACGAATGTAACAACATGCCTTGTAGTAAGAATGAAATGTGTGAAAATAGACCTGGAACTTATCTGTGTACGTGCAAGAAAGGCTGGAGAGGGTTTAACTGTACAGTAGGCAAGTATTCTATTAAGAGAGGCATACATTCTTAAACAATGCTTATGCCAAAAAAACCCAAAATTTATCAAATATTTGTTGACAACTAATTTTGCAGTGTAAATTAATTTGTACTTCTGAATAAAATAAAGGTTAAAATTCTTTTTAAAAACTCAAAATCCATTCACAGCTTGTATTCAAGAACTACAAAAAGTTGCATATTGACAATTAGCAATGATAAAAAGTATCTGTCCTTGAAAAAGTGACTGATAATTTCCTTTCATTACATTGTTTATTATCATATTGTAAATTTGATACATTGTCCAGTTTGGAGAAAGATTTTTCCAGTTTCAGTTTATTCATTTTTACAATTGACATGTTATTTTTTATATACGGCCTAATTTTGTTTAACAGATATTGATGAGTGCCAGGTAAACAGATCAATATGTGGTCAAAATGGAGTTTGTATCAATGACAAAGGTAGTTACTCTTGTAAATGTAAGACTGGTTGGACGGGGTCCGACTGTAACACAGGTAAGATAATAAATTTTTGAGGTCATGTTTTCCACTCAAAAACTGGAACAAAGCTGTTTAATTGCCTTAATAACTGTCTCATATGTGCATTTCATCTCAATTTTACTTGCACATTATGCCTTAAAATTCATTTTTAAATATTACCTTGAATAAATTACAGAATCTTAAATTAATAATTTCAAAATCAACTATTTCCTTTAATATCATTAAGATACGAATGAGTGCAACCATAAATATAACATTGAATAGATAACAGTATATTGTATTTAAATCAGCTTTTTTTTTTTAATATCATTTAGATATAAATGAGTGTTTAAACATCACGTCATCATGTTCGGGAAATGGTCGCTGTCTGAACACTCAAGGCAGTTTTAAATGTTTGTGCAATTCTGGATGGGAGGGACCCAGGTGCTCTGTGAAAGGTAGATTCCTAAAGAACAAATTATATTTGATTGATAAGTTTTAATATATATATATATATATATATATATATATATATATATATATATATATATATATATATATATATATATATATATATATATATATATATATATATATATAAGCTATTGGATATAATATAACTCTCATAAGCAAACAACATATGTCAGGAAGTTTTAAAGACATAATTTTTTGATCACACATAAATAAACTTTATTTTTTATAAACACAACTGCATGTGATATACCTTGCGGATTATATTGTTTCAGTGCAACTCTCCTGCATTCAAATACCTTGTAAAAATAATGGATCTTGTATTCGAATCGCCACAACTGAGAAGTACCAATGCATTTGTTCCGAAGGATTCGAAGGTGCCTTCTGCGATAAAGGTACGTTGTGTTTATGTTTGTATTTTACCAATCAATGCATTTAATCAAATAATATAATCTTGTAATAAAAAAAATCGAAATATCCCACAAATTTGTAAGAATATTATATTAGTTCACTTCTTCAAAACAATTCTCTTTAATCTCGTCATTAATTTTAAGTGCAAATTCATCTGCCATGTTTTAATCGAATGAGATAAATTTTCTCAGAGCAAAGATTTGAAAACTATTGTTGCTAGAGTTTTGAAAATTATCCCAAGTTGCATCCTGATAGCCAAAGCGTGGACTCGATCAGCTGGATTTAGGTCATATTTTCCACTCAAAAACTACAAAATGCTGATTGCATGCTCATGTTGATGCATGATTGCTTAATATTCATTTTTTAAAATTATTGAATACATGACAGTATCTTTAATTTATAGTTTTCAAATCAATAATAATCTTTAATATAATTAAGATACGAAACTTTTGCATTCACAAATATAACTCTGAATAGAGAAAGGTACACTGTATGCTTAATTTAAATCGGATTTTCTTTTAATATCATTTAGATATTAATGAGTGTTTAAACATCACATCATCATGTTCGGGGAATGGCCGCTGTCTCAACACTCAAGGCAGTTTTAAATGTTTGTGTAATTCTGGATGGGAGGGACCCAAGTGCTCTGTGAAAGGTAGATTCCTACAGAATGTAATTATATTTTATTAAAATTTATTTAACAAAAAATGCTTCTATCAGATATAATATTACTATCTTAAGCATATTAAACTATATTAGGGTTTGTCCGTAGTCTTAAAAAGTTAACATTTTTAAAATCATCACACATGACTAAATTTTATTTTATATTAACACAGTCATATGTGATATATCATGATGGTTATATTGTTTCAGTTCAACCCTCCTGCATTCAGATACCTTGTAAAAACAATGGATCTTGTATACGAAACACCACAACTGGGAAGTACCAATGCATTTGTTCCGAAGGATTCGAAGGTGCCTTCTGCGATAAAGGTATACTTTGTTTATGTTTGTTTTTTACCAATCAATGAATGTAAGCAAATATTATAATCTTGTCTTGAAAAAATCGAAATATCCCACAAACATATAAAAATATTATACTAGTACAGTACCTCAAATCAATTCTCCTTAATATCTTCATTTTTTAAGTGCAAATTCAAAACGAGGAAATGTGGGGGGGGGGGGGGGGGTTTATCGAATGAGATAAATTTTCTCAAAGCAAAGATTTTTAAAAATTGTTGCTAAAATTTTGAAAATTGTCCAAAGTTACATACTGATAGCAAAAGCGTGAACTCGATCAGTTAGATTTAGGTCATATTTTCCACTAAAATCCTAGATAAATGCTATTCAATTGCTTTTATGGCTGTCTTCTGCAATTGCACATGATTGCTTATAATTCATTCTTAAATATTACCTTGAATAGTTTACAGTATCTTTAATTAATAATTTTCAAATCAACTATTTCCTTTATTACCATTAAGATACGAAACGTGTACATTAAAAATATAACACTGAATAGATAAAGGTATGCTTAATTTAAATCAGCTTTTCTTTTAATATCATTTAGATATTAATGAGTGTTTAAACACCACATCATCATGTTCGAGGAATGGTCGTTGCCTGAACACTCAAGGCAGTTTTAAATGTTTGTGCAATTCTGGATGGGAGGGACCCAGGTGCTCTGTGAAAGGTAGATTCCTACAGAATATATTATATTTTATTAAAATTATTTAACACAAAATACTACTATCTGTTATAATACTACTATATTAAGCAAAGAAGGTTTGTCATAAGTCTTACAAAGTTAACATTTTTTAAATGACTATATATATAACTAAATTTTATTTTATATAAACACAGTCCTATGTGATATACCTTGGCAGTTATATTGTTTCAGTACCACTTTCCTGCATTCAGATACCTTGTAAAAATAATGGATCTTGTATACGAAACACCACAACTGGGAAGTACCAATGCATTTGTTCCGAAGGATTTGAAGGTGCCTTCTGTGATAAAGGTACACTTTGTTTATGTTTCTATTTTACCAATTCTTGACTTTTATCATATATATCAGAATCTTGTAATGAAAAACTCGAAATATCAACTTAATCTGCTCCAGATTCGTATTGTTTTAATTGACTTTGAGCTTGAATACTGTTTTTTTCTCTATATTTCATACATGTAATACTATATCACCATCCATTGGAATTTTTTTAATCTCTACATTATTTTAAGTTCATAGGAAAACTGCTTTTTTTAAAATTACTGTATCCTTGATTTAGTGTATAAGAAGCAGTATGCATTAAAGGCCAGGCTATTTTTTTACGGTTCATATTTCTGTATCTTAGATGCAGATGATTGTCAATCATTTTTTGGAGAGGGCTTAAATAGGCTATGCCTGCTGCACAATCCAGTTATGTATTTATTAAATAATAAAATATGTTCAAAACAAAAATCATTTTTCCTTGACATTTTCAGATATCAATGAATGTTCGACTAAATGGAGTCCCTGTTCTGGGAGAGGGTCATGTGTCAACTCATTTGGATCTTACTTTTGCAATTGTTATGGAGATTGGGAAGGGCTCAGATGCGAGAAAAGTAAACAAATTATTACTTTTTTTATTTCAATCGGGGGAAATTTACGTACTATAGTCTGATTACGCATACCAACGGTAATATTGATAAATATTACTGTAATTCGTTTACGGTCAAGTTCACAGGATTTTATTCACTAATATCAATTCCAAACCTCAAAATCAAATTTGAAAGAGAATTTAAAAAAAATATTTTGATATACCTTTGGAACATATTTGCGAGTTGAAATTCCTCTGTGGGACATGAAGACCTGTTTTTGGATGAGACCGTTTAAACCTAGGCCCAGTGCCATAGTAGATGCTAGCATCACTTCTCAAAGGCCATTTGTGCTGCCAACAATTCTTAATCTGTAATACCGTATAACGGGTATTTTCTGCCGTTGTCCAATTTTTGCGGAATTTTGCGGATAGGACAAATCCGCAAAAATTACAATCGCAAAATATTTTTCAATATTCATATAGATATTTTGTATATGCAATTAAGAACCTGCGTACTGGACGCAGCAAAATTACTTGGAACGCAAGGTTTTTAAAAGCGATGCGTCCGCAGACTCATGAGTGGTCATATCCTCGTTAGCAAGAAAATTCGGGTGTCATCGAAATTCGAAGATTTTAGATGTTAGGATTTATCCAAAACATATTGAATCAGAACCTTCCTTTAAATAATATCATAAGTTGATACAAAAACATCTTTACTTGTACCTATTTCGCAATTATTAATCCAAACTCCGATAGCTGCAAACAACACATGGTAGCTTTTCTTGTTTAAACACTTTTTTTTAATCTTGTGTTTTATATTGAGACAATAATTACTGCTTGTATACACAGTGTGGCTTGATCGTCTCGTGAATTTTACCTAATGAAGACGACTGACAGGATTAGTTACGGCTCAATGCACATGACACCTGTGATTGTTAACCGTCAATTTTAGGGTACTAGATTATGCAATTGTTTGTTTTAGCTTAAAATATAAACACCAAATTAATTTTGATGGCAGTTAATTAGAAGCGTATTTTAGAATATGGCTTGGATGCATTTTTTATCATTATCTATATATTTAAATATTTTAATAGATCGCATAAAACGCCTGTTAGAATAAAGATTTGTATTGTTGTTTGGGTGGACTGACACTGCATTAATTCATTTCAATTGGTATTCGAAATATTTTTACAAAAACTAACTAAAAGATAGTAGTTTAATTAAGCTTAATAGCTTAATACCAGTTCTCATACAGCTTTGGTCAATATGTCTTAATGAATTTATAAACGTAAACATGACAGCGTTCTGATAATTCATAAAGTTTAGTGATCATACCCCGTAAATAAATTTTTGCGGTATAGTGCAACCGCAGAAATTGAAAACGCAGAAATTAATTTGCTACTTTTTAGGGGTTAAATCGCAAAAAATTCCTACCGCAGAAAATACCCGTTATACGGTATTCCTCTGGCAATCAATTGCGTCGAAACATAAAAGAAATATTCTCGAAGGAACGTAAAGCAAGCAAACAAAAATACATTTTAACAATTCTAATTTATAAGACTGATCATCAAGAGTCGAACCGATCAAAACTGATCAATGAAATTTATGGATGGATTGACAAATATCTGTAGCAAGAGCTCTGCTTCCTACATGTACTTCAGCCAGACTATTATTCAGCCTACATATAAAGTATTTATAAATAAACCTATATCTGAACAAAAATCCATTCTCTGAACCGTACCTTTGTAAGTAAACGTATATGTCATTTTCTCTGTTGCCCATCTTTTAAAGCATAGATTGAAACATTTTTGTTCAATATATTCTTATCCATGTTCTAGGAATTGATCCTTGTTTGTCCAATCCTTGTCCAAAGAATTCAGTGTGTGAAACAAAAGACAGTTCTTATCAATGCACCTGCATAATTGGATGGGAGGGGCCAAACTGTGATCAAGGTTATTTTAAAATTCATCAAATACTTTTTAATATTCATTCTTGAGCTTTTTATCAACGTCAAAAACTTCATTTAATGCGAAATCTTTACATTTTAGAGGTGAAGAGAGCGACAGGTAGTATGATATTATTATATTTCAAAATTTTAATTTAAGACAGTCGAAAATAATTTTCAAGTAAACAATAATATTAATACGCTTCTCTCTATTAACGAATCATTCAATGACACGTGCATTACAGTGAAATGAAGTTTTCATTTCTATATATAAAGGTCCATGTGCAGACATGTGCAAAGGTGAGGAGTCCTGCTATTTAGAACACGACTGTACCCATTACAAGCACTGCTATGCTAGGAATTTTGCTTGTCACTGTACATTGATGAAGTGTGCATTTGGAACGTTTTGGAGTTCTTCCCTCAATACATGCGACAAAGTGTCTAACGTACTTTGTAAATCGGGTATGTTAGTTTTGTTCTAAATAGCGTGAAACATCTGATTGCATGAGATATTGAGCTGATTTGTCCTATTCTCCACTATAAAAATGCTCTTTCAGACAATGTTTAACAATTGCCACCATTTTGTCATTCCGCAGTAAAATTGAACATCGAGTTTGTTGCCTTTGCAGATATATAGTTGAAAATTATTATGTGTGCTTGTACAGTGTTGACAGAGATGTGTCGTATTGTTAAGGAAGGCTACTTTTTCTAAATGAAATAAAAAATAACACCTGAAGTTTAAAGGAAATGTATCATTAAAGAAAGAAATACATTTTTTTAAAGGAGAGGCATGCATTTGATTTTTTTTTATTTTTATTTTTGTGTCTTATGGCCTATCGAGATACTAGAAGTTTTCTCTTTGTTTTCAAAAGGGAAATGAATCTTGCGAAGACGACTTGATATCTCTTACCTATGCAGAATGAGTTGCCCTGTGGGATGAAATTACAATAACATACGAACAGTCAATTTGTATATCATTTCCTTTCAATTTAGTCTAATCTCGAACGGTTAACAATATGGATTTCCACCTAATTTAATAAAGAAAACCCGTCTTTTTAGATCCATGCCTTAGCCTCCCTGTTGATTCAACTTATCCTAGCGAATTTAATTGCCGTACATTCTACGTATGCAACAGAAACATGCAGTCAATAGCAATGTGCTGTGATTGGGGGTATGCATATGACCCAGAAGTTAAGAACTGTACGAGAAGCAGATACTGTAACTTAGAATGTTCTACCCAGAATGTTCCAACAACAGTGGAGACAACACCCTCATGGGTTACTTCAGACAGTAAAGGATGTAAGCATTTTCAGTATACATCTTTTAATAGATGATATTTTGTTTTCACTTCGTTTTATATACATATATGTATGGTGGTATATGTTGCAACATTTAATTTCCAGTTTGTGAACTTCTCCCTGTCAGAGGAGATCCCAGTAAATTTATCCACAGTGGGATAATACGAGATTGTGCAAAGGGCACGATTTTCCAATCTTCTATCTGTGGTTGTGGAAGTGACAAGGATTTTATACAATCGCGTATGATTAATTTATAATTTGAATTCTAGAAACTATTTTTTCTGATTCTAAATGTATGTACGTTAACATTATCATAAAATGTTCACTACATATATGGAAATGTATATTTGCTTCTAAGTGATCACTATTAGATTATATGTAAAATATATTTCTCTTTCTCCAAAAAAAAAAAAAAAAAAAAAAAAAAAAAGATATGGATAGAAATAGATAAAGGACGACAACACTGTACTAAGCAGGGGCCCGTTTTACAAAAGAACTTACGACTAAGACCAAAAACTTGAGTTGATTGTAAAATCTTGCAAAATAAATGATTCTGGTAAATTTTGCATGTATAAATAAATCTATCTGAAAGAATAAAACCATTTTCAATTTAATGTAAAATAGAAAGATATTCCCAAAATTACATTTTGGTTTTAGTCGTAAATTCGTTTGTAAAACGGGCCCAGATGTGGACTTAACAAAATGTCATAAATTCATATTCTTTTCAGGGTGTTCATCGTTAGTTTATTTGGATTTTCAAGGGGATAAAATACAAGATGTTTATCATCAAAGCTACGTCGAAGTAAAAAATGTTATGCGCATGAATTTTAGTGAACCAAAGGACGTTTATGCATTTTTCAACGGAAGATCATCAAGTATACGAATTCCTCGCTTCAATGCAGTTGCACTTCGCCTTCTTACAATACAAATCAGATTTTACGCTCTGCCATCTGGACCAAGATATCAGGTGTTGGTATCTAATTGCCGTTCTTCAGCGAAACCTACAGGAATTATAGAACTCCAAAATCAGACTCCTTCCGTAGCGATCGTGGCTGACACCAAGGATGAACATCTTACACTACTGGGATATAGTGAGGATTGGAGAGTTAGGCCTGCCATACTAACGTTATCTTATAAGGTGTTGCAAAATCATACATTGCTTAAGTAAACTTAATATATTGTGAAATCAATTTTTTGGGTGTGGGGCGGAGGTAATTTTCGGGGATTTTTCCTGTTATAAAGAGACTTAGGAAATTTTGTCATCCACGAAATGTAAAATTTCAAACTCATAACAACTCAACACTTCTTCAACTTCAAAATCAAATCCCCATGATTCTCTATTTTTTTCTCTAACCACAAAAAATTGAATCCATGAAAACATAAGATTTTGCAGCATGGAAAAATACCCCTAGTCGAAAATCACAAATAAATAATTAATTGAATAGATAAAGGAATAATAGAAAAATATGAGTTTATATGTAATTTATACGAAATTTAAGAATTAAAAAAAAATAAAGTTATGATATTCTAATTAAAGTTCTTTATTTAGTTGATTCTCACTAAACTGTTTTCTATACGCATGTTTCTTTTAAGTTTTTCATGTATGATACTGGTTTTGAAAATTTGAGAAGTTTTGATTTTGCATGTTTATCAGGTCCAAACTTGGATGAATGTAGAATTATTATATGACGGCAGAAGTCTGGCAGGGCGAGTGACGTCATTTAATTCAGATGGTTCAATTTCGTTTGAAAGTAGAGACAAAACTGTTTTATCAGGTGATTGATCTAAATATTTTTAATTTGGTCAAATGTCATGAAAATAGCTATACAAATGTGGCCATTTAGATGATTTCAGTTGTAGATGAAAATATTTCAGAGGGATTTATTTGCTAACTTATCTAAAAACAGAGTCATATATATTGTCCTTAATTGGTTTGGGAAAAAAGTAAATATTGTAAAATACCACTTCTAAGTGCTGAAATGAGAGCAAATGTGCCTTTTTAGAAGATGTTATCAATTTTTTCCTGTTGTCATTCAAAACAGGAAGTATTGTAGCTCCAGATGGCCCACTTAGTATAGGCATGTGCAAGGAAAATCAAGATGCTTTCTATGGATATATGGACATGGTAGGTACAAATAAATTGTATTGTGCAATTATGGTCGAATGCTGTTTTAGTTTTAATCAGTTTTTCAACGGTCAACGTTGCTTAGTCAACAAAGACATTTGATGTGTGACTTTTCATTCCTTTTCAATGACAACTGCAACCTAAGGCTTTCGCTTTTGCTTAACACATTTTTCATATTTATTTGGTGAAGAACAAAAGAGATAGTTTAGAATACATGTATTTGCATATTTTGAATCTTTCCATTTATTTCCTAATAGGTTCAAGTATTTGACTGCAATCCATGATCTCAACTTGAAGAATTCCAAAACGTCCACTGATTATTTATCTGTGTGTTACTTGTTATTGTTCTATTTGTAATGTATTTGAGTAACAATTAATTTTCATCCAAAATCTTCAATATTTCCATTAATAATACATGTATAACATGTATGATATTTGTAAATACTCTTACTATGTATTACTATGAATAATCCAAATATTATTTATTTTTAGTCGAAGCTTACCTGAGGTAAAAGTTCAATGAGCTTTTCTGACTGAAGACTGTCCGTCGTCTGTTTTTCATGTGTAATCTATAAATTTAATACATTTTAAGTGTCTAACAACTTTTTAAAATCACTTGGTCAGTTTGCCACAAAGCATCTACATTTTTTTTTCAAATGCAGAGTTACACTCTCTTTCACGATATAAAAAGGAAAATCGAAGCCTCGATCAGGGGTTAAGATGGAACAGCAATTAAGATCTAAGTGTCCCCTGGAATATATTTAAGAAAATCTGTTTTGTATAGCTGAACCATAATGAGGCATTGCATTGCTCCTTGGACAAAGCTGGGATTGATAAAGGTCAAATTCGTATGTGGGAACACACAGAAAAAGTTCTTTTAAAAATATCTTACGAAAAACAAAGTAAACTTTATTATATTAATACAAAAACATCTCTATTTAATTCAGAATCAGTTTTATTTGATGCAAGGCCTGATGAACTAAATTGGAGTCCATGTTGGGAACAGAAATTCATACATAAATATCAAGATATCCACAAGAATGAAAAAGCTTACAAAGGCTGTAAAGTTGACATCAGCCATTGCACTATAAATCAAAATTTTCCAAACCATAAATTTGAATGTAGAGAAAACAATAAAGGATTAATTTTAAACATGTATTCATTCTTGGCCATACAGGGGATGTTGACTAGGGTGAGCATTGTTAACTTTACCTTTCTATTTATATTTCTTATTTATGTAGCACTAGTAAAGATTAAATAGAAATAAAATTATTTTACATTTAAGTCTTTATTCCATATATATATTTAAGGGTGAGTGAGAACTATGAAATGTGTTGATAAATAAAACTTTTCTAAGAAAAAATAACGATTTAACGTAGAACCTACGTCGTATGACGTCATACTGAGAAAATTAGTTTAGACTGTCTTTTTGGTGCTAATCCATTATGACGTCATAATTAATTTAATGTTACTTTTTCCCGTACTATCTTCAAGAATGTCTCATGTAATGAAGTTACACAACTGTGATAATGTGAATGACATGCAACTATTTTGAAGGAAATCAAAAATCCTAAGAAATCTAAATAGTACAATATCTTGATGAAAAGTGTCTGAGTCAAAAATCTGTTAAAAATTGTGTGTAAATTTTGTAATGTCTATCATGAAATGACGTGCATTCCCTTTCATAATTATTTGTTAATTATTCATAATGGTTGGTGTATAATAATAATGTTTCCCGAAAATATTATCTTTTTAAATAAAAAAAAAAATACATTCTTTGATAAATATTCACATTGTAAATCTGAATGTAACCCCAAAACAGTAATTTAATAATTAAATCCTGTGTAAGTGCAAAAAGGTCAACAAAAGAAGTATGGATAAATAGAGTGTTCTCATTCGTTTGCGGGGAAAGGTATATATTTTAATCACTTTTTGTAATTATTTGGGTATGTTCTTCATCATATTAAAGATTGAAAACATTCTGACAAAGACTTTTGAAAAATATTTACAAATTTAGGTGGTAAATTGACTAAAATAATATTGAGCACAATTGCTTATATTCGTTGAAATGTGGACTTAATCTTTTATGTCAATTGAATAAAAAAGAATTTATTCTTGAATAATATTGCTTAATATGGTTCAGTTAATAAAGTCTATAAAGGACGATGTTTGAAGAAGTATTTTAGTGATTTATTATATTCTCTTTATGACCAGTACCCCTAAAAATGGCTGAAAATATGTAGTCGCTGTGTAACATTATCCTTCCAAGTTGCACAGACTGCACTACATTTAATAACGAAGAAACATACCATATATTTTTAACTGATTGATAAGCGAGAGCTAATTTATCATTTTGAAAAGTTTGAAAATCTTGTGACAAAGACTTTTCCGACATAGGTTCTACCTTAAATTCTGAGTAAAAATGCTGCATTATCGATATCAGTATCAACTAGTAAAGGAATGATGCCTTAATGTTTCCAGTATTTAAACAATTACTGTCTTTAAGTATTCTAATAAACTTTAATTTGGTCAAAAAATGTATATCAGGACCTAATATTTTGGGTACAAATATTACAAAACTATTCAAAACTGTAGTTTTCAATTAAAAAAAAAAACTTTGTTTTAGATATGTGATTTTTTTTATGAGACTAACGAAATGTATTAAAATTACCTACAATCTCTCATAAATCGGTTACAGTGGATATTACTTTCCTCTTTAAAATTTTATTAAACTTATAATTGGTATCTTGCTTACTTTTCACATGATTTAAAATTGAATGCCACGAAAATGCATCATGTGCTTATGGCCGTAAAGTTAAAAGCAAGTTGAAATCATTTTATTACGTCATGAACTTATATTTAAGATCAAAATGACAGCCTTGTCTCATTAATTAGATTTTACCATAAGTAATTCGATAATTGCAAATAAAAATAAAAGATTGTTCCTCTTAAAGGAAAAAAGTCAAGATATCACTTGGGATCTTTATTACTGACTCGGAGAAGAATACATACAAGTAGCAACAAAACAGTGTATTGATCTATGTATAACGTTACAGTAAATCCAATAGCTGTGTACCTCTCTTTTTCTGTATATTTTATCAGTATGTTTCTTCCTGCTATGTATATAAATAACATTACAATCTGTATAATACGCCTAATTTTTAGAGTACTTGTGAGAAGACTCAGTGCATCAAGCTAGTGTTTCAGGAGTTTTTATTATAAAAAAAATAAATATATTTTTGGTAAAAAAATAGTGCCAATTACAAATGAAAATAATATAAAGCTGTGAAAGTCTTAAGCTGTTCTTTAATATATCGAATGATCATAATTTCATCATTTTTGTTATATTATCGTCGGACCGATCAATGAGCTAACGTATAAATTACTTATGCTAAGATATCAAAGGGAATTAAAATGAAATCCTGTTAAATGATAAATGAAAAAATAAATGCAATGTAATAACAGATGCGTTACGTATTTAACTGATAAGAATATCATGAGAATTTCTTCATGCCCATAAGTATAATACATGTACAGTTTAACTATATGCATATGATTGACTTCTATCAAAGTTTGTCACCGGAATATAATTAAAAATTCTATATTTGGATTCTCAAAATACAATACATATAGATACTGACTATTGTAAGTGATTGAAGATTTATAATAATTTAAAAAAAAAATTATAATAAAAATTAATAAACGTCGGTGAACATTGGTGAAACATTAAAAAAACGTAAGGAATGTAACATTTAAGACAAAAGTGTAGCAAAATTATGGCAAGTACTCTTCTTATCCCAATTTCACCATATTTCAACAGAATTTTTTTTTTAACCTAGCTCTAAAAAAGTCATTTTGAATGCAGTGACTCTCTGTTCTTGACCCATGATCACTCTCTGATACTGTTAAATTCTCTTACAATCTTTCTGATTAAACAATATCAGAGTTTTGCCGTCAATGGTGTGTCTGTTAGTAACAGTCTATCCAGGTGGTCCAAACATTCCTGAATGACCTGAGCAAACTTTTCTGAGTTGGCGATGTTACTAGTTCTCCATGTTGTTACAGCCATCTCAATGCTATAAACAATAGAAAAGAAACAGATATAGATGGTTATTCTTAATGTACTTTCACTATTTGTCTAAGAGTTTAAATTAACACATACTATTTAAAAGAACACGGGGAAGTATAGTTCTGAGGAGAGCTGATTTTCCAAACATTTTACACACCCACAAGACGAAATACTTCCTTTCATTCTGACGTAAAGATAGCATAAAGAATAATTAAAATCAATTTCGCTAAGACATTGTAAACACCTGGATTATCTTTTTGCTACTATTTTGTCGTCCCCGACTCCTGAAAGTGGTCTTAAAGATACGTTTCAGATGGACGTCAGACAATTAAAATAGCTTTTATCGGTCTGTCATTTATCAAAGGGTCATCATGAAACCCACCTTATAGGTGCTTTATAAACTGATAAGATTGATTGATTGTATGTTGTCCCAATCGAGAATTTTTACACTCATAAAGAGACGTCAACATAACCAGTGACGTGCTTCAAATTTAGACCTACATTGGACACTCTGGGTCATTGGGTAGTAAGAGTTCTTTATCATGCCAACGCCTACCGTGACACGGGACCTCTGTTATTAAGATGAAAAAGGTGAAGATAAACAACAATGATCCATCTCAAAAAATCTAGTACACACAATACAAATCTGTGAACAGGGCTCAGACTTCGGGAAATTCTCATCCGAAAGATACCTGACCATCACTTTTAAAGCCGGACGCTTTCCCAAGGAACAGTCGCTACCTATGTTCACGTCTTAGGTTTGACGCGGCGCGACGAAAAACAATCGAACCTGTACCTCCCAATAAAACATGAATTATGTTTATTTGAAGTCATTGAATAATGCGGTCTGAAGAATTAAATTTTTTGAAAACGTTAACCTGGATTATATGCAACAAAGAAATAGCTTAATGCTTCGAAAAATGACATACGTTATGACATAAAGAATAAAACGGCTCAATGACCTTGTTCTATATTTATTTTTTTTACTTAAAAACTTTTGAAACAACGCTTTTTATGCCAAATTAGCTGAAAATTGACCGAAAGAAGTCTTGAAACAAACTTCTCTAAGTTAGTTAATTCATCTTTAAGTCGTCTTAAAGATAACGCTTAAAGACATTTTTTCTCTAATGGGGTTAATATGCAGCAAATAAGACCTCTTTAAAATTTGATGGTGATGAAGTTTTAGTAGCCTCTTATAGACGTTAAAATCATAAAGTGTAAGAGCATATTATCTGAAAGGCTTGAACGAAGATCGGGACACATGACATTTGATACGCCAAAGACTTTCTTGATGTCAATACTTAAATGTTATAAAACCATTAGTATTTGTGTAATTTTTGTACAGTTTGTTATGATTCAATATATATATATATATATATATATATATATATATATATATATATATATATATATATATATATATATATATATATATATATATATATATATATATTCAATATATAGAAATTAGAAAGTTTTAATGTTCAAGTAATTTTAAAAATGTAAAATAAATTGATCATCTCCTTTATTTCCCTACACTGTCTGGTCACGTTCTGTGTGCAGTAAGATTGATTGATTGATTGTTTGTTGTTTTACGTCCCGTTCGAGAATTTTTCACTCATATAGAGATGTCACCATATCCCGGTGAAGGGCTTCAAATTTAGACCTTTACTGGGCACTCAAGGCCATTGAGCAGTGAGGTTTCTTTATCGTGCCAACGCCTACCGTGACACGGGGCCTCGGCTTATGAGTTCTCATCAGAAGGACCCGCAACTTTCACTTCAAAGTGCCGAGCGCTTGGCGAAGGAACAGTTGCTATGAAATACGTGGAGATGACGAACAGTATTCGAGCTCAAAAGTCCATTAAACATTACAAAATAGGAGCAGAGCAAACACGGTGCTACCTATTTTTTATCGACGTAGGTCAGTCACGGTCGTGATTCGAACACACGACCTTCCGATCACGGAGCGAACGCTCTACAGACTGAGCTACCGTCACGGTATGTGAGTAAGATCAAGAGTACAATAAAAGCAGGTTACACTGAGTCGCACCATGGTGGGGAATTTGTGAACCAGAAACCCAATAATATCTTTTATGTGACTGGTAACAGAGATTATGTGTATTGATATCTTAATTTGCTTGTTAAGTTTTCGTGTGGTTTTATAGTTATTTTCCCGTACTCGGAAAAATTTGTATCACGCTATGTTCTATTCAACGATATCCTATTCAATATTGAGATAAGCTTGTTACAGTTAATTAATGAAATGTAGGATTTTAGTTCAATCTTAAATTTTAAATTTTTGATTTACAGATTTCTTTCCAAAATTCGTTTTGTTTTTGTCGTTTAAGTTGTCTTGAAAAGTGCTTAATTTATCTTATCTATATGCAGTGTGTAATCAAAAACTTGCTTTAAATTTTTCCAGCTCTATTCATATTCTAAAATATTTGAAGAAGGGCATTTCCTCAAACATATTTTAATTTATGCTTCAGAAGTCCCATTATGAATAGAATAATGGGTCCGTAAACATGACTGATTGAATGTTGTTTTACGTCCCGTTCGAGAATTTTTCACTCATATAGAGACGTCACCATATACAGATGAAGGGCTTCAAATTTAGACCTTTACTCGGCACTCAGGGCCATTGAGCAGTGAGGGTTCTTTTTGGGCCAGCGACTACCGTGAGTGACACGGGACCTCGTTTTTTAAGGACTCATCCAAAAGATCCGCAACTGCAAAGTGCCGAGCGCTTGATGAAGGAACAGTTGTTACCTATTTTTTTATCAACTTAGGTGAGTCGCGGCCGTGATTCGAACACACGACCTTCCGAACACGCCGTAAACATGAAGAATCAAAACTACATACAGACACTGATCGGTGCAATATTTTTCTAGCGACATCCTTTAAATAAACCAAGAAATAGGATGATAAACACTACGTTAAGATATGTTAGACAACAATAAATAGATAATATACAAAAAAGTTTAACTAGACTTTTCAACTCAAGGTCTTGTTCCTCCTTAAACAAGTAATTGAGTTTAATTCTCCTAACGTACGTGATACGATACTCACTAGTTGTCTTCCATGTGGTAGAAACATCCGTATCCATCTTTAGTCATTGCACCCACTCCTCCAAACACTGGGGTGTACCCTATAAAGCTAGTGAACAACTCAAAATTTCCTCCCCCACCACTGAAAAAAATATGTTCAACAATTAATAGATACTGGTGCATATTCAAGAGGTAACTTGACATCATAATAATTCAATCCAAATTCCTTTGAACAGGACAACTTTACTTAGCATTGTTCCTTTTCTCTAAGAAACTAGAAAAAAATTAATGAATAAAGGCTGAATTTTATTGAAATTTAATTAGAAATCTTGCTTTACTATTGTAATCTGAAGTATAGGTTCTATTCTGAGTCTGACTTGCCTTTTTGTAAATGATTTATCTTGGAACAGCAATGGCCTTTGAATGCCTAGTTCATCAGCTATTGTCGCTAAACCAAGCAAATGTCTGTCACATCCTACAAATATACATATCAAAATCCTTTTAATCATCAGCAAGAGGAAAAAATAATTCATAAAATTCATTGAATAGTTTGTTGTTTTTTTGGAAAGTACCCCCCCCCCCGTTTTGTTTGTTTGTTTGTATGTTGTTTAATGTCCCTCTCGAGAATTTTTCACTCATATGGAGACGCCACAACTTGCCGGTGGAGATCTGCAAATTTTGTCCTATACTCGGCACTTACGGCCATTGAGCAGTGAGGGATCTTTTTCGTGCCAGCACCTACTGCGACAAGGGACCTGGGTTTATACGGTCTCATCCGAAGGACCGGTCTCCAAGTCCCACAGTGGGATTCGAACCCGCGAAGTAAGGATCAACTCCTTACTTCTCGACTCTAGAGCAGACGCTCTAACCACTGCGCCACACGGGCGACCCCCCCCCCCCGGTAAAAAAAAAGAAAATTAAACATTTGCGATATTTTATAATTTTTCAGTATACATGTACTATCAAGAATGTTTTCATTGATAAAATATTACAATGCATTAAAGTTTGAAATTCAAATAATACGTTTGGAGTTCTTCACTTATTTGCAGTATACTGTCAAAATTTCAAGAACTGTTTCACTGCAATATTAAAATGTACATGTATAAGAGCTTGATTGCGCAAAGAAATTATCTCCTCATTGTAACATATTAAGTGACAGTTATACCTCTTAATTTTTTTGCTTCCTCCATTAACTTATTGTGTTTGTTTGCTGCCTTTATATATGCAAATTTCTGCTCTTGAATCTGAAACAACAATAATAATAATGCTCACTGTCTTACTCATTGTGATTAAGTATTTAGATTAACTATTTCTAATTCATGTGGATGTTTTATGGATTTTTTTTTTAATCCATAGATTTTGAGAACAATTTTTCATGTATTTTTTTTTTGTCATTGAACAATCTCTTTAAAGACAAAAATCCCATACTATAGCTGTACATAACAAGAATCACTCAGAATTTCCAAGTATATATATATATATATATATATATATATATATATATATATATATATATATATATATATATATATATATATATATATTAAACTGCAAAGACTGAAGCTCCCACAGATGTCCCCAACTATACTACACAAGTTTTTTCTGGTAATAAGCCAGAAAATACATGTGTCCTATTTCCCTGGATCACAAAGGCATATCCCGCGAATTCAGTTCAGATGCAGCTTATGCAACATGCATATGACTGAATATTTATTAATTAGATATATTTTGCAATAGATTTGAAATATCAAAAGTATGTGCTGGGACATCTATAAATTCATAATATATGGCAGCACAGTTTTGAAAACTGTAAACATTTAAGCAGTTGAACTAAGTTTTGTGTTTCTATACATTCAGAGGAATGGTCATAAATACAGAACAAACAGACAGACATGCTTTCAGCAACTTTGTAGGATATATGATGATAGATTAATATGTACCAAAGTTGAATGCAGTTGATGACACTGCATTTGTAATTTAATTGCAATTTGTAATCTGCAGTAGAGAGTAATAAAATCTCAATCAGGAAAACCAACCTGCAAATTGTTTTCAATTTAATCTCATCAAGAAAATGACTGCATGACAATTTTGCATAGTCTGTTTAGAGCATCAATAAATATTCAAGAAATTGTTTTCTCTGTTCTGAGATAAAGTGTAAGATATTGTCCTATCCCTCTTATGTATGTAGGCATCATCAGTATAAGAGTAGTGTGAACAATGTCTTTAAAAAATTCCCCCGTGCATAGGGGATGAGAATTGTAGACTGCACCATCAGGAGTACCAGTTCATTAATATTGTAGGTTTACTCTCTGCCATGTCTGGTATCCATTTTTGAGTTAAGTGGATTGATACGATGTAAATAAAGCACCTTGACCAGAAGGAGCATTTGACAACCAGTCTTACTCTTATGACAACTTTGAGGCAGACACCTAAACCAGGTCTAGCTTGTTATCAAGGTAGTCAAATCTTACCGAAGCGTTAGCACTACACATCACTCTACAGAACTCTACTGCTTCCATAGTGCATGATCTTAAGGTTTCTGTTCGACCGTGGTAAAATCTTCTTGTGGTGGCAGGCTCATGTACAGGGGCTGGTCTGAATGAATATTTTTATTGTAGATACATGTATTAAATAATCGTGTCATTTATATACCAAGTCTATACATTTTTGTGAAAATTGTTCCCTTTTTTGGCCCCATCCTATACCATAGGCCCAGGCTCAGCCAAACTGGAATTTCTATAGTACATAGAGTTTACTTCACATTTATACAATAGATTTCGCAATGCAGTTATTGGGTCTTATAAAAAAAACTTTTCCTATATAAGTCTTTGCAAAACTTTGACAAAGTGTTACTCAGTGTATCATTTTGGCCTATGATTTGAACACAATATTCAGTAAGTAAGTAAGTTAATTTTCACTTTTTATTTAGATCCGTGGTTTTGAAAGATTTCTGAATTTCTCCTCACAATTTCTGAAGAGGAAATTATATAAAACATTAGTATACAGAGTATACAAAAGTATACAGACAACAAACAATATTCAGAAGAACAGGTAGACAGGCAGGTAAAATTCAATAACTGATTGCTAAGAAAAGCTAACTTTACCTGTTGACTCAAGTGAGCTAACAATTACAATTATATTAATGCAGGTTCCTATATATAATGTTCCCTTTGTTGCACTATGTTATTATTTACCAACACTGAATGTGCATGCATTAAATTCTGATTTCACCAATGGTCCATCCATGTTTAATGGTAGAATAACTTCACACTCAGTATTATTTACTTATCTTTAAAACTGTCTTACTTGTGGTGGGTTTTGTAGTAAGCATATTGCAGAGCCAGTTGTACGTGTGTGTCAGGGTGATATCTGCACCTCCGTAACTTTTTCTTGCCATATTTTGTATATTTAAAGATTGTACATGAGAGATTACCTGCCTACAAGAAAGTTCTCTGGGAGTGAGTTAACACTATTTATCAGTAGGAAAAGCAAAACTAAAAGAATCAGAATTGTAAAACATTTTTCTCGTTTATTCAAGTTTAGGTCTCATTATGACTGATTGATTAATTGATGTTGTTTTACGTCCCCATCGAGAGAATTGTTTTCCATAATACATCTGCTGTATTAAAAAATTCCATTATTCTACATCATACATTGTGTATATTTTTTTCTTCTGTTTCCCTTGTCATGATAATTATTTTACCTTCTACCATTCTCAATCTTATTTAATTCCATTACTAAGAATTCATTATTCGTTGTGTAGGACTACGTGTTTCGCAGCGGAAAGAGTCAAATACATATACTGAACATTTTTTAACTAAAAACCAAAAAAAACCCCTGAAATATATCTTTAGATAGAGCTAAAAATGTGTATTTTAAGATGATTAAAAAGAAAAATACAAGAAACTTCATAACTCGGTTTGCTTACATTGGCTAAAAAGAATTTCTCAGCAGCAAGAATGGCCTCCATAACGACACTGTCAACATGGAATTTTAATTCTGTTGGTTTTGCCAGGTTTCTTATTTCCATAGAACCCTGCAAAAACAGTAAAAGTTTCAAGCAGAAATATCACTTTATTAAGACAAATGCTATGCAACAGTGTTTGGAACAAATTTAAAAAAAAAATTAGCACTAGTTATTTTACATCTTCATTAATATTCCAGTTGTTACCATTCATCTAAATCATTTACCTGCCATTTGCCCTTTGACCTTTTAATATTAATATCAATATAGTAGAAACCTGTCACCATTACCATTCCGTCAAAAGGAGCATGCTAAAAGAAATGCCAAGAACAATACACTCAAAAACATTTATCTGAGGAAATTATTAAGCAATGCAAGTACATGATATCAATGTAACAAAAATCTAAGAGCATAAAGGGGTTGGGGATGGGGTGTAGAATTACCGTACATCACAAATACAAGCACATATTCCATTTTTATAGAAAACATGGTTGACACATTTGTCAAACCATCTGTCTCTGGGATTTGCTCCTCCACCTGTGTAGGTAAATGCCTGAAAGGAAAAAAAAGGATTTTTTTTAAATATAAATGAAGGCCAGTAAAACTTGTATGATCCAGTCTTGCCTATTGCGATGCAATCTATAAGTCCCTTTCAGTAATTATTTATTCTTATTTGGACAATTTCCTTAGAACCAGTGATGTCTGGATTAGACAATTATATAGATCTATTCATTGATAAACTGCATTATCTCTATAAAAAATCTAAAAAGAATAGTTATATTGGAACATAATGATATATAATATACAAAACACTTAAAAATGTCCTAACAAGTGACATAAAACAATATTAACTTTCCTCAGGGTTCATTTAGATTTAACCATTTTTTCATATACATGTATATATCATATTTATGTATATTCACACACTCTGTCTCTCTCTCTTTCTCTCTGTTTTCATAACTATATACAAAATATTTTCATTAAATGGCAAATAGGATGAATATTTCTCTCATTATAGATTCCGTCTAGTACATTACATTATATAAATAGTAGACCTTAGAGAATATATTATATAGACTTGCCTCAGAATTATCTTTTGGCTCAAAATCATCAAGTGTAATAGTAAATATACTTGTTTCAATTTTCTTTAGGTTGTAAAAGTTCTCCGGATGCAAAGCACTTAGTCGACGTCTGACCTGTAAAACTGACAAGTTTTAATAGACGTGTTGCCAAACTTGTAGAATCTGTTTCTTGATACACAATTGATACAATCAATATGACAAAAAATACTTGTACTTGAATGTCAATAGAATAATCATTATCACGTATAAGCCAAAATAAGCAAGGTGTTTCTAAGCAGAGAACTTACAAAGAAAGTTTATAACATAACTTGTTTTAATAAGTGAATTCTCATGAATACGAAAATCCTCAGATTTCTGTATTTCTACCATGAATTGGAAACGGTAAAGTTGACCTTAAAACGTCAAATAAGTATGTATCTTTATGGTGTTGTCTGTATGGTGATATTATTTTATCACATTTTTGTATATAAATGTAAGAGAACACATAATAAATAGCTAAAGTAACAAAAAATATCATCCAGACATTTGCTATGAGTGAATTCTCTCTACCACATTGTTATAAATAATGTGATTTAAAAACCAAATATTTTTGAATATTTAAATGTTTGCTTACTAGGTATAATTACCTGCATTTAAAATGTTTAAGAAATGTTATAAAGGTTTAGGATGTTCTAAATGATCTAGATTATGAATTGTTGAACAGAATATACTTACTCATCAGGTTATTTGCCAGATAAATACCCAAAACATTACAAATCTTATGTTTAAGAAACTTGCATGCACAGATGCACCCATAACCCCAATGGATATTTATTGATCGGATCACAATCTATAGATTTATCATTAACAACAATAAGAATGTGTTCTATTGCATGAATCTATGTAAAATATATGGACAGTCTTAAAAAATGAATCAGTCTAGCATGTGAAGATGAACAATGTTTTTTTTTTCAATCTGGAATTTTGTTAGCAATTCATCCACAGTATTTCTTCATACCTCTGCCCATTTCTTTCTCGTTTCCCCTGTAAGAGCCCCAAGCCCGATACCCGGGGGTTCCCTCTCACACAGGTCTTTGATTAAGGTCAGTTGATGCTGTATCTCGGGGGGTCTCAGGGGTTCCTCGTTCTCATCCACGATATCGAAACAGAAAAACCGCCCCTTGTATAACACCACAGCATGAAGGGGTGTTGGTCCCTCTGATTCTGTTGACAAAATATTACATCAGGGACGTAGACACATCCCTCACAGGATAAAACTCTGTCATTCAGTTAACTGAAAAGGTGACTGAATGGCAGAGCTCTGTTATTTAGTCACATTTCATGACTTTTCAGTGACATTTCAGTTGACTGAAAGGTGCAGTTTAATCCTGTGCTTGCATATATTCTCAAGAATAAATACACCTGTTGGTTGTATAATTTACATGCACATTGATAATAAAAAATTACATGAATTACAATTAATTTATTGCACAATGATATAAACTAAAAAATATGTATACATAGATAAAGCTTTATATAATGTGGAGTATCCCCATTTAGCAATTGCATCAGAATGTAGCACATTTTAGCAAAGAAGACCATGAATAGTCTTTCCAAATACAGCCAAATCTTCCCATTTCTCTTTGACAGAATGGGCATGATATTAGCTCAAATGAAATACTTTACCTGTCTTAAAGTGAGAGATTAGTTGATCCCTAAAGATCCCTGGTATCCTACAGGTGGAGAATGCCCTCCTAAACTGGTTCATACAGAGTTTTCTCCCTTTATTGTCTACTTCGGCTTTCAATTTCTCCCTGTGAAATACAAAGTTTATTCACTTTTTTAAAATTTACATACTGTAGAAGCACAAATTTTCCTGGGGATAAAATTTCGTTGATTTGCCACCTAAATAGGTTTCGCTGCGTTAAATTTCATTGTTTCGAAAGTAATCCTATTCAATAGATATTCATATTAAACTTTCGTGTGAAGTTTAATATCGTCGACAATAGATAACAAGGAAAAACATGAAATTACCCCCCCCCCCGAATATTTCTGCTTTTACAGTATGCGTTTACTTATCAAGTGGATCTTACTTAAGGAATGACTGTTAAGTTATGTATATGTTATTGATGTGTATCACACAAACGTCTCTCGTAAACATATTTCATGACGCGCAACAGCACAAAAGTCTAAGTTCTTCTTTGTATATTGATACTCAGTACGCACTGATACGCGAGAGTATACGTGAAAATGGTATTCATATAGAATAGTAAACCTTCAGTTTTCATGAGATTGCATGTTCACTAATTTTTTTTTTAAATACTATCCCATAATCAATTTTAATGAAGCAGTTGCAATAAAATTCTATTCTACATAAACAAGTTGCAATCTTGCAAAATGACGAGGGAGAATAGAGCAGTTAACATAATTAATATAAATTCATAAAACAAAAGCCATGAATCTCTCTCTCTCTCTCTCTCTCTCTCTCTGTTCGACCCCAGTCAAAATTCTTGAAAACGACACTATTGTCAACAAAAAGACCAAATATCCGCTGCACATACACGTATAGTCACTGATGTTATTTCGTACAAGAATGTAAGGTACGTTTTGTCGCCCCTTCTGAAGGAAGAAAAAAGGCTCGTGTTGGCACGTGTTGTCGCCAGTGTCCATATGTACCAACGGACGACAATATGTGCCGTGATGGTTAGATACATATTGTCGCCAGTGTCGATATGTACCAACGGACGACAATATGTGCCGTGATGGTAGATACATATTGTCGCCAGTGTCCATATGTACCAACGGACGACAATATGTGCCGTGATGGTAGATACATATTGTCGCCAGTGTCCATATGTACCAACGGACGACAATATGTGCCGTGATGGTAGATACATATTGTCGCCAGTGTCGATATGTACCAATGGACGATAATATGTGCCGTGATGGTTAGATACATATTGTCGCCAGTGTCCATATGTACCAACGGACGACAATATGTGCCGTGGTGGTAGATACATATTGTCGCCAGTGTCCATATGTACCAACGGACGACAATATGTGCCGTGATGGTTAGATACATATTGTCGCCAGTGTCCATATGTACCAACGGACGACAATATGTGCCGTGATGGTTAGATTCATATTGTCGCCAGTGTCGATATGTATACCGACGGACGACAATATGTGCCGTGATGGTAGATACATATTGTCGCTTAGTACAGCTGTAGTTTCAGGGAAGTTGAAAATGTTCCAAAGTTTATGGAAGATAAACGATAAATGGCGGACGACGACGAACAATCATTGATAGCATTGCCAGGAGAGTGCTTAACATTGGATGACTTAATTTTGGTGCAGAGCCTTTATGATAAATCATTAAGCATACATGTATTATTAAATTTTCTGGAAGCTGATTTACACTGGAATTTGTTACCTGCATTTAAACAAATACAGTTTGCAGAAGAAAGAATCATATTACTGATGCAAAATAATGTTGTGTTTAATTCCTTCAGTTTTTTGCATACACATTTTATTCTTTGCGATTCTTTGTACGGGCATGTCCGTGTAACATTTTTTCTGCGTTTCTAAACTACTGAATCAGTCCATTTGCCTTCTACAAAAGGGGTGACACAATCATTTCGCGCCAAATGTCATATGTAAATTATCTTCGCGCCTTTTTCTTGGCTTGTTCTATTGAATGGGTGCACGATAACTTCTATGGAAATAAATAACGTTTATTTCTTTTAACCTGATTCTTAGGCTTTTTATTTTTATTAACAGTAAATTTTATCTCATTTTTAAAAGAACACATTATATATGGGCAAGCAACACTAAAGCAATGGATTTGCTGATTATTCTTACTATTTATCCCATAAGTGAACTATTCCAATCATAAACAAACTCCCTCGACCTATTAAATGGGACATCCCTTCTTGATTCAGTCTGTTTCCAACTTTTTCTTTCAATATTACATGTATTAATAATGTACGTTACAAGGTTAGGTTTTTAAAAAAGCTTAGAAAGTCAGCCAGTAGCATATTATTTCATGCTTTGTGATGAACAAGGATAGTGACAAGAGTAGGTCAGTACCCATAGAGGAATGGGCTTAACTCCCATAAGGTTCTAAGCAAAGAATCGGCAAAATGAAGAAGACATCATGATCTGTACTAGTTTTCATTTCATATAAAAGCACGTTATTATAATTATGAGAAAGGTCCTGAAATCGATTGAAAAGAAAAAACTAAACAATTTTAAAACTGCACATAAAGATGTATTTTTAAACTCATTTATAATACTTGTACATGTATATGGTAAGACCATCAGCGCGTGAGTTTCGTCCGCGAGGAGGGGGGGGGGTCTTGTTGGTATCTTGTTTTGCTCTAGCTATAAAGTGTACAGTCCATTTACTTTGAGTTCTAGAGCAGCATTGAAGCATTTTTGCTTCAAACACTTCAAGAAAAGGCAGTTAAAACTGTTCATAATTTACTTCGACGTCGAGAACGACGGAAAAAGACCAGTCTATAAAAAGAGGCCATCTCATCAATCTATCACTGACCAGAAAAGCGCGCCCTCTAGTAACAGAGTACATGTAATATGAATTTCTTTAGAATCATTTATATAACTATTTTTCCCAAAATTATAATCTACGCTATCGCACTTTGAGTTTCATCCCAACGTAACTTGTCAGCCCGTGGGCTAACCCGTATATACTCGCCTATAAGTCGGTTGTATTTTTTTGAGGTTATTTTGAAGGGATTTGCATTTGACCCGCTTATAAGTCGGTACAATTTTTTGCCAGAATCAGTTGACAATTTCAAATCAATGCTCTAATGTTTTAACCTTTTTTCGATTTATATTTTTAGAAATGACTCCGATATTTAAATTTAAATCATTAAGAAAAGTACATAATGCACAGATCAAAATAAATTTATTAAAATATTAAAATACCTATACTTTATGTATAATCTTAGAATACATAAATTATACAATACATCTAGACTTTGTTCAACGATAATCATTGGAAATGTTTATAAAATACTACATTTCGACGTCCAGAAAAGTACTGATCTTTTTATTACTCGCCTATAGGTCGGACATAGAGTTTTGGATCAAAATTTACCTCCCAAAAAAACGACTTATAGGCGAGTATATACGGTAATATATGATTGAATGGTGCATGGCATGTCTTAGATATTCGTTAATCTGTAGTATTTGGTTATGAGATTTGAGAAAGTCAATTGTACATCTTGTGTAATGAAGTAATGCAACTATGTCGCTCCTTGATGACGGAAACGTTTAGCACCTCTATTGCTTATACGTTCCATAGATATTGATTGATTAGTCAGGCAAGCTTTTTGAAAAGCTATTACTTGTCATGTTTAAATCCGTCCAATTGAGTTACCTTCTAATGAACTGCCAGAATTTGGTGTCGTAGTGTAACAAAATTCCCGCCCTTTCTAGTTGAGTCCCTGTCTTTGGGGTCCAGTAATGATGGTAATAGGGGCCTAAACCAATTAGGTTCATGAAGGGGGCTAAAGGGATATCTGATTCTAGATATCTCTTCTCTTCCCACAATTTCTCTAACTGTGATAAAAGAAGAAAATAATAGGTATGAATTTCTTTCGAATTGTTTCAAGAAATAATGTAAACTTATGCGTGAGCTTATTTTGATTTGTTGAAAATTAAGTACAAAGTGAATCGAAGACTACTTTGTGCAATCTTGGTTTAGCACTGTCAAAATGTTTGGATAATACAAAAAAAAACATAATTTGTTAGTCGTCAAGATTTAGAGTATTAACAATTACGCTAAAGATATAAAAAAAACCATTAAGCTAAAAAAAACCATCATAATATACAGTAATGTAAATTTCAAATTCATGTTGAAATGAATTTGATCAGACAATTTTTCTATTAATTCTTCTAACTACTATTTATTCACAATACACTGCGGCTTGGTCATTATTTGCCACGTTGAAAGGAAATTCATAATAAATATTGATGCATACCTACGCAGTTTCTTTTATTCCAAGCTTTATGCTGCACACTTACCCAGTTTCTTTCATTTCTAGCTTTATGCTGCACACTTACCCAGTTTCTTTCATTTCTAGCTTTTTCCGCTAGTTTTTTGTGCAGCTCCTTTCCAACACCTGAGGCGAACTGCTGAACAATGAATTCTGTTTGTCTATACTCCTCATCTGTGACATGTGGTTTAACTAAAATGGAAATAAACTATTACATATATCCATTTTAAGCTCTATTGGATGACCACTGGCCTATCTTCTAAATTCGTTATAATTATTATTTTTTTTTTTTTTGGAGTAACATATTTTAGTATCTTCAGAGCAAAAGAGAGTTTGTAAAGCAATGCCTATTTTCTATTGATGCTGCCAGGAAACAATACCAATTGAAACTCAATCTAAAGTAATTCAAAGGAATTTTCGAATGAACTCACCTGACTCTAGATATCTCAGTAGTCTGTAATGGATCGAGATCTGTAAACAGTAACTCACATGACTCCAGATATCACTGTAGTATATGATTGAGATCTGTAACCAGTAACTCACCTGACTCCAGATATCTCTGTAGTGTGTGATGTAGATCTGTAACCAGTAACTCACCTGACTCCAGATATCTCTGCAGTGTATGATGGAGATCTGTAACCAGTAACCCACCTGACTCCAGATATCTCTGTAGTGATTGACTGAGATCTGTAACCATTAACTCACCTGACTCCAGATATCTCTGTAGTGTGTGATGGAGATCTGTAATCAGTAACTCACCTGACTCCAGATATCTCTGTAGTGTTTGATGGAGATATGTAACCAGTAACTCACCCGACTCCAGATATAACTGTAGTGTGTGATGGAGATCTGTAACCAGTAACTCACCTGACTCCAGATATCTCTGTAGTGTGTGATGGAGATCTGGTAAGGGAAGAGAGGGTAGCTCTGACTCAGAACCAAATGTCTTTTCATCCTCTGAGGAAAACAGCAGGTCGGGGTCTGGGATGTTTTGGTCATCCATGATAGAATCTTAACTGCAATTACAATAAATACTAAAAAAAATGACAAACTGTACGACTTGCTAAGTGAATGACGGTAACATTACGTACTTTCGCTTTCCGGTATATTAACAATTAACATAGTTATACACAAAAGTCAATTTCATTACATTGAGTCGCGTTTGTTTTCGTAAAAAGGTGATTCTTTGTTTTAAAATTTACATACATACCCAGTTCATAGATTAAACTACACAAAGTCCTAGTTTTTCTAAACCTAAACTCAAAGTCCTTGTTTACGAACCCGTACTTTCAATTTATGAAACGAAAGTCAAAGTTAGTTTCTTTTCGAAAATAAAGCAGATACAATAATAAAACAGAAATAGGGTAATTAAGCTGGATGATTTTTTTTTTCCTTTTTCAAAGGACAATGTTCCTTTTGGAAATTACTATTCTTAGTAACGATAACCGATAGAAAAAGTATGTTATGTTTGCTGTGTAGACCTGCAGCATGTCTGCTGCAAGTTTGCAGCAAACAAATATTCGCAGGAAGAAAATTCTCTTGTTCGCAGATGATTGCCGCTAGCTGCGATCTTGCGGCAAACATTGCAGCAATTGCCGTAGGTTTGCAGCAAATTCGCAGGAACTCAAAATTTTTGCATGAACAATTCAAGAAACATACACGCCAATCTGTTGTTTGCAGCAAGTTCGCAGGAAACATTTAACAAAATGAATGTTTGCAGGAGGGTGAATTAAAAAAAATGACCACCAAACTGATTTTTTTTTTGGCAAAATTCAACTACTTATAACATATTTTTCACTTATATGATCATATTGCAAATGCATTCTAGTTTAAAATCCTGAAGTGGCAATAGAATAGACAATTGGATTAAAAAGTTTCAGAATTTTTATGTGTAAAATTTCTTTTGAAAAAATAAAATATCATTACACCTTAAAAGACTTTCTAAAATACATAATCACAAGAAATTATAGTTTTTTATGCTTCAAAATGGTAAAAGGGGTATAAATGATTAAATCTAGACCTTGAATGAGTATCTTCTCTTGTACATGTGACAAAAAATTGGCTTTTTGATTGTTATTTTACCTTATTTTTTCAATTCTGGTTTGAAAAGTTTTAATATGAAAAAAAATATGAAGCAATAAAATTTCCCAAAATTCACTTTTTTGTCCGTTCAAGTCAATTCTTTAAATCTAAGCCAAAAAAGAATTGTTATATACGAGTTCTCTTACAAAAAATACTAGATTTTGAAGTGACCCTATGTTACATTATTGTGTTGCACTCCTGACATCTGATATGTATTTTATTTAACATTGTTTTAAAAATTATAACACACAATAACCCATTCTTACTTTGTAAATCAATTTGTCGTGTTGATATTTTTCATCGTTTACAGCAGGTTTTTCATATTTTGAAGACCTTAAAACATGATTATTTGCAAAGCGTTATATATATAAATTTTATTTAAAATATATGTGAAATGATGAAAACTATTCCCTGAATTGACTGTAAAATTTCTGTAATTTGTTGATAGACATAGTGTTTTGAACATCAAATAGTATCAAGCATTTTTTTTCAACTTATTTTTTAGTAAAGCTAGTTAAAAAGCATCGGTAATTATGAAGCAGTTTTGTTGCACTCCTGACTGCAGTAAAGTTTAAAATTAAAACCATAGAACACAAAAATTCATAAAGTGTTGGCAACATCAAGTGGTAATGAAATTGTGCAATACTTATAGTCCAATACTTCATAATTAAAACAGATGAAAGTATTTAAAATTCGCATTTTATCTGGAATTATACCCTATTTTATGCCAAAAACACTAGCTTAAATGTATATTTAGAAGATAAAATATATTTTATAGCATAGTTTCCTTTAGAGGACAAACACAGTAACCTACCAGAAAAAATTCTACTCATCATTTTCTATTCATTTTTATTCTTAGTGGATGATTTATAATTCTAACATATTTGTTGCACTCCTGACCAAAAGCATTGGGGCCTTTAAAGTAGAATTGTGAAGTGAAAATTACAAAAGAACTTGTTCTGTTGTTTCAGTGAAGTTGAGGAGGAATTACTTGAATTTAATGACAATGTTTTAGTGTGTTTATTTTTAACGTTCATTAAAAAAATCACAAAAAAGATAAAAACACACCTGAATTGATAAAATTGAAAAAGGAAGAATTTTAATAATAAAACTATCAATAATTTAGCATTAAATTATACAAAAAGATCATTATTAATTAATTAATACCTCTAAGCATGAATAGAAGTCTTTTCGACACACAACTTGAATCTTTAAAAAAATGTGTTGCACTCCTGACCATAGAAATATGGATCTGAAGCACAGACAGATCCTGTAATTGATAAATCTATTTGGTAAAAATGTTCTTTGTGTCTTTATTTTCCAAAATAAAAATCAGAAAATCATATAATGATAATAGTTTTTTCATGCTTGGGAGCAAAACATCAAATGTTGCACTCCTGACATTTTTGGGTATGCACATATACTTGACTCTCATTAATGCTTCTTGTGATTTACATAACATTTTTAAGTTTTAAAATGTATATTAGTTATTATTTTACACTTCCAAAATTCTTTTTTGTCTTAATTTTCTATCAGAATTTTACAATTAATGTTTTTTTGGCAACACTACATTTTTTCTGTTGCACTCCTGACATGGTATAACATTTTTTTAAACATCAGTCATGACCACAACTTGATTAAACAAAAGTTATGACAGTCCACATTTAAAGCTCAATACTTTGAATATTATCAGGAAAGTCTTTATTTTCAACATGAAGCATTGTTTTTTATTTCATAGATCTTCAAAAAATATTGAAATTTCAAAATGTCACAAAAAGGTGTTGCACTCCTGACAATTTTAGCATCATTTTTGGGCATAACTTTTTTGTTAATTGAGATATCAACGAGATATTTGGCAGGTATTTAGACACTATCTAAAGACATATGCTGAGACATAGAAATCTATTTTTATTGCCTGTATTTTTAGTGTGGGTTGATAAATATGCGTTTGGTCATTTTTTTTGAATTTACCCAGGAATGAAATGCAGATTGTACTGGGGTCAAGACAGAATTCGCCATTTTGAAATGTTTGAATAGAAGTTCTAGATGTTTCAGTATTCTGTAAGAAATATATACTATTTTGAATGATTACAAAAGCATAATTCTGGATGTAGGAGTACACTGGCATACACAACATGTAATTGATAAGATCTGATTTTGTTTTATTATAATATGAAACAATTGTCTCTTTAAAGCATGTTTAAGTAACATATGTACTTGCTTGGTCAAATCTTAATTTATTTATGAATTTTAATCTTTATTTTAAGATCACATTTGTATATTCCTTTAATGTATTAAAGGTTCCAAGTCAATTATCATAAATGTTTATATGTTTTCAAATAAATCGGTATTATTGCAGCAAGGTTTCCATATTTGGAAATCCAATGTTTGCTGCTGACTTGCAGCAAACCTCATTTGCATGGTAAAATGTTTGCTGCAAGCTTGCTGTACACTTGCCGCAAACTTGCTGCAATCACAAAGGCTTTGTATAGGCTGTCATGATTTCTTTAGCTTCATTGCAGCAAGCTTGCAGTAATGTCTGCAGCAAGTTTGTAGCAATGTTTACTGCAGACTTGCAGCAAATGTTTGCAGGAAGGCAATATTTTTGGTAAGGGAAAATTATTTTAAATAAATGAATTATATACAATATATATTTTTTTAAGTTCGAAGCAGACTATTTTAACCCTATTGAATTAATCAGCAATAAGGTAACTTTAACAATACACCTAAAGGAGTAACTTCAAATCATGTTCTTTTGAAGTAGAAAATCATAATGAGAAAAAAACTTTACAGATATATAGACGACACAAAAGCTCTGAACATTTTCTAAGTATTATGAAATCAATTTAAAAAAAAAGTTTCATTTTCCAGTCTGAAATTTAGTCTATAAAATTCTTACAAAAATTGAATCGGCAACCATTCATTTGAGGAATTAAATACAAATGTATATACAATTTAATTTGACAAACGTACGTGGTAAGAGATCATTGGACAACGAATAAAAACTAGGTTATATACGTAATTTTATACCAAGAATAAAACTTTTTAGCTCTTGACTTTTAAGCTCTTCGGCTCTCTTATAGTTTTTCTCTTAATTTACCATTAAAATTTCGAACTTTTATATAATACTTTGAATTTGTATTTTAGGAGCACATTGGTCTAAGAGAATAAATGGTTGAGGTTATAAAGTAAAATGCGATCACAAAAAGGATTTCTTAAACTTTGAAAACGTACAAAATTTGTAGCGGTTTCATTTACCGATATCAAGGCCAAACGTCGAGATTGAATTCCTAAGCAGTTTTGAAAACCTAACTCTGATACATGTATGTCGATAGGACGTGAATAATCGAAGAAAGTTACGCACACCATAGCTACAAGTGGATAACTGAAGAATTGAGTTCAAAATCAAGGATCATAATGTCAATAACTGGTCAACTCCAACAACAGCTTTTATTAAGTTTCAAATTTATTTGTTTGTTGTTTAACGCCCCTCTCGAAAATTTTTCACTCATACGGAGACGCCACCACTTGCCGATGGAGGGCTGCAAAGTTTGACCTATACTCGGCGCTCAGGGCCATTGAGCAGTGAGGGATCTTTTTCGTGCAAACACCTACTGCGCCACGGGACTTCGGTTTATACGGCCTCATCCGAATGACCGGTCTCCACGTCCCACAATGGATTCGAACCCGCGATGTAAATATCAGCTCCTTACTCCGCGACTCTATAGCAGACGCTCTAACCACTGCGCCAGGCGGGCGACCACATTTATTTGTAAGGACGTTACTGTTGAATCAGATAAACACCCCTGGTAAATGGTAATGTATGCCTATTTTTTGTATAAGAACATCTGCTGGATCTATGGTTGAATATAAGAACATCTGTAAATATTATCCGTGGGTAAGGTAGATTGTAAGGTACGTTACGTATGACCTCAATATCGAAATCAGTATCAATTTTATACCATTATCAAAATTAAAATGAAACACAGAGAATTGAAACAAACTATACTTAAAGCAAGTTAAACAAAGGCAAATTAAATGTAGCATTATTAAAGCCAACAGATTATTTCTTGAAGGAAAAAAAAAACAAACGAAATTTATTATTAAGAATCTTTATTTTGGACTCTGTGATGCAC
This sequence comes from Saccostrea echinata, assembly GCF_033153115.1. Lineage (NCBI taxonomy): Eukaryota > Metazoa > Mollusca > Bivalvia > Ostreida > Ostreidae > Saccostrea > Saccostrea echinata. Next base: position 15,705,749 of record NW_026889777.1, read on the forward strand.
TTAAGTAAAATCCTGCATTGATATGTGCACAATATATTGTAACTCAAATACATAGTACTCTCTCTTTCCGTATATGTTTCATCATGCTTTTTTCCATCAAGTATATATTGTTAATAAAATGCTAAATAATATACCTTAACTATACAGTATTTTGTAAAAAAAAAAAAAAAAAAAAGTTTACACAGTACATAGAGAAACTGTTTCAAGAAATATTATTTTATCAATAACATTAAAATTGTGGTGCTTTTCACACAATCATAATATCGGTAATATATAAATTTGTCTTCATTGCATGGTTTTTTAATGCATAATATAAAGAAGTATCAAATAACAGATTTACATCTTCATAATTGCACCATACATTGTTATATTAATCTGTTTCTGACCAATGAAATTACTGTGAAATCACTAATTCTAATTTTCAGGGGTTGGGGTTGGGGGGGGGGGGGGTGTATCAGTTTTGGAGTTTCTAGGTATGGAGAGACTAATGAAATTCATGATCACCACAAATTTCATATGTATTATTACTCAACACTTCTCCAAACATGAAATCAAATCCCCAAAAACCAATATTTTTTTCTCAAACGTCGAAAATTTTACCCCACGAAAATATGTGATTTTAAAGTATGCTGAGATGAAAATTTTATGTCTGATCAGCAGGAAAATATTCAAGTTAAAATTTTTAAATAATAAAATAAGAATCAGTAAAAAGTACAATAGTGCATGTGTGTTACACTTTATCTACTATCATTTAAAATAAATTTACTTCAAAATTAAAATGATATGCAAAAATACATGCAATATATAAATGTATAACATACATGTATAAACGATAAATACTGCATTATTTACAAATACACATTTATAATTAACTATCTGAGCAAGTACAGTCTTGGTCACCGGTTTGTGCCTAAATACCATAAATTCTTAAACAATAACTATTATTACCTAACCTACCATATAAATTGTAATTAGGCACTTTTAACTGTTTCCTGATTCATTAAAATTTTTTATGCAAATCATGAAACAGTCAAACTGTTTACCCGGTCACAGAATGAACTGTTGCATGGCTGAACTGGTCAATTATGACGTCATAAATAATTTCCCGTACTTTTCAGCTATAATATTGAGTTATACATAAATTGAAGCATTTTCATGGCATTCAATTTGACATTATTACTGGAAAAGTAATCCGAATACCCATAGAAATATATATTCAATTTCATATCATTTCAAAAAAGAAGGCCAAGAACACCTTTTCTGAGTTGATTTGGGGGAAATGTAGGCCCCTTTCACTCACTATAGATCTTTGCCTTAAACGTCTGACTCAGCGTGTTATATTCAATCCTTCAAGTCATCAGTATTTTGTTTACTAAATAAAACATGTACATGTATACATCAATTTACTAGTGCATGATAATATCATCCCCATTACTTTTTTCTGATTTTACACCAATCGGTGTGAGAATTTGATTAATATTCATCTCGTTTAGTTTGGTTTCAAGAAATAATACAGACTTTTGTTGATGTATTTGAAAATTCTTTGATTATTATGTCTATATCATTACGTTAAGAAATTATATAGTAGGTTAGGTAATAAAACACTTATTTCATGACAACTCAGGAAACAGTCAAACTGTTGTCCCTCGATAATGGGGAAGACCTGGGAAACTGTTGCCCTCGGCCTTCGGCCTTGGGCAACAGTTTCCCAGGTCTTCCCCATTACCTCGGGACAACAGTTTGACTCTTCCCCTTGTAGTCATGAAATAAGTGTATACTGTATACAGGGAAAATTTCGACCCGTTTTATTTTCGCCCCTTTTGTCCTAAACACAAGTGAGCAAATTTAAAAAGGGGCGAAATCAAAAATCACAGTTTAATTTGTTAAAAAGATTTGTGACTGGGCAAATTTAAAATGGGGCAAAATTGTTTGTGAGTATGAAAGGGCGAAAATAACCTTATATACAGTATTAACACTGACAATTACTAGTAATATTAATCACAAAAAAAGGCTGCAAGTTACATTATATCCTCATTTTTAAAAATTATTATAAAATGAATTAAAAAATAAATCAACACATGTAAATAATCAAGTAAAATACAAGGAATGAGACAAGAAAACAAAAATTTGGAAAAATCATAGGATTTTTTTTTTTCATCTTATTTTTGACAGTTTATTTTAATAGATACTTTAAGTTTATAATTTAAAAGATTTTATTACTTAGCTGTAAATGTCATTTTGAAGTCTTATGGGGCTCATGATCACTCTGAGGCCACAAATTAATAGTTAATGACCCTTTATAAAGTGATCTAGATTGAACTATTAAATACTCAGTGAAAAAAAGGTTTAAGATTACTGCCAATATCTCTCAGTTTTGCTAAACAATATCACAGTTTAGCGGAGACTGGTGTGCCTGTTAAAACCAGTCCATCCAAGTGGTCCAAACATTCCTGAATGACTTGAGCAAACTTTTCTGATCTGGCAATTTTACTAGTTCTCCATGTTGTCACCACCATCTCAATGCTGTTAACAACAGAGGAAAATCATCAGTTTGTATATCCTTCTATGTACTTCACCACTTGTCTAAGAGTTTCAAATTACTCAATCAGTTTTCAAGTATAAAGATATGTATATGTTTGAAAAAAGCATGTTTATCCAAAGAATTTGTACACTTTTGTGACTAGAGAGACCTCTTTGAAATTTGCAATGATTAAAATGATTCCTTATAACCATAAAAATTGTAAACCTGATATTAAATACTTTCATTTAGGATGCTGTATTAAAAAAAATAAGACTTTAATTCTACTTCCAACCTGAGTGATACTCACTAGTTTTGTTCCATGTGATAGAAACAACCATATCCGTCATTGGTCATTGCACCTACTCCCCCAAACACTGAAGTGTACCCTACAAAACTAGTGGATAGCTCAAAGTTTCCTCCCCCACCACTGAAAAAAAAACATGTTAATTTACTGAGAATGGTGCAATTGTAAGGCAGCCTGTATTCATTATATTTATAGTCAATGACCTTCAGCTAATATTTTTTCTATTTTTCTAAACGAAAGAAGAAAAACTTAGGTATAGATCCTATTTACATTTAGGTTTCATAAAAGCTTAGTTTAATTTTAATCTCAAGTATGTCCTACTTTGGGTCTGACTTGCCTTTTTGTGAATGATTTATCTTGGAACAGCAATGGTTTTGGTATACCAAGTTCTTCAGCTATTGTCGCTAAACCAAGCAAATGTCTGTCACATCCTACATATAAAAAACATGTAAAAACCATCAAGTATACATTCTTTGTTTTTCAAAATAATAAGAGTTATGGCCATGTACATTATGAAAACCAACAAATAGAAATTGTATATATCTGAGAAAACTCTTTCACAGTGTATGGACAATAAAATAAATGTTTGATTATTAAAATCTTATTGAAATATATTAGAGCTTGATTGCACAGAGACATTACTTTCTCCTTGTGACAAATTCTATTTTCAGTGATAGATATACCTTTCAATTCCTTTGCTTCGTCCATTAATTTATTATGTTTTTTTGCTGCTTTCATATATGCAAACTTCTGCTCTTGAACCTAAAACAATAAAATATGTAATCTAATAATAATGTGATTAAATATTTAAATAAACAATTCTAATTCATTATAATGTCTGGGTTGACCTTTTATAGAATCTCATTTTTTATCCTTATATAAATCTTGAAAATACTGTTCCTGTACCTTTGGGTTTGATTACCTGCGTTTTGTCAATAAGCAATGCCTTTTCAGACAACAATTCTACAGCAGTATTACCATATAGTATATTGTGGAATCTAGGGAACAGTTCTCTCAGATTTTGTGGATTACCCACGAATTTACATCCCCATGAATCATCCCATACCGAAATAAATTATAACTTAGTTATAACTTTTGTAACTAAAAAAAGGTACAAAAAAGTTATAACTAAGTTATCGGAGTTTGGAACCGCCTGTTTTAAGTGAGGTATAAATTAGTTATAACTTAGTTACAAAAAAGTTATAACTTTTGTATAAGTTTTCATTTTTTATTTCAACATAAATACAGCAAGTGCAAAAAGTTACAAAAAAGTTATAACTACAAAAAGTTATACTTATTAAAAGTTACACAAAAAGTTATAAAAAAGTTACAAAGTTATACTTTAGTTATACCCAAATAAACGGTGGAAAAAGTTACAAAAAAGTTATACCCGGAAAAAGTTATTTAAAAAGTTATAAAAAAGTTATACTTAATAAAAAGTTATGAAAAAGTTATAACTAAAAAAAGTTATACCCATGAAAAGTTATAACTTTAAAGATTATGAAAAAGTTACAGAAAAGTTATAACTATGAAAAAGTTATGAAAAAGTTACAGAAAAGTTATACCTAAAAAAAAGTTATAACTACAGAAAGTTATACCTAATAAAAGTTATACCTAATAAAAGTTACAATAAAATTATACACTTCATGTTAACCTGTGGTGGAATTACTCAATTATAGGCTTTAAAAAAGCTACTCATTAAAATTTTTACAAAAAGATTATTAAAATTTTTACAAAAAAGATTATTTAAAAAAAATTAAAAGCACTTACAATTTTATTTTATAAACATGATTAAGAGAGCTTGGTTCATTGTCAAATACAATTGAATGAATGCACATTCATGTTTTCAAGTCTACCTTATTTTTCATCAAGCCATCATAACAGATTGAATTTTCTCAGAATGGTTGTTTTCTTAAAATACATTTTTTTAGCATATAGTCATAAGAGTTTTTGTAAAATTACCTAGTAAACTGCATTCTATTCTTGTGAACTTTTATAAATAGGCATCACTGCCTAGATTTTAACTCTCTAGTTTTTCATGTTAGCGCCATGATCTAGCTGTACTTCAAAAAAAAGAAGAAGGTTCTAAGCAGTGATTTCGGTCACAGTTCTTAGCTGCATACCACCCAAGTCCTTGCACAGGTATCCTTGTGGATGTACAGTTGTGATTTTTATCTGGATTATTTAAAGACGGGCTGCACCAGTAGTTGGCCGACAGGGTTCTCATTAACGCAAGAATCTGCGTCCTAGACGCAGCAAAATTACTTGGGACGCAAGGTTCTTAAAAACGATGCGTCCGCGGACTCATGATCGAACGCGTCCTCAATAGCGAGAAAATTCGTGTGATTTTGAAAACGGGGAATTTAGATGTTAGGATTTGTCAAAGAAATATTTAATCAAAACCTTCCAGTAATTATCATAAAGTTTATCAAAAAAAAAAAAAAAAAAACAACTTTTCTTGTACTTATTTCTCTTTTTTTTTTAAACAGGGATTGATCATAAGATATTTCATGTTTATTAGTCCATAGTCATAATAGTGTCGCATGCCAAACTTAGACAGCTGTAAACACACTGCAGCTTTTTTTAAAAAAAAAAAAGTTTTGAATCTTGAGTGTTATCTACATGTAGAAACCATAATTACTGCTTGTATACACAATGCGGCTTAATTATCTCGTGAATTTCACCCAGTACAGACGATCGACCGGATTAGTTACGCCTCATTGCACATGACACCTGTGATTGTATACAGTCAACTTTTGGGTACTAGTTGATTATGCAACAGTTAATTTTAGCTTTATAAACACCAAGTTAATTTTTATGGCAATTGATTACACGTGTATTTTAGAATATGGCTTGAATGCATTACCAGTTTATTTACTTGAATATGTTGATATTGCGTAAACAAACTGATAAAATGATAAAGATTTTTATTGCTGTTTGGATAGAAGGATACTGCAATAATTTAGTTGGGACTCAACATAATTTTTCTGGGATGCATCAAATTTAGCTGGGACGCAACCTTCTCAGAAATCTTGAGTCCTGGGACTCAAGTTAGCAAAATCCTAGTGAGAACCCTGGCCGAGTTGGTCGAGGGACTTGGCCGTCCGGCCAGCGGTCTGCGCCCCTTGACAGGTTGTACTGGTAGTAGGCTGAAGTGGTCATGGGACTTGGCCGGCCAGCAGTATATCCCCCTCGACAGGCTGCACTGGTATTTGGCCGAGCTGGTCGAGGGACTTGGCCGGCCGGCAGACGGTCTGCGCCCCTCAATGACCTGCACTGGTAGTCGTCCGAGTCTTCATTTGAAATATGCTTGCAATTTCAACCTTCTCTTCATTTTTCTTCAATTCTGCAAAAATTAAAAAGGTTTAAACTTTAAATATTTTAATTTTTTCTTTTAAAAAAAAGTTGAAGTGTTCCTGCACTCAAAGCATATCAGATTGGAACCACTCTTTAATATCAATTCATTCAAATTCAAGGCATATGCATCTATAACTTGGAAAACAAGAATTAGAGTTCTGTTGTGTAATTGAGAAAATTCAACCTCAAGGCTCATCACATAAACATGCATTAAAAAAAATTTAAACATAAAGAACAATATAGAACCTGACAGCTTTATAGGAATTAGCTTTAGATTTATCGAATTTGAAATAAAAATAAGATTTGATTATTTACTTACCTAAAACAGGTGATATTTTTGAAGGATTTCACTCCAGCTTGGCACAGACATGAGATGCTCATGGAAAGAAATAATGTACCAGTATACTGCTGAAATTAAATAAAAATTAGAAATTTTATTTTACTCATTTTAGTACACTATATCATGTTATGATCATGTGGTGTTTAAAGGCTACAATATGTACAATATTAAAACAGTTCAGAGAATCTGTTAAACAATTACACAATATAGGTCATTTAATAATTAAACTGATCTATAGGAATATTTAAAGAATTAAATATGACAAAGAATAACATTTTTTGTTCCTATACTAAATGCTGAAAAAATATTATGTTTCAATTTCTTCACTTCAGTCTTTGTCATTGACATACCAATCAAAACAAACAAGAAATCTGAGATTCACATGCCTAGAATTTTGTTCATTCTACATATTTCTTCTTTTTTGAATGCCCATCTAGAGGTAATAAACATTTCCTACCAAAAAAATCAAAATATTAACATAAATATTGCCTTACCGAATGATTTTGTCATCGTTTTTCTTTCAACACTTTCAACACACCAACATTCAAATCGTCCATGAAAAAATCCGCGCTCTGATGTTGACCAATCAGAGACTTAGAATAAGTCACGTGATTGAAAATAAATAAATAAATAATTCATAATTAATTTATTTTAAATCCAAATAAACATAATTGTGTATTTTGAAACTTATCTTAAATATTAAAAAGCCAGTTGGTGTTAAAATTTTGAAACAGAGTTCCAACAAAACGGACAAAACGGACGTCGGGGCCGCCATATTTGTGTCGTTGCCGCCATTTTGAATTTAATATTTTATTTATTTATGAAAATAACTAGCAAAACTGGGATATTAAATCAGGCAAATAATAAAATCCACATGTCCTAGTCTTCTGCTAAAATCTTAATATAACTGGCAGTCTTTATTCCCAACATCGTAATATCTGTTAATAAATGAACATACACACACTGTATGTTGTTGTTTATCTTTCTAGCCACCCTTATTACGATTGATTTACTTTAGATTTCAAACAACCCTTGTAAAATTGTACCATTGCGTAATACACAAGCTGAAATTTACGAAGTGTAGGCCAAAAAGGTCATCTAGTACAAACACCTGTGTCACGAGAAAACAATGGGGAAATTAACACTGTTTTGCACACGAAGAAAAATCTGTGCAAAATATTAAATGATTTCATGAGATTATAACATTTGACCACTGTTTATATCTCTTGAACATTTATATTTCTCCAGAATTAGGGAAATTATTCCACCTTAAGATGTACATGCATATAATTTACAAAACATGAAATCTATATAATACGTATTTTCTGAGAGAGAGAGAGAGAGAGAGAGATTATTCCCAACTTTAGATGAAACTAGTACTTACAAGACAAATATTAATTAAACAACAATATTTATTAATGAGAGAGAGAGAGATTTAGAGAGAGATTTATTCCCAACTTCAGATGTAATTTACTACAAGTCTCAACTTCACATCTCTTCTGTTGAACTTAACAGTGGATGTGGCTGTGGACTGTAATGGATGAGAAAAACATTGGTAGTAAAGATGTCTAAGAAGCCCCCCTTTTTCTTAAAAAAAAAAAAATCTCAACTCACAACAAAACAGAAAAATAAATGTCTGCATAAGTAATAGCAGTATATAATGCAATTCATTATATGAATAATTTTTAGATAAAGAAAATTCTGCATATAAACAGTGGTACCTTTATGTAGCCCTTAATCATACCCACCTTTTTATTCATATCCTCTGTAGATATTACAGGTATGTAAAACTGTATTACTATACTAATATAATTATGCTTATTTATTATTTTATATGATTAAATTTCAACAGTTATATAAAAAAAAATTAATTTAGGTGTATGGTTAAAAAAAAAAAAAAAAAAAAAACCAAAATATTCAGTTTAACTAAGTAGCCATTCTGCAAAATGACTAAGTCCAAATTAGGTACAAAAAAGTTACACAGAAAAATGACAAAGTCCTGAAAAGTTATGTTTTAGTTACATCTGAAAATGGCTAAGTCCAAAAAGGTACAAAAAAGTTATACAGTAAAATGACAAAGTCCAGAAAAGTTATCTTTTAGTTACACCAGAAAATGGCTAAGTTCAAAAAGGTACAAAAAAGTTATACAGTAAAATGACAAAGTCCAGAAAAGTTATATTTTAGTTACATCTAAAAATGGCTAAGTCCATTTTAGGTACAGAAAAGTTATAACTAAAATGTAACTTTTTCTTGAGGTACAAAAAAGTTACAGAAAAGTTATAACTTAGTTATAACTTATTTCGGTATGGGATGACTTTGTCAACATATTGTTCTGTACATATGTGTTACCAACAAAATTATGTCTCCATTAACCTGTAAAATGTTTATTACCTACAAACATTGAAAGTCCCATGAATTAAAATGCTTGAATCCATGTACAAATCTAAAACTGAAGCTCACACATTTGTATGTAGCATCAAAGAAGAAAGCTGCATTGCATGACCACATTTTGTTATTGATCGAAGCCTAATCGGCACACTTCTGTTAGTTACCGAAGTTGTCTGCAAACTTCTCAATCTGTTAGGAATTAAAACTTACTGAAGCATTGGGACTACACATTGCTTTACAGAACTCTACTGCCTCCACAGTACACGATCTTAAGGTTTCTGTCCGACTGTGGTAGAATCTTCTTGTCATTGCAGTCTCATATACAGGAGCTGGTCTACAATATGGAATAAAATTGTCTCTATATTAACATTTGAATAATAATTTTTTTATTGTGTCATTTACATACCATTTCATTGGTTACCTTGTGTATATTTCACAAAAATAAGTCAAATTTACAAATTGCTACCTTGTATTTCAAGTAAAAATCTTTATATTTTTGTGATGCCTGCAAAGCAATGGGACACTTAGGAATTACTTTACCCAGATTAGCATAATATTTTGATACCATGAAATACTGAACCCTGGTTCAATATAGCACATAGTATTTTGAACCCAGGTTCACTTTTTCACTGCTATATAATGAACCCCTATAAATATTGAACCCAGTGGGTTCATAATATTATGGTTATATGGGGGCTTTACAATTCATCTTCTACAGTTAAGAGAGGTTCAAGATATTATGACCATAAAATATTGATACCCCCTATCTTTTTTTTAATTAAGAGGGAGGGGTTCAAGATATTATGACCATAAAATATTGATCCTCCTATATTTTTTAAATTAAGAGGGTTTAATATGTTGCAGTCTTAAATAACCTTGACTTCCATCAGACATAATATTTTGAACCCCTTCTCTTTATTACTGAAGGGTTATGATTGTTCAACATTTCACTACCAAAATCCCCCCCCCCCCACTATATATATAACTGTCTTACTTGTTGTGGGTTTTGTAGTAAGCATACTGCAGAGCCAGTTGTACGTGCGTGTCAGGGTGATGTTTGTACTTCCGTAACTTTTTCTTGCCGTATTGTTTATATTTAAATGATGTACAGGATAGGTTACTTGCCTAAAAAAAAGAAACCTGAAATTTAGATCACACTGTCAGCTAGGAAAACTAAAAAGTTAATTGATGCAGAATTTGTCACTCTCATATCAAAACTTCGCTGTCTATTTTAGCACTTGGGAAAAATTCTAATCAGTTGCAAAAATAAATAGTGGCGGGTGAATTTCCAACTGACGATTAAAAGTTGTTTGAATAATAGTATGTTTACAGTGCTCTACAGACAAGAAAAAATTTACAACACAAAACTATTTTCTTTACTAGTGCTAATTGTAACGGGAACCGTTACAGATGTTCCCCAAACGGCTACCCAATCCCTTATGATGCTCCATTCCCTACAAGCTTAAATAAATTAGACAATACTTTAGTAATATAGATGGACACTTTATTTTTAAGGGTATTTCATTGGAAACTACTCCAATATAGCCATATGGGTATTAGCCAATCAAATTTCAGCGCATGTGCTTGCACATGTTTTCTACATTTTTCACATTAATTTTCTTATAGTGTCTCACAATACATACATTTGTGTTAAATATTAAAGGATCTCATTGAAAAATAAAAGAGATGTAACCCTTTAGGTATTAGCCAATCAGAATTCAGCATAAGCGCATGCATGGCCTTGCATTCAATTTTGATAGTATCATAATGTGGGGACTCTATGTGCCTATCCATGTCGTAAATTTCATTCTGTTTTGTTGAAAACCAAGGGAGTTATACACATTTAAAGTTTCAACCAATCAGATTGCAGCACACCTGCATGCGCGTGTTTTCAAGAAATTTCCTATATAACATGTTGTAGCACTTTATAATATATACTTATATTCTAAATTTCAAAGTATTTTGTCAAAAAACAAGGAAATTATTGAGATTTTTGTATCAGCCAATCAGAGAAGAGCGCACGTGCATGCGCGTGAGTTCACGCTAATTTGACCATGTTTTCTTGTCTAGACTACTAATATATCTTTATACTTTGAGTTTCAAAGCAATTCATCAAGAAATATAAAAGTTACGGCTTCATCAAGTATATCAGTCATTTCACTCATCGCACGCGCGCGCACGTGCATGCATGTGCGCGCAAAATGACCTTCGTTCCGAACACCTACACAACATGCCTATTAACCCTAAAAAGGTTTCATGTCAATTGGATGAGTGGTTCTATGAGAACACTCCCGGACAAAAAAGTACCGGAGAAGAAAGTAGAAAAAAAGAATAATAATAATAATAATAATAATAATAATAAGAAACAGAGTAAAAACAATATGTTCCCAAACTTCGTTTGGGGAACATAAATATATCTACAGCAAATAGATGAACTATACTACTAATTTTATTATTCAATCTATATCCAAGCCTCGGGTGAATATAAAGACTCTTCTGTTGACCATTGTACCACGTATTATGATTTACTTCAATTGCTCAGAATACCTGGGTAAACACAGAATGTTCTAGATACATGAATTATCAGGCTATTTGCTTTCCAAAAAGATTAAAAACAATTCTCATTTCTTGTTTAGAACATATCTCAGCTAAAATTTTAAAAAAAAGCTTCATTATACAAATGTATGTAGAATAGAACATGATTTGAGAAAAAAAGATATGAGCAGTCATTGTGACTTGGTATGCTTACATTAGCTAAGAAGAATTTCTCAGCAGCAAGAATAGCCTCCATAATGACACTGTCAACATGGAATTTTAATTCTGTTGGTTTTGGAAGTTTTCTAATTTCCATAGAACCCTGCAAGAACAGCAAAATTTTCAGATAGATAGATAGATATTACACTGAAAACAAAAACTGACAATTCACACAATGATCAGTTGAGAAGGACTAGCACAAATTATATTACATCTACCTCATATATGTAACTCCATAAATTTAGTAACATTGCCAAGGTTACTCTGTTTTTCTCTCTTAATTATTTACCTGCCATCTGCCCTTTGACCTTTGAACATTAAGGTCAATATAATAAGTACTTGTCACCATGACCATTCCGTCAAAAGGAGCATGCTGAAAAAAAAAAATCCAAAGCAATATCTCTCAATAATTGTTTATGTGGCAATATTATACAGAAGTCAACAAATAATATAAAGGGAAAAAAAGAGTATAACTAACTTACATCACAGTTGCAAGCACATATTCCATTTTCGTAGAAAATATGGTTGACACATTTGTCAAACCATCTGTCTCTGGAGTTTGTTCCTCCCCCTGAGTAGGTAAATGCCTGAAAGTAAAAAAAAAGGATTAAAAGGTTTATCTTTTATTCGCAGACTAGATTATAAACTTAGACCCCCCCCCCCCCCCCCCCCCCCCGGACAAATTCCTGGATCTGCCCCTTGATTTAAGAGCATCTTCTTTCTCTCATTTAAGAATAAAGTTTCTGTAAATATGTAATCATTAGACTTTAGAGAATATCTTTAGACCTACCTCAGAATTATCTTTTGGCTCAGAATCATCAAGTGTAATATTAAATATACTTGTCTCAATTTTCTTCAGGTTGTGAAAGTTCTCTGGATGCAAAGCACAAAGTCGACTTCTGAACTGTAAAATTCACAACTTTTAGTAGACATCTTGCTAAACGTTAGCATCTTGGCTCACAATTAACACAGTTCATCTTAATATGATAAAAAATATTCATGTATTTTAATGTTGATAGAATATTCATTATTATCTATGAGTCAAAATAAGTAAGGTGTATGAAAGCTTGTTTTGGTGCATATAAATCCAAGTATAAACGGTCAAACCTTGTTATTTCAAACTCATTGGGACCAAGAAAAAACTTAAGAGATACATGTATTGGAGGATTTGAGATATCAAGGGTAATATACTAAAAGAATAAGTGGTTGGGACTTCCAAATCAGTTCGACATATACATGGTATTTGAGATTTCAGTGTTCAAGATAACAAAGTTCGACTGTATGGACAATGTACACTTAGTCTAATATACAGTTTTGGCAAGTACTGATTAATAATTCTCTAGTTGTTACAGACATGAAATACAGTGTATATTCCCTACTGAGAGTAGTGTAGACTACAAACCTCTGCCCATTTCTTTCTCGTTTCCCCTGTTAGAGCCCCAAGCCCGATACCTGGGGGTTCCCTGTCACACTGTTCTTTGATTAAGGTCAGCTGCTGCTGTATCTCTGGGGGTCTCAGTGGTTCCTCGTTCTCATCCACAATATCGAAACAGAAGAACCGCCCTTTATATAACACCACAGCATGAAGGGGTGTAGGGCCCTCTGATTCTGTTGATAAACATAATGTACCAGCATTACCCCTCTCTTCTCCGTTATTATTCTCAAGAAGAATATACACATGTGTGGGTTGTATATTCCACATGTACATCATAAACCTCCCGTATGATTGTACACGTAGGTCAAACCCCACACTCTGTTTACAGTAAGATTACACATTATAGATATGGAGCTCATAAACTGAGCCTTCTCTTATGGTAATTGCATGAGAACTAAGTTACATTCAACCAAAAAAAAAGAAACCCATGAAGTTAATATTTTGTAATTTCCCTATCCATTTCTCAATGAGAGCATGGAGAGGATAGTAGCCCAAATGAAATACTTGACCTGTTTTAAAATGAGAAATCAGTTGATCCTTAAAGACCCCTGGAACTCTGCAAGTGGAGAATGCCCTCCTAAACTGGTTCATACAGAGTTTTCTCCCTTTATTGTCTACTTCCACTTTTAATGTCTCCCTATGAAATTCAATGTTCATTATACGATTCATATACATGCATACTTTAGATCTGAATTTAAATAAGAAATGCCATCAATGTTATGTACCAACTGGTACGTGAAGCATCTATTTATAATCAAGATTGTAAGAATAAACAAGTGTCAGGTATATGCCACATCTTAAATCCATCATTAAAACTCAACCAGCATTGTGTATGACATTGAAAAAAATATAAACAATAGCAAGGTCATGATCCTGTACCCAGACCCCTGCGAGTAGCATCATTTCGAGTTAGCAATAATATAGGGTTACTGAACTTATATTGGTGAATATTGGCACGAGTTGGCTATACTAATGCATGAGTTTGCGAGTGCATTTGTACAGCCAACGAGTGCCAATATTCACCAATACAAGTTCAATAACTCCTTTATTATATAGCTAAAACATCTCCCATTGATTTATATCAATTATTTCAATTAATAACTCAAATTAATAAGAATTTTCAGTATCGGTATTTAAATTATCGTCTCTCTTGTACGTATTCAATAACGCATCATTCCATTGACCCTACCAAGCATTATGATTTGCTTATTGAGGTTTTGTTGAGGCTAATACGTACTAAGTTATCAATTAATAATCTCAATTTTGCGTAAAAATAAACACATCTTACCTAGCTGTCACTACCTATCATAAATTTGACCAGGCAACATTTTTTGTTTATAATGGGGCATTAGATAATGAACGCTCGTATTCCGAATGTTTTGGACATACTCATATACGTAATACAAACTCAGCGTTCAATAAAACGCCAAGATATTGAACGCTAAATTCTCTAGACTTTTAGTAGATTTTTATTATGAACTATCTATAGCTATTAGCTATATAATAAAAGTACAATATATTGGTTCTAACTAGCATAAAATTTATTTTATAATTAATACTTTATCAATCAAAATCATGGTCTTTATAAAAGGAATACAAAATAGACAATACAGTGCAAATAGAGTGTGATGTAAATCAACAAAAAAAATCAATGATGTGTTAAATTTCTTTATTAACCATCTCTTTCACATATGATTTTTAAGTGTGAAATAATAATACTCAATGTAAAGAACCAGAAAAAAGACTATAAAAAGTAAAAAAAAAAAAAAAAGAGCAAAATAATTTTTACAAGACACCTACATGCTGATGCATAGCATTTATGAGAAATCATTTAGCACATCATCATGTTTCATGTAACATGCCATTGTGTTACCTTCTGATGAACTGCCAGAACTTGATGTCATAGTGCAGCACAATTCCCGCCCTTTCTAGCTGGGTCCCTGTCTTTGGGGTCCAGTAATGATTGTTATAGGGGCCTAAACCAATCAGGTTCATAAAGGGAGCCAGGGGGATACCCAGTTCTAGATACCCCTTCTCCTCCCACCATTTCTCTAGCTGAGATAAAACAAGAAAATGAGAGACATGAAAAATTTGTTGCAAGAAATTCTGTAAACTTTTATATGTTCTTATTTTGAATTGTTGAAAATTAAGCAAAAGAGTCCTATAATATTTTGTGCAATTTTGGATAAGCGCTTTCATTGTGACATTGTGTTTGGATAATACCCAAATCATAATCTGGTCGTCATCAAGATTTAGAGCATTAAGGATTGAGAGGACTAAGTGCACTGATTTACATTTCTTGAGAATTTCGGGCAAATGAAGGTCAATAACTAATTTGTGCAATCTTGGATTAGCACTTTTATTTTCTGTCCCATTGTAGCAACGTTTTTGCATCTTATCTCAAAATAAATAAATATATACAATGGCCTTTAAGTTAGGTTTTATCAATAGATCACTTTTTTCCCAAACTTTTCAGCTCAAATTGTATATTGACAAAACAGTACATTCAAAGTTTACAGGAGAATTAACATTATGAAAATGACCATTGGCCACTTTGGAAAGGGATTGGATCGTTTTTAGTCATGACTTTCAATTGCTTGACATCAATGACTTTACGATGTACTGCATGTTTGGAATAGATTTAATGTCATACTTGGATAATCTCTGGAAATATTGATAATCTCTCATGCTGTTGACTGAAATAACCAAAATTAATTTTCTTAATTTTGATTAATTTGGAAACATTAATTGTGTCATATTTGTTTGTTTCAAATTATATGTACTTAATCTGAGTGATTTGGAAATGATAAAACAATAATATTTAATAGTTTTTTTTCTTTCAAGACAATTATCATTAATTTAAATATTTGCTATCATAAACATAGGTAATCAAAGATTACGAGGCTCACCTCGATGAATGTTATCTTTAAGTAAGGCAAATTTCACATCATATTTTTTTTTTATTTAGTGTACATCCCAAGATCAATGTCCAAGCAAGTTTGGTTTAAGTAAGACTTATAGTTACTTGGAAATAGACCTATTAAAAAAAGTTTATCCTGTTTACTAATCAAGAAAATTTTGGTCTGTTCCAACATCCAAAGTAAGTCTGGAAGTTTTCATCCTTAGATGCACCAACTATGCAAGTTTAATCATAACAGGCCATAATGTTATATAGCTACTCCCAAAAAATTATCCTGGTCACTCATCTGGAAAATGTAGGTCAGATTCAGAATCCAAAGCAAGTCTGGAAGTGACCATGCCTAGCTACATCATCCATGGTTTTTGGTTAAAATATGGCTAAAATTCACTCATGTGGAAAATCTAGGTGGAATCCAGGATCTGAAGCAAGTGTGGTAGTGTCCATCCCTAGATGCATCATCCATGCAAGTTTGGTCCAGGTAGAGCTTATAGTTACTTGGGAATGGACCTGCTCCAAAAACTTTAACCTGGGCACTCATCTGGAAAATCTAGGTCAGATCCAGCATCCTAAGCAAGTGTGGTAGTGTCCATCCCTAGATGCATCATCCATGCAAGTTTGGTCCAGGTAGGGCTAATAGTTACTTGGGTGTGGACCTGCTCCAAAAACTTTAACCTGGGCACTCATCTGGAAAATCTAGGTCAGATCCAGCATCCGAAGCAGGTGTGGTAGTGTCCATCCCTAGATCCATCATCCATGGAAGTTTGGTCAAGGTAGGGCTTATAGTTACTTAGGAATGGACCTGCTCCCAAAACTTTAACCTGGTCACTCATCTGGAAAATCTAGGTCAGATCCAGCATCCAAAGCAAGTGTGGTAGTGTCCATCCCTAGATGCATCATCCATGCAAGTTTGGTCCAGGTAGGGCTTATAGTTACTTGGGAATAGACTTGCTCCTAAAACTTTAACTGGGATGCCGACGCCGGGGGTATAGCATAAGCTCATCTCGACTTCGTCAAGGTGAGCTAAAAATGAAATAGAAGTGGTCACATAGGACACACTATAATGTTTGTTTTATTTATTCTTTCATGTAAATTACTTGAATGAGATTGGTTGAAAGACATAAAAAAAAAATAATGTTGCCCTCTAAGAATAGGAGTCTCATCTTCAAGGTCTAGCAAAGGGGAAAAAATAATTGGCATTGATTATAAAAATTATCACATGTATGAAATATACTGGGGTATGCATGTACAGTTCACTGCAAAATTTTACAAGACGTCATTTGTGCAATTGAAAAAAAAAATGCATAAAAATTATGTTTCAATATTCTGGTAAATAAACAAAATTGTCAATAACCTTTATAGCCTAGGTACAGAGGCAGTTTATAATGTGATGTGCACACATATCCAGCTTCTTTCATTCCTGCATGTAGCTTTATGCTGCACACTTACCCATTTTATTTCATTTCTAGCTTTATGCTGCACACTTACCCAGTTTCTTTCATTCCTAGCTTTATGCTGCACACTTACCCAGTTTCTTTCATTCCTAGCTTTATGCTGCACACTTACCCAGTTTCTTTCATTTCTAGCTTTATGCTGCACACTTACCCAGTTTCTTTCATTCCTAGCTTTATGCCGCACACTTACCAAGTTTCTTTCATTCTTAGCTTTATGCTGCACACTTACCCAGTTTCTTTCATTCCTAGCTTTATGCCGCACACTTACCCAGTTTCTTTCATTCCTAGCTTTATGCTGCACACTTACCCTGTTTTTTTCATTCCTAGCTTTATGCCGCACACTTACCCAGTTTCTTTCATTCTTAGCTTTATGCTGCACACTTACCCAGTTTCTTTCATTCCTAGCTTTATGCCGCACACTTACCCAGTTTCTTTCATTCCTAGCTTTATACTGCACACTTACCCTGTTTCTTTCATTCTTAGCTTTATGCTGCACACTTACCCAGTTTCTTTCATTTCTAGCTTTATGCTGCACACTTACCCAGTTTCTTTCATTCCTAGCTTTATGCCGCACACTTACCCAGTTTCTTTCATTCTTAGCTTTATGCTGCACACTTACCCAGTTTCTTTCATTTCTAGCTTTATGCCACACACTTACCCAGTTTCTTTCATTCCTAGCTTTATACTGCACACTTACCCTGTTTCTTTCATTCTTAGCTTTATGCTGCACACTTACCCAGTTTCTTTCATTCCTAGCTTTATGCTGCACACTTACCCTGTTTTTTTCATTCCTAGCTTTATGCCGCACACTTACCCAGTTTCTTTCATTCCTAGCTTTATACTGCACACTTACCCTGTTTCTTTCATTCTTAGCTTTATGCTGCACACTTACCCTGTTTCTTTCATTCCTAGCTTTATACTGCACACTTACCCTGTTTCTTTCATTCCTAGCTTTATACTGCACACTTACCCTGTTTCTTTCATTCCTGGCTTTATGCTGCACACTTACCCAGTTTCTTTCATTCCTGGCTTTCTCTGCTAATTTTTGGTGTAGCTCCTTTCCAACACCTGAGGCAAACTGCTGAACAATAAATTCTGTCTGTCTATACTCCTCGTCTGTGACATGTGGTTTAACTATAAATAAATAATTAAAAGATACAATTAGAACTTTTCTCGATGATCATTAACCTATCTTTTTAAAGACTGAAAGTTTATTCAATGGAAATCTTTACAACAAACAACTATAATTTTTTTCAGATTAAAAATAATAAATTGTGTAGAACCAAAAAGCTCTAAGCTTTTCAGAAATTGATATGAAATTAATTTATATCTAAGAAGACCATGCATGCAACTCTTTTTAATGCCTACTATAAATAAATAAGCACAATAAAAATTTTGTGCAATCATCATCAATATTTTAGCATAAAAAAAAATCATTCAGAGCCAAGCTTTTATTGGTATTAAGACTGCAGTACATTAACTTGCAAGATTGGAAAAATGCTTCTTATGTCATGTCCATCTGTTGCGGTCAAAATATTTGATGATAGACAATGAAATGGGTGGGAACAATATGATATGGACATCTATGAAAATATTGGATTGAAGTTGATTTTCAATCCACCTAAGCTATTTTCATACACAAAGTTCCCAAATAGTTTGAATACTCTATAGATCAGCATTTAATCCAAAAATTTCTGAAAGACATGCAAACATCATAAATATATATAGAAGATAAAAATAAAGATGTATTCTTTCAGGGAACAGCCATTTGATTCTAAAGGGGGGTGGAGGGGTAAATTTATTTCTGTTCATGCCTTCACAAAACAAAATACATTGTACCGGTATATTTATTTCTAGGATAACAAGAGATATTATTTTTTTTCTTCCTTGAAAAATGTTTGACAAACAAAAACAGGGAGGAGGGGAGGGGTGTGTGTGTGTGTGTCCAAAACCAAAAACTTTCCTACTTATTTTCAAGATCTACTATCCCCCTTCAGGAATCAATGGTTGTCCTATTATTTCTTTAAGAAATATTGGACAGAAATCTTGGATTTATAAAAATTTCAAACTATTCTGAAATTGACATTGTCTTGTGGATCAATCATTAACACTGTGTGTATGAGAGTAGCTGAGGTGGATTGAAAAGGTATTTCAATCCAATGTTTTCTCAGACACCTGCACCAAATTGCACCTGCCCGTTTCACTGTATATCATCAAATGTTTTGACTGTAACAGACGGAAATGACGCTGGCTGCATATTTCCAATCTTGTCAGTTAATGGACTGTGCTCTTAATCATATATAAGATTTTATTACATATTTAGTTAATAAAGTTTTTTGCATATTGACATGCCTGACATCACAACAGTCATATCAGCTGCCAGGGCTGATATGGATCCTGCAGGACTGATATGGATCTAAAGGACTGATTCTATTAGTTATGTAGACACATAGAGGGGTAATACGGAAATATATGGAGTCCTTGAAAAAATGCATATTGGGCAAGGCATAAGCCTCACCCAATATGCATTTTTTCAAGAATCCTGCATATTTGCGTATTACCCCTCTAAGTCTGCATAACAAATATATTTTAATAAAATTGACTTTCTCTGAGTTAACCAAACCGTTCCGTAACAACTGTTACGTCGTTTGATGCTTATGTGACATCAGTTATTAGGCTCCTTACCCAAATGAAAACAATTAACATACTTAATATAATCTGGACAGTATGGCACATGGAGGGCCGGGGCATATTGATTTGATATGCAGTGGGTAGGTCACGTGGAGGGGGCACATTAACAATTCTATGTCTGTAAGCAGCATGATATGGTTTAATACAGAATTCTTCTTGACCAATGAAATTTCAAGATTTTTATTAGAGGCAGGATAAGGATTTTTATTATATACGCAACTGTTTGTCACTCTGTTTTACTGCTGAATTTATGCAATCATGTTCCGGATCACCACACTGTGGTTTTCTGAATCCATATCAGCCCTCTTGGAAACTGATGACGTAGTACACAGATAAATGATGAAGTTTTTATTCTTGCGCATCAAAAAGTTCCTTGACAAATGGTTTGTTTAATGGATAAAAGTTATGTAATTGATCCAAAAGTTTCATTTTATTATATTTTGCTAGTTGTAAAGGGGTATATAAAAAATTTATCATTATAACAGTAACTTGATCCGAAGAGCCATATCACGTCTCGTTGACAGGCGCGGATCATTAGATCAAACTCGACGCTTCGCGTCTCGTCTCGTTTGATCTGATGATCCGCGCCTGTCAACTTGACGTGATACAGCTCTTCGGATCAAGTTACTGTTATAATAATAATATATATATATATATATATATATATATATATATATATATATATATCACACCCTAGTAGATTAAACCTAAAAAATAAGTGTTTGTGATGATAGACCTATTTTTTTTTTTTTAGTTTTATAGAGATGGAAGTCTTAAACTATAACTCACCTGACTCCAGATATCACTGTAGTGAGTGATGGAGATCTGTAACCAGTAACTTATCTCTGTGATGTCTGGTGAATATCTCTATAATGAGTAACTAACCTGACTCCAGATATCTCTGTAATGTGTGATTGAGATCTGGCAAGGGAAGAGAGGGTAGCTCTGACTCAGATCCAAATGTCTTTTCATCCTCTGAAGAAAACAGAAGGTCAGGGTCTGGGATGTTTTGGTCATCCATGGTAGAATCTTAACTGCAATCTTAAAATATATGGCAGTACTCTATAATCCACAGGGATCGTTTTAATGGTAAGTTATTTTAGTGCAATGGGTGTTCTTTTATGTTTGTCTGAATATGATGACTGAGATACTGAATCAGATCATCTGTTAGCTGTCTTAAAAATACCCAATTAATTTAATTTCTATGCACACAAAAACTACCAATATCAGCGAATTTCAGTTTGAATCACCATATTTAGACAGGTATTAAATAAAACAAACAACACTGAATAGAACACCACCTTGACACCGAGCTACAATATCAGCTGCTGAAAGAAGTAAGTTTACATAGCCTACTTTCACTTTCCGGCATAAATTTTCATAATATTAAATTGAATGCATTTCCATTAATGTTAATGCTTTATGTTTAAAAAAACCTACTTATGCAGTTTCATTCATCGATCACTATATCTATCTCTCCGCCGGCAAGATCGAAGTCCTACTTCTTGCGAACTCGAAGTCCTTGTTTACGAACCTACAACTTTCACTTTATAAATTGAAAGTGAGACAGTCGTTCCGCGGAATGTCGTTTGAAAAAATGGCCGAACTGTTTTTTTTCCCCTTACCCACTGAACCAAATGATGTGCCTTTTGTAGTTATAAAATTCCATCGCACCGAAATACACGTAATAAATGAATGAATTGATAAATTAACAAATAGATCTAGACAGAGACATATATGGTTTTTATATGTCTCTGATCTAGATAAATAAATAAATAGATAGATAAATAAGTAAATAGTTAAATATGTAACATTCATTTAAATTATTTTTGAATAAATGAATTCAATCATTTTTCCAGTAAATTTAATACTGAGAGTACTCAGAGGCATGAACCCTTTTTATTCTAACAATTCACTTAAAAGAATCCTACTTCACTAGGCCAAGCATTTTGAAGCGTGTCCATGCATATCATATTTTTCAGTAGATTATCAAAATAATCTAATATTACAAAAGGAAAGAAGAAATGATCCATTTTCTGTACGTGTTTGGAAGTGTTTATGGCTAAAGAGTAAATAACATGTAAGAAACATACACTCTTATTTTTTTTCATCATTCATGTCTGAATTTTAACAAGCCGACATTAAAAAAAAACTTTGAAATTTCTTTTATACATGTAATTGGTTATTGATTTTGTTTTATTGAGATGATATTCTTATGAACAGCACGAGCTTACAATGTAATACATGTAATAAATCTGATACCACTGAGTGTAATTTGGTGTTGCACTCTTTGGAAACCCCAGAAAAAATCTCCAAGAAATGCTGGAGGAAGCAAAAAATATGTTAAAAGTTAATCTTGCATTTGTGTTTTCGTGGTAGAAACTCTGTTTCAGACAATATACGATCTATGAGGAATGGATTATCAGTAAAATACTGGATCAAAAGTACTACATTATATAGAAAGAGAGAAGAGCGCTTTACTCTTGCAGATCTTAGAGTTGTAACGCGGTTGAAAAATGAAAATACTGACAAACCACAGGTACTTGTGGACAGGACCCCCCCCCCTCCCGTAAAACCCCCAAAATAATCGTTCCACACAAAAATACCCAAATATACATTCTTATAATGTATAGTGGGGTATTTTTGTGCTGAACGATTGTTTTGGGGTTTTCACAAATTTTTTCCTATGGTACACATGATGAATAAGTGTAATAAATATAATTTGTGGAAAAAATGTCCAACAAGCCCCGGGGTTGAATGGGGGGGGGGGGGTCCTGTCCACAAGTACCTGTAAGTAGTATAGAGTGATGCAAAATAAGCAATTTTGAGGAGTGAGGAGCAAAATGAACCCATCATGAACCCGGAAGAAAATTGTGAAGGAGTATTTACGTAATCCGGAAAACAACTTGATCCGAAAGTATTGATTAATCTTCTTAAATGAGAGATTACAAGTAGAGAAAATCAAATTGTTTACTTGTAAAAGAATTAAACTCAGATTCATCACAAAAAAATGTAAAATACAGATAGAAATTTAGAAAATGTTTAATAATGAAGGAGTTTTGGCTTAATCCGGGAAACAACTTGATCTATCTTTTCGAATGAGAGATTATAAGGATAGCATATACTTATTATCTGTATCATTAGAGTATATATAAATATATATGATTTAAAAAAGAGAGGATGAAGAAACGTGTTAATTTTAGCAAACACATCTCTGTTATAAATATTCCCTATGAAGATCGACAAGGGAATGGATGCAGATAGGAGTAAATAGATGTCGTTCCAAGAGACGAATTGAAAATGCATCAGATATTATTGAATCGGGTTTTGATGAAACATCTTGAGAAAATTTCTCTTAAATTTGTAAGGTGTAGTCGATCATGTTAGTTCAATTCAATGACAACATACAATCATCGAAAGCCATACTTCCGATTTGTATCATTTAATAGTCATGATTAATCTATGAAAACACAAAACTGTTAAGATCGGAAACTACGTTTCTGACAACACGATTTGATGATACATTTACTTTCATTTGTATCAAAATGAATTCTCACTGTAAACTGGATTTTGCTAGTCTACGATTTTATTTAAGATTTCAAATCCTTGCTCAGATATTTTATTCATTGTTTAAATTTTTATGTAAAAAATTCAAATCTTTGTTTATATATATATTTCATTTATTTTAAAGTTAGATAATCAGGTTAACAAATTAATTACACCCCTCCCCTTCTTTACGACAAGATATTTTTGTAAATAATAACTTGTACATATTTTAAGTATATGAGATATACAGACATTCTTCCTTCGAAAGGGAACTAAGAGTATAGGTTGGATTACCACTTGCAGAGCAGAATCAAATCCAAGTTCATCTGAAATACAATGAAACTAATTAATAAATGAAACTAATATAGTCTTACAAACAGAGAGTATATTATTACCTACTTATCAGGTGGGACCAGTACATACTGATCGTGAAATCTATCTAATTCTATTTCCACTTCTGAATTATTTAATACAGAAGGATAGAGGGTTAGCATATTGCCCCTCAATCGCTTAATGCGAGATTTCAACATCCATCTGATACTTTTGAACTATTCTGCCAAAGTGTCAAAGTCTTCTTTTTTCATGTTTGACCCATCGCCTGAATTCATAATATTTATAAATTTATTACGTCAGTTGAAGGAACGGGGTGTCCCTAAATTTTGGTCCTTTTGAAATAAGAGGTTTTAGGTCCTCATTATTAACTATATTTACATGACCAGTAATGAATCTGTATGTAAAAGAACGATACATGTAGCTCAAGTCCCTATAATGACAAGCAGTTCTTCACTCTGGCATACACACCTTTGCTCACGGTCATTATAAAATCGGACCATTTGATAATCATGAGTAAGACCATGAACCATGAATTGTGAAAATTGGTTATATAACAAGACATATCTAATTCGTCATATAGATTTATTGACTATGTATATTTTTTAGTGTGATGCATGCATTTTACACAATATGTAAATACATCTTCATCATCACATGTCAATTTGATAATAAAGAATTAGATTTAAACAAAGACTTTGTTTTATTGTTACATATTAATATCAAATCTCTTGTACGTGAATTATTCATCCCTTTCCCCGTCGTCAGATTCTTCCTCGGAATGATCCTGGTAAAAGCTGTCATCAACCTCCAACAACTGATCAAACTCATGTCTATATTTATTAAGAGTACGGGAAACCGCTCTTTCCAGATTTATATCCTTTTTCTCCATAAGGATTGAAACATCTCTCTTGATGTCGCGATGGAGTTTGCTTCGATTCAATTGCGCCAAAATTAAAAGAATTCTTTTGTACTTCTTAAAAAGTAAGTTTCTGTCTTTGGGTAACATCACTTCGCTTACTTCCTCTCGAGCTTCCTTTTTGGAGAGTTTTGAATTTTCCTCCATAAGCTTATAAAATTTTTTTTCGAACTGAGATTGATTTTCCTCCCATACTTCATTGACTAGAGTGGCGAATCCTTTGTCATCATCTTCGTCACTGACATCAGACATGGTGTCGTTTTCATCTGTATTTTCATCCATTGGGCAACCATTTTTGATATGACGCTGTAAATCATATGAGCTGGCATACATGGTTCCGCATTCGGCGCACGATGGGTATTTCTCGTCAAAATGCATATTTCTCGAATTAAGTTGCGATGGCCAAGGATAAGTTTTAAGATAATCAGCAGCTCCCATTGGTTTTCTTTGATAATACAACATATCTTTTTCATGATAATCCTGCATAGGTCTCTGAAAAGCCATCTCCTCGCTTTGATCGTCGGTGTGAAGAGTTTGAGAGTACGACGGATAACCTGGAAACGTCTTCTGTGTTTGATGTTCTGCTTTCAAATGATATCCAAAGTAGTCTCGCGCTCTTATATATGGTTCAAATATGTCCGTCTGGAATCGCTTTGATTCCGGGGTCATTTGCTTTAAATCTAACACTAATGCTCCGTATGGGATAGATGCAGCTTTTTCATAAACGTCTAGAAGCTTCTTAGAATTTCCTGGATACATCTGCCGTGCTAGGATTCCGATCTGTTGTCTATCTCTGGGATTTTTAAACAGAACTATGTACTGACTGTTTAAACTCATGGTTCGATTTTCTTTTCCTTTGTTGAACAAATTCTGCATGATACAGATCACACTTAGGTTGCGATGGTGTGCACCTTCTGTAAACAGCTCACAGATCTCCTTGTCCTGGGTTGCATCCTTCATCATGTCGTCAATGATCAAAAGAGTTCTTTCCCGAGGGTTGATAACTGTATCTGAATTAATTTCTTCTGTAATGCCTCGAATAAATATTATACCAGGAATCCAGTACTTTAGTTCATCATAAAGAGGCTGCCATCGCTTATAAATCCACAACATTCTCTCTGGTACTGGACTTATGAGCTGTTTATTGTGAATTAATAGTTCCTTGATCCATGTGGATTTTCCAGACATTGTCGGTCCTGTGACAATCAGGGGTAATCATCTCCTGACGATGAGGATATGCATGAGTGATCTGAGGATATGGTTGGCTCTTTCCATGAGTAATACGTTCATGCCTCCTCATGTTATCGTACCTAGAAAATTTACGTTGGCAGACAGAGCATGATATTGACTGCATGGTTGTCTTGGACAAAATGAATGAATCTTCCCTTTATCCTCTTATATATCCTGTAACTCATACTCCTTAACCCAGGAATTTTTTTTTTATATCCCTGCCATTTGATCAACACTTTCGTCTGGCGTCTGGGCATGCGTCTTTTTAATTCTTTTTAGCATTTTCTATTTTCCTGTTGTTGTGATAATTCAGAAAATTGAAAAAAAATGCTAAAAAGAATTAAAAAGACGCATGCCCAGACGCCAGACGAAAGTGTTGATCAAATGGCAGGGATATAAAAAAAAATAATTCCTGGGTTAAGGAGTATGAGTTACAGGATATATAAGAGGATAAAGGGAAGATTCATTCATTTTGTCCAAGACAACCATGCAGTCAATATCATGCTCTGTCTGCCAACGTAAATTTTCTAGGTACGATAACATGAGGAGGCATGAACGTATTACTCATGGAAAGAGCCAACCATATCCTCAGATCACTCATGCATATCCTCATCGTCAGGAGATGATTACCCCTCCTCCTCCTCTTCCTCCTCCTCCTCAGCACTTACCTCCTTTTCAGGACTCTCCTTCTCCTCTTCCCTCTCCTCCCCCTCCTCCTCAAGATTTGTCTCTTCCAACAAAGACATCAGAAGATGAGAAATTTAAATTTATCCATCCCTTCACAATGATTGTCACAGGACCGACAATGTCTGGAAAATCCACATGGATCAAGGAACTATTAATTCACAATAAACAGCTCATAAGTCCAGTACCAGAGAGAATGTTGTGGATTTATAAGCGATGGCAGCCTCTTTATGATGAACTAAAGTACTGGATTCCTGGTATAATATTTATTCGAGGCATTACAGAAGAAATTAATTCAGATACAGTTATCAACCCTCGGGAAAGAACTCTTTTGATCATTGACGACATGATGAAGGATG
The DNA here is from genome assembly GCF_033153115.1 of Saccostrea echinata. NCBI lineage: Eukaryota > Metazoa > Mollusca > Bivalvia > Ostreida > Ostreidae > Saccostrea > Saccostrea echinata. Next base: position 15,732,978 of record NW_026889777.1, read on the forward strand.
CAACCCAGGACAAGGAGATCTGTGAGCTGTTTACAGAAGGTGCACACCATCGCAACCTAAGTGTGATCTGTATCATGCAGAATTTGTTCAACAAAGGAAAAGAAAATCGAACCATGAGTTTAAACAGTCAGTACATAGTTCTGTTTAAAAATCCCAGAGATAGACAACAGATCGGAATCCTAGCACGGCAGATGTATCCAGGAAATTCTAAGAAGCTTCTAGACGTTTATGAAAAAGCTGTATCTATCCCATACGGAGCATTAGTGTTAGATTTAAAGCAAATGACCCCGGAATCAAAGCGATTCCAGACGGACATATTTGAACCATATATAAGAGCGCGAGACTACTTTGGATATCATTTGAAAGCAGAACATCAAACACAGAAGACGTTTCCAGGTTATCCGTCGTACTCTCAAACTCTTCACACCGACGATCAAAGCGAGGAGATGGCTTTTCAGAGACCTATGCAGGATTATCATGAAAAAGATATGTTGTATTATCAAAGAAAACCAATGGGAGCTGCTGATTATCTTAAAACTTATCCTTGGCCATCGCAACTTAATTCGAGAAATATGCATTTTGACGAGAAATACCCATCGTGCGCCGAATGCGGAACCATGTATGCCAGCTCATATGATTTACAGCGTCATATCAAAAATGGTTGCCCAATGGATGAAAATACAGATGAAAACGACACCATGTCTGATGTCAGTGACGAAGATGATGACAAAGGATTCGCCACTCTAGTCAATGAAGTATGGGAGGAAAATCAATCTCAGTTCGAAAAAAAATTTTATAAGCTTATGGAGGAAAATTCAAAACTCTCCAAAAAGGAAGCTCGAGAGGAAGTAAGCGAAGTGATGTTACCCAAAGACAGAAACTTACTTTTTAAGAAGTACAAAAGAATTCTTTTAATTTTGGCGCAATTGAATCGAAGCAAACTCCATCGCGACATCAAGAGAGATGTTTCAATCCTTATGGAGAAAAAGGATATAAATCTGGAAAGAGCGGTTTCCCGTACTCTTAATAAATATAGACATGAGTTTGATCAGTTGTTGGAGGTTGATGACAGCTTTTACCAGGATCATTCCGAGGAAGAATCTGACGACGGGGAAAGGGATGAATAATTCACGTACAAGAGATTTGATATTAATATGTAACAATAAAACAAAGTCTTTGTTTAAATCTAATTCTTTATTATCAAATTGACATGTGATGATGAAGATGTATTTACATATTGTGTAAAATGCATGCATCACACTAAAAAATATACATAGTCAATAAATCTATATGACGAATTAGATATGTCTTGTTATATAACCAATTTTCACAATTCATGGTTCATGGTCTTACTCATGATTATCAAATGGTCCGATTTTATAATGACCGTGAGCAAAGGTGTGTATGCCAGAGTGAAGAACTGCTTGTCATTATAGGGACTTGAGCTACATGTATCGTTCTTTTACATACAGATTCATTACTGGTCATGTAAATATAGTTAATAATGAGGACCTAAAACCTCTTATTTCAAAAGGACCAAAATTTAGGGACACCCCGTTCCTTCAACTGACGTAATAAATTTATAAATATTATGAATTCAGGCGATGGGTCAAACATGAAAAAAGAAGACTTTGACACTTTGGCAGAATAGTTCAAAAGTATCAGATGGATGTTGAAATCTCGCATTAAGCGATTGAGGGGCAATATGCTAACCCTCTATCCTTCTGTATTAAATAATTCAGAAGTGGAAATAGAATTAGATAGATTTCACGATCAGTATGTACTGGTCCCACCTGATAAGTAGGTAATAATATACTCTCTGTTTGTAAGACTATATTAGTTTCATTTATTAATTAGTTTCATTGTATTTCAGATGAACTTGGATTTGATTCTGCTCTGCAAGTGGTAATCCAACCTATACTCTTAGTTCCCTTTCGAAGGAAGAATGTCTGTATATCTCATATACTTAAAATATGTACAAGTTATTATTTACAAAAATATCTTGTCGTAAAGAAGGGGAGGGGTGTAATTAATTTGTTAACCTGATTATCTAACTTTAAAATAAATGAAATATATATATAAACAAAGATTTGAATTTTTTACATAAAAATTTAAACAATGAATAAAATATCTGAGCAAGGATTTGAAATCTTAAATAAAATCGTAGACTAGCAAAATCCAGTTTACAGTGAGAATTCATTTTGATACAAATGAAAGTAAATGTATCATCAAATCGTGTTGTCAGAAACGTAGTTTCCGATCTTAACAGTTTTGTGTTTTCATAGATTAATCATGACTATTAAATGATACAAATCGGAAGTATGGCTTTCGATGATTGTATGTTGTCATTGAATTGAACTAACATGATCGACTACACCTTACAAATTTAAGAGAAATTTTCTCAAGATGTTTCATCAAAACCCGATTCAATAATATCTGATGCATTTTCAATTCGTCTGTTGGAACGACATCTATTTACTCCTATCTGCATCCATTCCCTTGTCGATCTTCATAGGGAATATTTATAACAGAGATGTGTTTGCTAAAATTAACACGTTTCTTCATCCTCTCTTTTTTAAATCATATATATTTATATATACTCTAATGATACAGATAATAAGTATATGCTATCCTTATAATCTCTCATTCGAAAAGATAGATCAAGTTGTTTCCCGGATTAAGCCAAAACTCCTTCATTATTAAACATTTTCTAAATTTCTATCTGTATTTTACATTTTTTTGTGATGAATCTGAGTTTAATTCTTTTACAAGTAAACAATTTGATTTTCTCTACTTGTAATCTCTCATTTAAGAAGATTAATCAATACTTTCGGATCAAGTTGTTTTCCGGATTACGTAAATACTCCTTCACAATTTTCTTCCGGGTTCATGATGGGTTCATTTTGCTCCTCACTCCTCAAAATTGCTTATTTTGCATCACTCTATACTACTCCTGTATGACAAACCAACGAACACATGCTACTAAACCAATATTTTTGGCTAGATTTTAAGTGGTATAGACATATTTGTGAGAGAGAGAGAGAGAGAGAGAGAGAGAGAGAGAGAGACTCGATCGGTACGTTATGTTTTTTGACACTACAATAATGTAAAGTTTGCTCCGTTGTAACAAAACATAGTAATTATAGAATTAAGTAACATGAATTTAAGCAATTGGCATGAAACGTTGCACATCAGCAAAATAAATATTTTTTGCGCGATAATGTGCTGATCTTGAATTTCTTGATTGTAAGATAACAAAAATTGACATTGTCTACGTACGTTTTGAACAACTTTCATAATATTCATGAAATCCATTTAGAAAATTAGTTAATTCAACGATTTGGAGAAAAATAATTACAACGATTTGAGACGTAAAATGACCACCATTAAAACATCAATAAGAACATCGACTTGTGTTGAAGTTTCTTTTTTCTTGAAATTTGATAATATTTGTTGTAAAGAAGTTTAATTACCACATCGATAGTGTATCAAAGTGTCTAATTAACGTTAAATCATTTGTAAAATGATATCTTAATAAAACCAAATCAAAAAGAGAGAGGAATTCTTTTTTATCTTCTCTCAAGCTCGTAGAAAACTGCGGTGGTATTCTATGCTCATTTTACGATCAATAACTGTCTAGAACAAAGAGAGATATTTCTGGAAGGAAGAATTTCAAAATGAACAAGACTTCAGTTGTCTTCAAGTACCCTGAAATGAACTCGGTGATTTGGTACACGATACTGTCCCTGTTTATGGGTATTGCAATTCTAAGTAACGTTGGATGCTGCATTTTGATGTTCCAGGACAAATCACTCAAAAAGCATAACAAAAGACTGGCTTACTTAATCATAAGTTTGAACGAGACATTCGTCGATGTGATTTTTCTTATTCTATTCTTTTGGAAATCCCAGGAAGACTACAGTTGTTTAGTTTTATCCAGCACGTATATGGTGGGGAGGAATGTGGAGGTCTTGCAACTTGTTTTCCTTTGCTTTGAGCGTTTTCTCGCAGTTATACCAAGAAAAAGACATTTATTTCGACATATGATTACAACAAGAGGTACTGTGATTTTTTTCATTATTTCCATTCTTATTTCATCGTTACTTATCCTGCCGATAACCTTACATTATGGAAGTAGAAACTCGAAAACATGCAACCTCAGAAATTTATATGGAGAAAATGAAAGAGTAGCGGTAAGATATGTCCGGACATTTATCTTAGTTGAAATAATAATTGTTCTTGTTGTGTATATAACCTTGTCAAGAAAAATTAGCAGATTGGGTCGACTTGTTACATGTAATGTTAATCAAAACACACGAGGGAATGAGAAAACAAGCAAAGAACATTGGCTTTCCAATAAACACACTCTACGTACCATTTCTGAATCTTTGAAACAACAGAAAGTCGTAGTGATTGAAAACAAATTCAGCGCAAAATCTTCTTCCAATCACGACTCGGAGGTAAAAGTTCGACCCAATCATGACTTAGAATTAAAAAATCTAACCAATCATGACTCAGAGGCAAAAAATCTATCCAATCATGATTCAAAGGCGGAAAACCTATCCAGTCATGACTTAAAGGCGGAAAATCTATCCAGTCATGCATCAGAGGCAAAAAATCTATCCAATCATCATGGCTCTGATGTACCTTCCACATCCTTTCGCGATGACCATTTAGCACCAATACCCAGAATGACGTCGAAATCTGTTGCTGGAAGGACTAACATTATGCCCAGAGAAAATGTTGTAAACCGTAGCTTAACTTGGCAGAGGCGTGTTTTTCTGATATTAAGTAGTTCTGTTTTGGCAATGGCACTTCCGGTATTTCCAGTAATTATTATCCAGTTAGTTGATTATGTTAAGAGTGATTTTATGACCCCTGAATTAGATGTGGCAGCGACGCTTTGTCAAATGACTCATGCTGTGCTGTATCCGTATCTATTTATACTTAGTACAAAACAATGTTCTTGTGTTTCAAATTTTTGTAAGAAATAGTAAGATAATATTATAACGACAACTACTGCGCATACTGCATATACGTAATAATGATGTAGATAGTGAAAATTAAAGTACAACATTGCTTATTACAAAATCAAATATTGCCACAAAACATTAAAAAAGGTGCCCTAAGTTAACAATATTATTATAATTAATTATAATTAATCAGGAGGAAAAAGAGAATTTTGATTGAACTTTAGGAAATATGATAGATATTTTAAGTTGATGGGATAAAAACAATTTCTTTTTATTACAGTGTAAAAAAAAGAACAGCAAATGTTTATATATTTGTGAGAGAAAAATTTAAAAAGATATGATTTAAGTAGTTTTTGATATCTGTGTGTCAAACACAAGTGTCTGTTCATAAAGGGTACTGTATAACTGCATTCTATGTAATGAATGAGACATATATATATATATATATATATATATATATATATATATATATATATATATATATATATATATATATATATATATATATATATATATATATATATATATATATATATATATATATATATATAAAGCACTAAAAACCAACAACACTGTATATCCTTGCCAAGCTCCTTGAACATGTTCTCAAGTATAACAACTTCATGTTTAATGGAGAACATTACCTGCAGGTTAACGGCACTGCTATGGGTACGAAAATGGCACCATCTTATGCCAATATTTTCATGGGCAGACTTGAACGCAACTTGTTACTTCAAGCACCATTTAGGCCCCTTAGCTGGTTGCGTTTCATTGACGATATAGAGATGAAGTGGGTGGAATGTCGCAAGAGCATCGAGGCATTCATTTCGTTTGCCAACAGCTTTCATCAGTCTATCAAATTTACAGTAGACGTTTTTAATTCGAAAAACATATTCTTAGATACTACATGTACCCTGATTGATGGTGAAATTGAGTTCAGTCTCCACAGGAAACCCACAGATTCCAATCTGTATCTTATGCCAACTAGCTGTCATCCCCCACACACATTTAAGGGTGTGCCTAAGGGTCTAGCCACCAGAATTCGGTGCATCTGTTCATCCCCTGCCTTATATCAGGAACAAAGCGGTTTCCTCAAGTCCCACTTAGGCAAGAGAGGCTACAATGCCCGCACAGTACAAGCTACTATTGCTGAGATGACGGAACATGACAGGCAAAACAATAGCGGCAGGGTCCCTCTGGTAACCATATACCATCCCTTCCTTAAGAACCTCAGCGGTATCCTTCAAAAGAACTTGCCAATTCTCCACTCAAATAAACGAACAGATGTCTTTAAGGAGCCCCCATTGGCTGCATATAGACGCCCGAGGAACCTAAAGGACATGGTAGTAAGAACCAGATGGGACAATCCATTACCTAACGGGGGCTTTAAAACTTGCTCTGACAGAAGATGTCTTCTCTGTATGTACAGCTCTGACACAGACAGCTTTAACAGCCCCGTTACAGGCCGCAGCTACAAAATACTAGGGAATTTGTCCTGTCAAACAGACAACTGCATTTATCTCATCAGTTGCAAAGTTTGCTCCATACAGTATGTTGGTGAAACAGGAAATCTCCGCAGGAGAGTCAATAATCACCGTTCTACCATTAGGACCGAAAAACTCAATAAACCCGTTGGGGAACATTTCAACCTTGAAGGTCACAAATGGGAGGACATGACATTAGTGGTTATTGACCATAATCCAAGATGGACAGACGCTCAGAGAAAGGGCAAGGAAAATTTCTGGATGCACAGGCTGAAGTCATTCCTCCCTAATGGTATTAACAAACTAAATGACTTCACCAGGATGAACGTGAACTAGACCCAATCCCGGATTGTAACAAACAAGTTCATTCTCTCTATATAGTGTAAACTTTACCGTTAATCCGCATTAGCAATTCTGGAACAACCTACGCAAATATTTATAGCTTACATTTTTGTTTATTTCTTTTATCCGATTTCAAAATTTTTAATATATCCAAACTCATATTTTAAAATTGCCCTTCCATATTATCTTTCTTTAGTTTCCTTTTATCATGTATAGTTACGCTATTTTAGATAAAGTACGATTTACTACATGGTCGTAATTAATTAGCGATAATTAATTCGTTCAATTATGTTAATCGCACTTCATCAGAGTACATCCGATAGACCGGACGCAATTCATAGCGCTCCGGATTTCTTTCTTCACAACTGTTTATAAACTTCATATTAAACATGTAACATTGTAAATATTTAGTGTTTGGTAGTTTAGTAGTAGTGCTAGTTGTTTTTGCTTCTCTATTTCCTTTGTTTTTATGACGTCTTAACTTTTTTCTTTGACCTGAGGAAGGGACAGGTCGTCCCGCGAAAATTTGACAATTTTTATTGTTCGTGTCGTTGGTCATTTTTAGTGCTTTATATATATATATATATATATATATATATATATATATATATATATATATATATATATATATATATATATATATATATATATATATATATATATATTACCAAATAGCAGAAATAAAGTTGATCATTCCTAAGTCTGTATTATGTATCAATCCTTCTATCCGTAAGCAATTGAAATACAACAGAATCAAAGATGTGCTAGGTTTAAAAATTAAATATGGGTATAGGTGTCTGACATCTAAATATTGTGTTAAATTGTCTAGATAACGAACGGTAATCATGCTTAAAGTCCAATTAAACAATATAAATTGTTAGGAGAGAAAACACAGACCTCAGAGAACATCAAAGGTGGGATCAGGTGCCATGGAAAAGTATGCATCCCTTGTCGACCAGTCACATCCATCGAGTGTCCCTAGTCATGACTGGGTAAACAAAGAAATTTGTAGACAATTCAGTATGAGAATAATGGCCTAACAGCTGTATTTAATACTTAGTCAACACTCGACTCAAATACAGATTGTATTTGCTTAGGTCACTGTATCGACAATAGAATTTGCGAAAAACTTAAAACTTGCATGTAAAAAGACTTCTTGTAGAAAACTTGGTCATCATATTTATCATAAAGTTAAGTTGTTAGTTTGACATCGATGTCTTTCTCTAGTAAAACATTCCAACATTATAATTTAATGACACACACTTGAGATAAAAACAAAAATATTAAAATTTTATAAATATTGTACTGTATGAATAATCTTAGAATACATAAATGATTTAATATATAAAGACGTTGTTTAACGATAATCGGCAGGATTGTTGATAAAATACTACCTTTTGTTGTCCGGAAAAATACCAACCTTTCTATGACTCGCCTATAAGTCGGACCCAGAGTTTTGGACCAAAATTTAACTCCCAAAAAACTGACTTATAGGCGAGTATATACGGTAGTCTATCAGATTTATACATTATTTCAATGTTAATAAGCAAAGAAGAAGGGAAAAGAGAAATAAGGAGACCCATGCATGAAACATGGCCTGATGTTTCAGCTTCAGTAGGAAAAAATGCAAAAAGGATGTCACGCAAGTTATTCTGCATTGTAACAATAATTAAAACTGTGTGAACTATCACTTAATTTTCATTGTTTTTTTAATAATATAATTTAATAGGTTACTGAAAAAGAAAGAAGAGGTAAGGTACACATTATATAGTCAGTTCACGGTACTCAACGATCATTTCATTAAAATCTTTAAAGAAACACGGGACAGTTTGGGTAACGACAGGGTGTTTAAAAAACAATAAACTACTCAAAAACTGACGAATTTACCCCATATGGCTTGGGGAATAAAATAAACAAACAAATAAACAAACTACATGATGTCAATCTGGAGAGCCTTAATTATCTCCGCAAATAAATATTGCTAGGGGGAAAATCATGACAAATTAATTTTATATGTACAATTGTTATATTTATATGATAATTTAATAGCCATAGGGTAATTGTTTTTAATCAAATTGAGCCAAAACAATATACATTTTGGTATTTCAGAGTATAGAAAATGCATATACTAGTAGTTCCTTAGAACTACTAGGTATAGTATCGTGCAGTGAAAATGCAAGGTTTCGTGTTCATCATAGGGTATTGAATGTTGTAGATTTCCTATGAATTACGCGGAATGTAAATATTTATATATAAATACTGTTTTCATTACACATTACAATAATATAGTAATACATACAGACACGTAATCAACGTATTTATGTTCCATTTCCTTTTATAATGAGGAATTAGGAACTTATGCAACAGATACAAATCAAGAATTCAGTTTTTGTAAATATGGTTACTAATGATTTCTTTTCATCTTAGTTGATTAACAAATTAAATTAGACATTAAATCTAAATAATCATACAGCGTTGTTTGTTCCATCACAGACAATATTATATCATTATGCTTCGTATCCTTTTTAATCAGGAATGTGGAACATTCATTTCTTTCCTCTAATAATTCACTATTCGAGCTGATCAATACATAAAACATAAAAAAAATAAACTCACATGTTGCAATTTATTCTCACCGAAAATGTTCAGCATTCTAATATTAATTTCAGACATGATTCTACGATATATAAACAAATCAATTGCTTAGCAACCGATACATCATCTTATATCTTTGAGCAAAGTGCAGATAGTTGAGAAGAAAAAGTACTACAGAATTAATTGCCAGTACTAGTATGAAACTACAGTACAAATACATGCACTAATACTTAGAGGATTGATCCGAGTACCATGCGTTGATGTTCTAATGTCATATTTGATGTTTAAATATTAAATTGTATCGTATATCAAATTTAATGTTTTGTTTTTCAAAATAATTGTAGTATATATATATATATATATATATATATATATATATATATATATATATATATATATATATATATATATATATATATATATATATATATATATATATATATATAAGCTGTAAAATGATAGCTAGTTTTGCATGTATAATTTACTCGACTAAATTTTTATGTTATCTTTTTAATTTTGTAAGATTTATTTTATATTGATTCAAACATACTGTAGGGCACTCGTTTTCGTGAGCTCAGATTCTGTTGTTTAATTGTGGAAAATATACTGATTCACAGAGATCTAATTTCGTGGTCAGTAAATGTTGTGCCTTAAAATTTCGTGTAGACCTTAAATTTATGGGTCTTTTCGTACCATGCAAAACAACAAACACTATCCCCCAAGACTTTTTTTACAGTACACCAGCATGTCTTAAGATTAGGTATATGAAGGTAATTTTGTCTTCCTATCATTAAGCACGTCCATCGCAGATGGTAGATTATGGTAGGAATATTTACACGTGTTTATTCACTCTTTTTATGATCATTGTATGTCTATTTAGAAAATATTTTGCGCCAAACCTCTTTTGATAGGTGATCAGTTTAATATCATATAAACTGGAACCGAAATAAATATGGGTGTATATTTAGATAACGTTATCGATCCTTATAACAGGTATAATGAGCGACAGGTCAACCACTTCATTGCTTAATACCTTATGAGGTTTTTTTTATGTTTGGTATATTTTTCTCTTTTCAAATATAAGAGTACTTTTACTTGTAAACTTTGCGGTTTTTCGTTTCATAAGTTTTGGATTGTGTTTAATAAAAATCAATAGAAATTAACAACCCTATACATTAAAAATAATGAGGATATTTCCTAAATACTTTGTTTTGGTCAATAAACGAATTAATTGTCCAATCACGACGTTTTTATGCACTGAGGTTAAATATGAATTATGACGGTTGATGACAGAAAAAAGATATACACGGACCTAACAAGAAAAACATAACCCAAAAAATTTTGTTTTATTTCCGTAATTTATTATAACAAATCGTTTACATGACCATGTTCCTGTTGTTTGGATTATTACGATCTATTTATCGCTGTATGTAATGAACCAACAAATAACCAGGAACAGATATATGTTTGTAAGACCACGACATGAACTCATTACTAGGCAGAGGTCTCACGGGGCAGAATCAAAAACAAGCAAATAAACGACAGGTCAGTGTAAAAATATAGTCTTACTTGTTTACAAAAATATTAATTGAGCTAATGTGTTAATAATTTTTTGGCTGTTTAAACTATTTTTAATGCGAGAAGTATTGCTATTTCTTTTATTTTTGGTGTTTTATATTTCCATATTATGTATTGCATTATATTATTATGTATTCTGAATACTATTCAACATTATGCATGGTTTGGATAAATAATGTGATTATTTTTCAGTCACAATATCTATAATTTCATCTTTCTCTTTTAATTAAATATTATTAATTTATTGGTGAGTATTTTTTAAATTAATTTGATTAAATTCTTTATTATTTTAAAATGATTTGATGATTCAAAGACTACACTCTACCTCTACCCCGTTTGTCTAGTGAATAATAAAAGTAAATTTTAAGAAGTAGTTACAAAATATCAGATTTGAATTTAAAAAAAAAATAAACATGCTAATATTGTTAAGATGAGTCGTATTTTCAGGTATCCGGAAGCATGAAATATTAATGAAAATATTTTCTTCATTTACTTGCTTACAGCCCACATATTGATTTGCTTATGTACATTTTACAAATTTGATTATTTAATCTATGGTTGATCTTTTAAGCTATTTAGTCAATATTTTCTATGTAGTTATACATTAGTTATATACTTTTATATATTTATTTACGTTTTATTTATCTGTTTATTTCATACCACAGCTGCCATGAATTTTATTACCGTGTTGGTGTACCTTTCTCTGGTGTTCTCGGCTGCTCTTGCTCAATGGGCCCCTATGTGTAAGTGTTCACGATTATCTTTTTATAAAGGCTTTTTCACTGTACTACATGTATTTGAAAATGAGCAAATATTATTTGATATTTTCTTAAAATAATGCCGTCAAGGAAGCTTGGCACCAAAAAATCTGTTAAACTGATCAACGCGAACAAAGGCGGTTTCCTTCTAAAATATTTTGTGTATACATATAAAAGCTTAGCATTCCCGTAGAGATACCAAATTTAACTTCATAGCATATAAATGTATAGTATTCCGACATTCTTACATAATTTTCAGCAGAAAAAGGTCATTTACTTCAGGGAATTCTTAAATATACATAACATGTACACTTTCATATCATTTTATCATTCTTTTTAATAAAACTGAGTAGTTCATTGAGAAATGTAAATGTGAAAGGTTCCTCTACTATCACCAGATGAAACAAAGCGATCCTTAGTCCAATCAACTAGCGTTTTTCAAGGAAAGTACATTAAAATAGCGTTATGTTGTAAACGCTACATTAACATTAAACCGGCTGGGCGGGGCAACGTACTAAATACCATCTGCTTAATGTTCATTATAAGTTGTGGATCATTCTATTTGTATGTGCAATACTTATTAATCTGTTAAAAAAAGCTTATATAATAATTGTTCTTTGTCTCTTATTCTGACCTGTCATGAGTGAACGTCCAAAACCCTTTTGGATAGCCCTCATGTTTGTTAGGCGTTTGTCAACCAAGGCTAAATTAGTCATTACTATAAAACTCTCTAAACTATTATTCAAAAGATACCCTTAGCCCCCTGGAATTGTTTGTTCGACAAGAAAAAAAAATCAAGAAACGTCTAAAAATATGGATAAAACATTTAAATAGAATTTTTATAACTTTATCACACAAGATCAATACAATTCCCTTATATTTCTTATCGATTGAAGAGATTTTTAGACGGAACCCAGTACAAATAATTAATTGATCACGTTTGTTTTGGTAAGTGTACATTTGTTAACTTTTCTGACCTGTTTTTATAGATTTTTACGGAGGGGATTCTCCGGACCTTCCTGACGCCCCTGACGTGTATTTCGCCAGACCAGGGATTCCCTACATACCACGAGGACCAATCATGTACCGGCCACCTATCATATACGGATAAACAGAATCAGAACTTGTACATACTTGATTAAATATTAAAAAAAGTCATTAAATAAAACATTGTCATACTTTACTATCAAAGTTATGTAAATTTCACAATTTTTACTGAATATCATCAGGAATTTTGCAATTTGTATTTTTTTTTTTAGATTGATCACTGTTCGTTTTCTTCACATTTTTCATTCCAAACAAGTTAAAAACGCAAACAGGTGTCCATGATGCTTGTTCATATCTATATTTAATGTTCATATGCTACATAATTGCAATTATCAAACCATGTCTTTGTATTTTTTTCTGCTTCAGATATGCTATTCAAAAAGCAAGCATTGCTTAGAAATAAGATTATTGATTGTTTATATTTAATTTGAACATTAATTCATCTTATAATTTCAGTGGTTTCTCTCACAGATTAGAATAGAGAAGGTTCCAGAACTTTTTTTTTGAAAATTTGTAAATGTAACCAGGATATGTGACTTTTATTTAGGTTATGATGATATCGATACTTTTTTCAACGTGTTTGTACATAAACGACCCCTATTTATTTATTATTTCATCAAAGAATGCAAATACACATGCGCTTGATAGTCCTGGGAAATACATGTAACCAAAGATGGTTAAAAAAATGCTTCCGTATTTCTATCATGTTCTCTGATAGAATTTGGAGAGAGAAAAAAATCAGTGTATATAAAGTTGTAAGGCTAGTTTGAAAACTAAAAATATACACTTTAAAAACGGTTGTTTCTAGATCAAGTCATGTCGATTTTAATGAAGTGGACATGTAATGTTTTTCTTAAAGCTTCGGAAAGTTAAAAGTATTTTTCCTTCATTGTTGCTTATTTCTGATTCTGACACATGTTTCTTATTTTGATATTTTACTAGAAAGAGACGTTAATGGTAATCTAACAACAAAACTTTATGATAAACCTGATGACTTCAACTTTTCTATCGTCAGCTTTCCTTGCTTCCCTTACTTATGCAGCAATATACCCTTATCACCTGCATACGGGGTTTATATTTCTCAATTGATTCGATACGCAAGAGCATGCTCTACATATGAACAATTTCTAAAATGAGGTAAATTATTGACAAACAAGTTGATGAAACAAAAAAATCAACAGCCTCGTTTTAAGTCATTATTTCGTAAGTTCTATGGTCGATACAATGACCTTGTCAGGGTTAGGGTACAAATGCAATCTATCATTAAGTCAAATGCTAACTGACGTTTTTCATACTAATTATTAGACCATTATTTACACACTGAATCGTCGACAGATTTTTCCTGATCCGTTATTTTCCGATCATGACAAGGAGCACATGGCGGATGTGACCGGTTGGCAGATGTGCACTCCTCCATGGCACCTGATCCCACAGGCGCTTGACGTTTTTAACCTTTCTTTCCATAAATAAAAAATCCCCCATACTATAATAATAACAAGGTTCGTCACGGTCGCCATCTTGAATTTTTCAGTTCAGCTACTTCGCATCGATTTTTTAGTCTACAATGTGTTTAAAATTAACGGATACAACCGTTTCCCTCAAGTACTTACTTTAACTGTGCCTTCACTTTCGGGCAATTCAACTCAAATCACATTAAATCCTCTCTAATTCTTAAAATGTCGCTTCAAACTCAGTCTACTGCTACCGATTCCGTAAAACTTAGAAAAGGGAGGCCGGAAGTTGATGTTGTTATGTAAATGGGAATTCCCTCTACTTAAATTTCATTGGTTAAAAGAAATATGACGTTTTCGCGGGAAAAATCATGCAAAGACAATAACAAACTTTTTCGACATGTTGAATGCTGAGCAGGCCGATGCTTTCCATAATCATCAGAAATAATATGTGAAATATTTTTTTTCTTTTATTTTGTTGAAGAAAAAATCATGAGAAAATAAAAATTATGCTTGGTCCTGGAATTCTGATTACTAATTTCTCGTGTATACCAGACCCCTTGCATTCTGGCATAAATATTTCTTCCCTATAATGGTACTATTTTCAGTGTTTGGAAGCGAAGAAAATTATAAAAAAAAAAAAAAAGAAGAAAAAAAAAAGAAGGATAGATATGTGTATGTTTTATTTTTCATCACAGTGGTGAGCTGGTCCAGATCACTGAACCTCCACAACCCCTCTTTCTACAGGCGCGAAGCTGTCTTTGCAAGTACGGAAGTACGTTACTACACATCGTTTAAAAAAACTAGGTCTGAGAGAGAGAGAGAGAGAGAGAGAGAGAGATTGTTGAGAGAGAAAAAAATATTAGCATCATCCGGCAAATATTTTTGTTTCAAATTATTAATTGTCATTATTTCGAATCAAATTTTATATTATTACGTCTATTTGAAATCTTTTATTGAATCATTGCCAAATCCAAATAAATCATTAATCTATACTAAGTGTTCTATAACACATTAATAATTCTATAAGACCTATGAGAAATTAAGTTTAATTATCGTCAAATGGCTTGATCAAATAGTATACTGGCGGATTTAGAGGGGGCGGGCAGGGGACCCGCCCCCTCCCTTTGTGTCCAAAATATACACAAGATTTAATAAAGCAATTTTTTGGTGTGTGGCTGTGAGCCCCTACCCTGACCTCAAACTGGTCGCCCCCCCCCCCTTTTCAAGATTCCTGGATCCGCCACAGTAGTATATGATTTTAAAATTATTTTTGCTACCAACATTTAAAATACTTGTTGCTGAACATTATTAATACATATTATAACAGAGAGCAGACGATACAAATGTAGCGGTAAAAGATTCTGCATGCCTCAAGTACATTTACAATTAAGTTTCCGAGAAAGTTAAACTTCGTGTTAAAAACAATATTACTGTCTTGTCTTTCATAAGAAAAGCCAAATACCATGCTATTCCCTGCGAGAATGTGATTGAAATATTTGTACAAGCCAGGAGCCCCCCCCCCCCCCCCGCCCCAATCAAGGCTCCGCCTAAGACCTACGGGTGGCCTCACAGAATATATTGCCATTCATTTATTTTTAAGGGAGGACCAATTGATTCCGGAGGGGGGGGGGGGGACTGGGCTGGCAATTTTTTTTCCAGCTTTATTTTCATGTCAGTGAAGGACAATTAAATTTATTTTCAAAATCTGCCAGACCCCCCCCCCCCCCCTAAATTTCAGAATTAAATTGTAAACGCTTTTATGTTTTGACAATATAATTGAATTTTTATTTGGATTTAAGCCCCCTTTACTTTCAGGTATGTACTACGCCTCTGTATGTAAAATACAGTGTATACTATTCAGCCTAAATATCTCAGTGTTTCTTAAATAGCAGTTGAAAAAGTACACAGTTTTAGGCTAAATATATATTTATTTGCAAACAGTTTGGGACTATAGATGTATCAGTATATATTACTAAGCTATTTATAAAATACGTAATTACGTACCAGTAGTCTAGAACTGCTCAAGCTCCGTTTTTAAACAGCTCTTAATATTTATATAACTCTCAAGATATCCACCAATCAGAAAAAGGCTTTCCCGGATTGTGACGTTCTAACATCAACATCCGGCCTCCCTTTTCTAAGTTTTACGGAATCGGTAGCAGTAGACTGAGTTTGAAGCGACATTTTAAGAATTAGAGAGGATTTAATGTGATTTGAGTTGAATTGCCCGAAAGTGAAAGCACAGTTAAAGTAAGTACTTGAGGGAAACGGTTGTATCCGTTAATTTTAAACACATTGTAGACTAAAAAATCGAGGCGAAGTAGCTGAACTGAAAAATTCAAGATGGCGACCGTGACGAACCTTGTTATTATTATAGTATGGGGGATTTTTTATTTATGGAAAGAAAGGTTAAAAACGTCAAGCGCCTGTGCCTGATCCCTCCTCTGATATTTTAGAGGTCCATGTTTGCTCTGCTCCTGATTTGTATTGTTTAATGGACATTTGAGCTTGAATACTGTTCGTTATCTCCATATATTTCATTCATATAGTAAGGGAAATGAAGGTCTTACCCCTTCCTTGAACATACTTATTTCAGGTGTGCCCGATATATATTGTTCTTGCATTTAGTGAAAAAAGGTTTTAATAAAGCACTAATGACTTGTGTTACTAACGTAGGATAGCTAAATTATAAATAAATGATATGAAAAAAATATCAGGAATTATCATATCCAAAATTACTTTTATAACTTTGTTGCGTTTCAAGTCTTCCAAGAACATGAGGAATGTATTATACAATGTACTCATCATAGTGAATGACAGTCCAACCTTAGTTTTTAAATGCCCTGCATCTTTTAAATTTTGACTGAAGTAATCTATTCAATCAAGTTCATAAATTTTCAAATAAGATCAGAACACACAATTGTCATTATAAAATAAACTTGCAGTTAATTGTGCTGTTATATATAATATTTAGCTTCATATTTTTGACAAATTCCCATGAATACTCCTTGTCAACATGTTATCAAATACTTTGATTTTTGTTAAGATATTGCCAAAGTATTTAAATTTTCAGTTTCATATTTTTTTATGTTTTGTCGTCAGTTAAGATATTACCTTGGTATTCGGATTGTTTTGTGGTAACGACATCTAAGATATCTCTTAAACATTCATATAGTACGTCACTTAACATATACATTATTCTTTCTTGATCATGTGCAGATGCTTAAGGGGCGTGATCATTATTAAAACTCGAACATTACGTACATGATCCAATAGTCAGGAACGGAGGAAAATATCTATTAAAGATTTTTGCATGTATTGTTCTAAAAAAAAACAAAGATAATTATAAGAAAGCGTATCAAATTTAGAAAGTAAATTAAAACTTCTTGATTTAAAACATTTTTCTGAACATTACTTACATTATCATGAAATAGATATGAGGTACAAACGACAACTTGAAGAAGAAGTAGATAACTATTATTCCCAGAAATGCAATGGAGCCTTTGATACTGATTCATTGAAAAAAGTTCAAGAAACAACATTTGAATATAGCAATGTCGCAGGCCCGAAATTGAATATGGATAAAAAGACTGTTTATTGACAGGACATTTTATGGATATGTATCTACATGAAATATATATTTATGGTGTACAGATTGCTAAAAGTCATGTAAAATCATTAGATGTATATTTTGGATACGATAAGGATATCTGTTATGATATGCACTGGACAAAAAATTAGAGAAACTTAAAAGAATACTGTTTGAAAATTAAAGGCAACACTTAATGATGTCAGAAAATTTGCCATGATAAATACATGAGCACTATCTAAATTGGTGTATAATGCTTTTATTTTGTCACCCCCCCCCCCCAAAGATTAACTTTCCTCAAAAATATATCAAAAATTGTATTTGATTTTCTATGGAATTAAGAGCAATACTCTAATCGGATGTTGACAAAGGAAGAATAGGTATTTTTAATATAGAGAGTAAATGTTTTGCTGCAAAGGCTTCTTGGATAATAAGAATACTACAATACTACAATACTACAAGTTAACAATCTAATAATAGAAGATAATATATAAAATGTTTAATAATGTTATAAAATTCAAAACTCGAATATTACGCTTCCACGTGTCTTTATGACCACGACTATCGAAAATCTGCACTTAACAAACAATATGAAATGGGGTTCCTATTTCGAGGGATATATATTCTTTTTTTGTAAAGCAAACTGCGTTTTAGAACACAGTTTACATCTGCATACATGAACAAGAATTACATTTAATGTATTGTGAATCTGTAATTTGGATTTAAAGCCTGTCATAAAAACTTTGATGATTTAATTTCTTTTATTGTATTAAATGTTGACCGTTTCATTGTCAACACAGCGTACAGAACAAAAACACACTATTGGTCTTTTATTATAGGATTTAACAGTAAAGGTCATTGGAAATAATTTATTTGATATGGAATAGTTACATCTATTTGATCAATATTGGATCAATTTAGTGAAAATTTCTTTGACTATTGTAACTACAACTCATCTATGAGCGACACAAATGTACCCTTTTTCTTCAGTAACAAAAAGTAGATAATAATTTTGACAGAAACGCTGCTTAAATATTCTTTAAAATAAAAGTAAATTATTTGCTCAATACGGATTCAGATGACACATTAATCACTGGAGAAGACACAGCAGTTGTAAGGATACCATGGACAACACAATACGAATCCAGTTTCTCCAAACTGTTGTCTTACAGTTGTTCATTTATCCTTGTAAGCCACACTTCGAACAACATCTTTTTAAAGACTATAGCCAAATAGTAAAACCGAGAAAAAATCAAAGTGAACCCGTCAATGTGAGCATTGAAATGCATTTAAAAACAGTTCACGAGGTAGATGAACATTTGCAGTACATCTCATTCACTGCTTGGTTCTATGTTCAGTGGGAGGACGAATTTCTGACTTGGAACGAGACTGATCATTCCGGAATTAAGGAGATTACTGTACGTCAAGAAAAAGTTTGGGTTCCTGATTTATATTTACTTTACTCTGAGGGAGACTTTTACACATCAGGTGCTCAGTCTTTCGTCTCAGTGACATCAAAGGGTCACATGAGTTGGATTCCAGGAGGGAAATTCAAGGTCACTTGTGATCTGAAGATGAAAAAATTTCCTTTTGACAACCAGACATGTGTGCTGATACTCTCCCCCTGGCTAAGGCTTGACTCTGATCAGAAATTTATCCCAGTAAATCCTGTGCAAGATGTAAAGTATATAACACAAAATGGAGAATGGGAGTTCACACGTTTTTTATATCGTGTAGAGCATCAGACTGAGTACGACATGACATTTTTATTTTACGAACTGCACCTAAAAAGAAGATATCTTTATTTTGTATTTAGTACCCTTGTGCCTATCATAGCACTAGCTGTTTTGAATTCTATGACATTTCTTATTCCTTTAGAATCGGGGGAGAGAATCCAGTATTCGCTGACCCTTTTACTGGCTTTTACTGTCTTTTTAACATTATTCGAACAAACGATGCCCCAAAGTTCTACTGATGTACCCTATCTTTCTCAATATGTTGGTTTCCAGTTGTTTCTTTGTGTCGTTTCAACTGTGATGTCGATTATTTCCAGGTCAAGAATGAACAAATATGATACAAAGGAATCTAAATTTCACAATGAATCCTCTACCCTTGAGTGTGGTTATCAAGACAGAAGATCGGAAAAATTCTCCAAGTGCAACTGCAAGGAGCAGCTCAACAACAATACAAAACCGGGAAACAAGTTTCAGTTTATAACGAATTTTACAATCTTTCTATTAAGCATCGTTTTACAATTTCTTTCAATTACATTGCTTTTCATTTTATTCTGGATTTGATGGTTATATACACAACGGAAAATACTTTGAAGGTAATTTACCAATATGAGAATATAAGCATCAGCACCTTCAGGACATTCTGTCTCTGCTTTTCTTTGAGAGTGAATCAACCTTATAAGGTTTATATAAATAGAAAGTTTCTATAAATAGAAATGGTATACATGTGTTGTATAATTTGTTAATTTGAATCACAGCAAAGTCATACACTGGATGAAACTATTTCATTTAGTTACATGAGGATGTGATTTGGTGGAATAACTCTCCTATTCTGCCAGCCTTTCAGTGAACATTGTTGATGTGCAGTTTCATCCTGTTATGAACAAATTCTGTTTGTTTTGTTGATGAAAGAAAGAAAACTAGAAAAAAGAAAAAAATAAATTTCAGAAATTAGAAAGAACTCTTCTTGTTTTATTGTCTTTACAGAATGTGCAATTTGTATAATGAAAATAACTAAAATTAAAGCCTCTTTCTACGATTAAATATCTAAATGAAGACTTTGATACATTGGTTTATACATTGTAACAATGTTGTGAAAGCTAGAACGCAATTCTGATTATATTGTACATTTTTCTAGCCCAGGTTTTTTTTTCATTTCATTTGAAAATGTTGATACTGATTTACAGAGAAAAAAAACATGTAAACAGAATAAGTTAACAAAAGAAATCCTGTAAATGTATTACATGTATATTCAACGTGTACAATATTTGGCGGAAATTGATTTTGAACAAGTGAGCATAGATTTCATTTAACGCATTTCTTAATGTTCTTATTTATATATATATGTACATGTGCAAGACATTTAGCGTTGTACTGGAATTAGTGTAAGTTGTTTTTCGACAAAAAGTATACACAGTCAAATGCAATACGTTTAACCCCCCCCCCCCTTCAAAAAAAGTCATCGAGGAATATTCATAAGATAATATCTACACTAGGTTAGAAATCTAGGCACGGCCTTTCCATTTGGTAGCAATGGCAATGTCGATACTGTTGCATGGGAATCTTTCAAGTCCAAAGTGTGCAATGTGAATGTGATGGGACTTTTTAACAATACACAGAGACGTATGCGTAGTCATGGGCATCGGTCTTTCAATATACTGTTATACCCGATGTCTCCTTTGATTCACTACTACTTTATCAAAATGAACAATGAGGTCTTCATCACATTCGCTCCAAACTTTTTTTTGTCTCTTTGAAAATTTTAAATAGTCCATTTGATAAAGTCAAGGAAAGTCCATATTTAGATTTTTCGACACCAGAATACAGTCTCGGATCTGTGGTTATAGATATTGCCAATCATAGTCTTTTTAAACTGCTAGGTTTTACGAAAGAAAATGCTGCTCAAACAAACCGTTTGTTCCTTAAACTTTAATATGCCAAAAAAAAAAAAAAGGAATTTATGCAGTAAATGTAAGTAATATTCTCATTCACAAAAGTGCCCAGTCTTGTATTCCACCATATTCTAAGTTGAAGTCCACACCTTGTATCTCTTACAAATATACATCGACTATTGCTTCTAAACTTTTTAATTACAAGAAAACTCTACAGGGCCTAGATATCAAAACATCTGAAACACAATCCTCCAACGTGTTCACGGTCTCCAACAATGATGCAATTATAGACGTCATTATACATTTATAACTTTATATGATGTAATATTCTAAAAAAAAAAAAAAAAAAAAAAAAAAGCAACAACAAAATCCTTCGTTTTAGTGTGTCCTTAAAGTTATTTTAAATTTCTATAATGGGTTTTAATAAATGGTGCTACATGTAAATGAATGAAATTCTAAGGCAAAAGTCAAAATAAACAGAGTTATCAGAATATTTAATGTTGTTGTTAACAAATATTTTATTGCTGCTATATACTGCTCTATTAAAGGTTTTATGGCTGTTGTTATATTACTTTTAGATCAACCCTGGTAGGTTTTATCATTAATGAAGAAAATAATCCATTTCATGCAGTTACAAATGTAGGTTCGTTTTGAAATCTGAGCTTATATCTATGAATAAAAAGAGCATTATGTCCGGAAGTGAGTACCGTAACTTACATCCATTACATTCATTTAAGGAGACTGGATCCTGTTATCAAAAGTATTGAGAATTTTTTTATCAAGTATATTTTTGAAATCTGTACATATATCTTAATTAAAAATTAAAGCCAAAAGTGAGGGTCAATGCGCTTCTTTATGGCGCTACGGAGCATTTAATATGACCTTTTGCACTGTAATTACGTCTACAACATAAATCAATGTTTCAAAGTTTTTCCTCTAATATTTTTATCCAAATAAATTATGGAAACAAACACAGTCTTTTTTCATCTTGAATAGTCTCTTTAAAATTTGTGACAACAAAAAAGTTTCAAATTACTTCGCATAGTCAATTATTTGACCTTTTTTCACTCAAAAAATGTCACTTTTCTGGCCTTAAAAATTTAACAACCGATAAAATCATTTGAAAGTAATGACATTTTTCTGAATTTAAGCAGAATGGTTATATCATCTTGTATATTTAGAAAAGAAAATTAAAAGTGTGGGTCTGTGATGTTAATTTTTAGATATAACTAAAATTGTTAATTTTAGCCAAAGTGGGCTATTTTCTCCCAGGACTTTCACAATATATTTGCTATATTTGTCCAATATGATGATAGAATTCATGACGGTTAATTCAATATATTATTTAGGACCAGCATATAACATTTTACTGCATAAAATAACTCTGTGTGCAGGCTGCATGTAAAAATAGGAATTCAAATTTAACAATACTGTAAATATTTCGAAAGAGAAAAATTGAACATTTTCTTCTAAAAGCCTTCCACCACAAAATACAGTTCCTCACTTAATGCTTTCGGTATGGAATTTAATCATGGGGTTTTAATTGAATACAGTTTAATAAGCATTGTAGAATCTAAATTTATTGTAAGAAATAAAACATTATGCAGAATTTTTTAAATAGAAGTCAAACAAAAATCTGCTCAAAAGCTCAGGAACGAACCTCATTAAGGAATTGTGCTGTACATACCTTTTATTTGGTTTATATGATGGCTATTTACACAGAGTACATAGACTGTGGAACAATGCCACCCTAATGGCAACTATCAACAAAATAAATAAATTGAAGTGTTCGGAATAAATTTTATTTTCATATGAAATTGCCTTTTGTTGATTATAGGATCAAAAATAGCAAAGACCTCTTTAAACGCTATTGTAACTCATTTGCCAGCATTGATCCTCAAATTGATGATCATTCAATGAAAAATATGAAGAGTTCCTCTCTTCCCAATTAGATCAATAAGTACGAATTTGCATTATCTCTGACTTCAAAATAGACACTAATGCATGTCCCCCTTATTAACAAATAAAGGTTTATATTATATAGAAATTAAAAGTTCTTACACGTGATTTTTTCTCAACCATACACAAATTCAGATAGCATATTATTTTCTGGACAGCGTATCAAAGTTAAAGGAAACAATGGACATCAAAGATGAGTATTTATTTTTCAATGTTGCTTTTGTACAGTTGTACATATGTATATGTCAGTCCAGTTTTGAGCGGCATCTTTTCAAGGATTATAGTCAAATATTAAAACCAAGAAGAAATCAAAGCGAATCCGTTAATGTCAGCATTCAAATGAGGTTGAAAACAGTTCACGAGGTAAATGAAAATATGCAAAGTATCTCTTTCACCGCTTGGTTCGACGTTCAGTGGGATGACGAATTTCTGACTTGGAATGAGACTGATTATTCCGGAATAAATATGATCACAGTACCTCAACAAAAAGTTTGGATTCCGGATTTATATTTGTACTCCTCTGAGGAAAACTTAAACACGAAGGATTTTCTAACCATTATTTCAGTGACATCCAAAGGTCACATGAATTGGATTCCAGGAGGGAAATTTGTGGTGTCTTGTGATCTTCAGATGAAAAAATTTCCATTCGATAATCAGACCTGTATTTTGTCTCTGTCCGCCTGGCTTACACCCAACTCTATTCAAAAGCTTATCCCAACACAACCTTTAGATTATGATGAAGAATATATAACACACAATGGAGAGTGGGAGTTTACACGATTTTCATACAGTGTAGAGTATCATATTGAGTACGACATGGCAACTTTGCATTACGAGCTGCACCTCAAAAGAAGATATCTTTACTTTGTATTTAGTACCCTTGCACCCATTTTGGCACTAGCAGTATTGAATTCTATGACATTTCTTATTCCTCTAGAATCAGGGGAGAGAATCCAATATTTGTTGACCCTTTTACTAGCTTTTACTGTCTTTTTAACATTATTTGAACAAACGATGCCTCAGAGTTCGACAGATGTACCTTATCTCTCTCTGTATGTTAGTTTCCAGTTGTTTCTTTGCGTCGTGTCAACTGTGATGTCGGTTATTTCCAGGTTAAAATCGAACAGAAATAAGATTAAAAAAAATAAATATAACAAAGGATCCTGTACCCTTGAGCGTAAATATCGAGCCAAGAATCATAATCAAGAAAAAGCACCCGTACAAATCATCAATTGCGAAGGAGGACAACAGCTTTACACAAAAACGGAAATCAAATATCAGTGCATAATGAATTTCAAGATGTTTTTATTCAGCAGTATTTTACAATTTCTGGCTATAACAGTATTGATCATTTTATTCTGGATTTAATGAATATTTGTATAAAGAATATCTTTAATCAGGATGAATTTTTCTTTATCAGCAATAGAATAAAAGTACTAACATCTTTTAGGACATATATTTATTTTTTTTTCTTTTTACGTTTTATTGAAGGCTTGCTTTGCATATTCAATTACGAATATGCCCTGAAACATTCCGATTAAGAGCTTTCAATTTCGAGTGTGCCGTTTTAAACAAACAAGAGGTCCAAGGGCCTTAACGGTCACCTGAGTATAATACAACAATTTAGAGGATCCATAGAGCATAAAATGAACTGAACCCTTGACCCTGGGGCCATGAAATTCACAATTTTGGAAGAGGCATCCTTGCGTATCATAACAATGTACATGTCCTTAGTTTGTTTAAATAGTACCCCCGGGCAGAGAAGAAGATTTTCAAAGAAAAAATTCACCTTCACTATAGGATCTATATAGCCCCACCCTAGAACCAGAACCCCTGAAACTGGGGCCATGAATTTCACAATTTTGGAAGAGGCATCATTGCTTATCATAACAATTTACTTAGTTTGTTTCAATAATACCCAGGAGTAGAGAAGAAGATTTTCAAAGCATTAATGCATTTTCACTATATAATAAATAGAGCCCGGCCCTAGCACCAGAACCCCTGATCCAGAGGTCATGAAATTCACTATTTTGGAAGAGTCACCCTTGCTCATCATAACTATGTATTCAATTTGTTTCAATAATACCCAGGAGAAGAGAAGAAGATTTTCAAAGAAATAATGCACTTTCACTATATGATCTATATAGCCCCGCCTTAGCACCAGAACCCCTGACCCTGGGCCATAAATTTCACAATTTTGGTAGAGGGCTCAATTCTTATTACAATCATGCCAACAGTTTAACTGCTTGATGTCCAGGAGTAAAGAAGAAGATTTTTAAAGATTGCATTAATTTTGGTGGTTTAAGCCCCACCCCTCAGGCCCCAGGGGGCAGGGACCATGATATTCACAAATTTTGTTCCTTCACAATTAGATGCCATATGCTAAAATTGGCTGATATTGGTTCAGCGGTTTCAGAGAAGAAGCTGAAAATGTTCAATTGTTAACATACGACGCACGACGGACGACGACGGACGAAAACAGATAGAAAAAGGTCACCTGAGCGACTCAGGTGAATTAAAAATGTCGTCTGGTTAACCGCTCAACGACAATATTTTTGATGGGTAGTGGCAGCTAGGTACGAACTGAATCATGACTCAATAAAATCTTCAATAAATAAATCACTACGCTTGATAAGGTCATTGCAATGATTTAATACTGAACACTTCCAGGACAGACGCTGATACTGCACACGTTTAATGTACATACAGATATTGAAAAATTCTCATTCATTTTTTAGATCAGGTCTTCCAACAATCTGTTGAAATTCCCATGGGTACCAATTGCGCCCCGTTCATAGCAGTTCTATTTTTGTATTCATATGAAGCAGAAGAATGAGTGCACTTTAGCAGGTTGGGCACAGTTCCTTTTTCGGGGAAGTATTACTATAAAACGGGATTATTCCTCTTTTCAGTAATAAAAAACATTACTGCATACGGGAATTTTCGTCATATTTTTAAAATAATACCCCAAATCCGTTTATTAAATAAAAAGTGCATAAAAATACGATGTGATGTGTTTAAACTTTATTAAACCAACCTCGCTGACAAAAAAATTCGGTCCTTTAGTGCTGCAGACAGGAGTAAGATGAGATTTAATCGTAGACATCATGAGTATTCTTTAAACGGATGTGAATTTTCCCGTGTAAGTTATATTATTATTTGTTCAAAAACGGAAAATTTCATAGTTTGGTTTCGTGGAGGTGACATCTTTTAAACACGCATAGGAAATTAAACTCACGTGCAGCAGTAATCCACGACTTTTACTTCAATTTTCACTGTTGATAAATGATACGAAAAGTATGGAATCTTATAAGGGCATTCATGCTAAAACCATCTTTGAAAGACTATCTTTTAAAATTTAATATTAAAAATAATTATTTTCATCTGTAAAAGAAGCAGTAGTATAAAAAAAATATTTTTACGATGTCTTTAAAAGAAATGATATAAAATTAAATTAGAACGAATAATTTCATGAACGAGTTAGCAAGTGCTGAACGTATTCAATCTCACAAATTTAACACAGATAAGCTTCCGTAAGAAATTTATATCGTAGAAATATTTCATCGCTCTTTTTCAGCATTTTGCAGTGATAAATATTGTAATTTTAAGCATACATACACTTAATAGACTATAAATATTTAGAGGATGTAAAATATTCTTGCACTTAATCTTTTATTCAAAGCAAACATGAAAATAAAGGGTAAACGAGTGAAAATTCCCGTATACAGTAATGTTTTTTTATTACTGAAAAGAGGAATAAACCCGTTTTATAGTAATACTTCCCCGAAAAAGGAACTGTGCCCAACCTGTTTAGAGTGTCATTTGGAGCCTATTCGGCCACCCATTTTAAGCCTTTAATTAGACTTTATTGCTAAATTAATCTATGATTATTGTGCATACATATGCTTTTGATATTTATACTTCGAATTTTTTGTTAAACATATTGCTATAATTCCACACAACGTCATTGAAAAGAACATGTATAAGCCTTAAATTCCGGAAATTTGAACTGGACCACTTTCGAATTTAAGGTACCCGCAAATGGGCGGAGATATTTAAATCGCATGGAAGTGGAATGCAAACATTTGCACACTATTTCCAGATTGATTCTACAGTATGAATTAAAATGGAGGAAAGAAAGATTGTGTAGTTTCATGATTCACACAAATAATAAATGATTCATGGCCATACATATTGATCATTGTCATGATTCGTATCCATACGTTTGATGCCTAGCACCGAATTAGATCAATCTTAAGTTTTCGTATATGATAAAAAATGCCCCCTCTTTTTTCTTTAGCTTTATCATTTTTCGTTTTATATGCTGAATGCTTTTCAATTCAAAGAATGAATGTATGTTTTAAGAAAGATTCACATTTACATGACTTCGATGTCACGTTCATGTAGTACGTAGAGTAATACAAACGTGTAGTGAAACAAATTATACATGTATGTAGTACTCACGGTGATACATATTTTATTATATTTATGTCTAGATAAATAACATTCGGAAATGAAATATAAAATTTTAACTTAAAATTTGAGTCGCTAGGTTAACATGAAAACTTCAAGAAATACAAACTATCAACTATCTGTAATTTAAATTAACATTTTATTGACGGAACAAGTATATTTCAGATTAAAACAAGATGTGTTTGTGAAACACTGATGCCCCCGTATGGCAGCTTATGGCGAAGGTTAAAGTTTCTCAAATGCAAGTCAAAATCCAGGCCAAAAGATAAAAAATGTTAAATTTGAAAGCCCTAGCTGCAACTGTTCAGAAGTTATGGCCAAGGTTAAAGTTTTTTAAAAGTAAGTAAAACATCAAGGTCAAGGTCAAAGTTGTTGGTATCCAAAGGAAGGTCTTGTCACAAGGATTACATATGTAAAGTACGAAAGCCCTAGCACCAACCATTCAAAAGTTATGACCAAGGTTAAATTTTTTCGAAAGTAGGTCAAACTCCTATGTCAAGGTCAAAAGGTCAAAGTGGTTGGTATCCAAAGGAAGGTCTTGTCACAAGGATTACATATGTGAAGTATGAGAGCCCTAGCACCAACCATTCAAAAGTTATGGCCAAGGTTAAAGTTTTTCGAAAGTAGGTCAAACTCCTATGTCAAGGTCAAAGGGTCAAAGTGGTTGGTATCCAAAGGAAGGTCTTGTCACAAGGATTACATATGTGAAGTATGAAAGCTCTAGCACCAACCATTCAAAAATTATGGCCAAGGTTAAAGTTTTTCAAAAGTAGGTCAAACTCCTATGTCAAGGTCAAAGGGTCAAAGTGGTTGGTATTCAAAGGAAGGTCTTGTCACAAGGATTACATATGTGAAGTATGAAAGCCCTAGCACCAACCATTCAAAATTTATAGCAAAGGTTAAAGTTTTTCAAAAGTAGGTCAAACTCCTAGGTCAAGGTCAAAGGGTCAAAGAAGTTGATATCTAGAGGAAGGTCTTGTCACAAGGAATACACATGTGAAGTTTGAAACCCCAAGCACCAACTGTTCAAAAGTTAAGGCCAAGGTTAAAGTTTTTCAAAAGTAGGTCAAACTCCAAGGTCAAGGTCAAAAGGTCAAAGTTGTTGGTATCCAAAGGAAGGCCTTGTCACAGAGAATACACAAGTGAAGTTTGAAACCCCAAGCACCAACTTTCAGAAGTTATGGCCAAGGTTAAAGTCTCATAAAATTTTGCAAAAGTGGGTCAAACTCTAAGGTCAAGGTCAAAAGGTCAAATATGATGGTACCCAAAGAAAGGTCTTGTCACAAGGAATACACATGTGAAATATGAAAGTCATAGCTCCAACCAATCAAAAGTTAGTGGCAAGGTTAAAGTTGACAACAGACAGACAGACAAACAGATAAACAGACAAACAGACAGACAGAACAAAAACAATATACCCCCGGGATCTTTCGATCCGGGGGCATAAAAAACATGGTCAACGAAAATTCTACAATGTTACTATATCGATAATCACACGCTTATGTCTTCAATATCTCTTTCATTTCGGCAATCCAAATATTGTCAGGTATGAAACTAGCATAGCCGTAGGAACCGAGGGGGACTGGGGGGGGGGGGGTGCCCCCCAATAATTTTGCCGATATATAGATTACTATAGTAAACATAGATACTATATGCTTGTGCCCCCTCAATAAAAACGTCTGATGACCTTTTTTTTTTTATTATTTTATTTTTTTTTTTTTTTTTTTGCTTGTCTAGGAATTTTTGGTAGTTGATGACTTTTTTTTTTGCTTGTCAGGAAATTTTTATTAGTGCCCTCTTAACTGTCAACTGAAAAATGTATGGCTGTGCCCCCCCCCCCCCCAACTGAAATTGCTTCCTACGGGCCTGACTAGTGTTTAAGGATGTGTCTGTAGATGCCTGCAGACCATAATACAGAGGCGACATGAGCTAACACAGCTACTTACTAATCGTGCACTTGATTTGCACTGGCAATACCAGAATTTCCTTCAAAATACCAAACGAAAAAACACAGTTTAGTGAAAGAAGACAAGGTAAACTTTTAGACCCTAATAACATTTTCGCAAAATTCTTCATTATTTTGAAGTTGTTTAGGCCGGTACAAACGGTGAGATTTGTAGTTAACTGTATAATACAAGTATTATATTTGTATTATAATACTTTCCTGTACACACGCGCGTTTATACGTTTTATTAGATTGTTAATAGAAATTAGGGATTTCTACGTGTTTCCCTCGCAATATTTCTCTCTCTCTCTCTCTCTCTCTCTCTCTCTCAATAATGGAAAACGAGATTCTGTTAGCAGTATCTGATATCGTATTATGCATTGCATTAAAACTGAAAAAACAACAACATCGTAATGGAAACAGCGGCGGAACAATCGTATATGTACTTGGTGCACACAATGCATCGCTAGATGAGGTGCAAAGAGAAGACCCCAGTAGTTATAAAAACTTCTTTAGATAACGCTGCATTTGAGCAACTTTTACAATTACAGGTAGTTACTAATTTTGATCTTCTTCCCATAAAACGACAAGTTTTTCGATATTTTTACTGCTAAAGTCGACCATTATTTACCACGTGCTTTTTTTTTGTTACGATAAAAATAGGATGACCACAACGTGAGTACTTTTGATCGGTTTAAAAATGAAAAATAAGTTAAGACTTGTATTAAGAAATAGAGCATTGCCCTATATTCTTAATACAGTTTTATAAGATTCGAAAAATCTTAGGATTCACTGTATTAAAAGTCTATACATAGTCAGATTTTGTACTTAAATACATATCCGTGTGTACAGCCCTGAAGTCCATTGACAGACACAATGAAAGCATATCGAACAGTGGAATGTCACGTGAGTAAAGTGATTATAATATCAAACAGGTCAAAATAGGTTGACACTCGGTGACCTGTTAATTTAGTGGCTAAACCGACCGTAGTTTGGAGAATTTTTTAAAAAATTACATATGAGCCGCAAATTGTCCAACATTGCCCTTTGGATATGTATAAGTTTAGATAAAAATACACATTCTGTGCAAATGAGAAGAATGGACAAGTTGCGGTTCGATGTAAACAATGTCGTTGAAAACTGGTATGCATATGAATAACAATAGAAATGTGACAAAACTGCTAGACCCCTGTCGCAAAAACCAGTGTCGCTCGGCATTATTTAATATTTTTATGTGACGTAATATATCAAACCCTGCTCTTAAGATATTGTTTAATAATTCTGATTCAAAAAGTTTATAAATTTCGGAAATTCATTATTGGCAAAGCACCGGGATCCAACTTTCATAGCTTAAGTGTACTGATCCTTTATTTAAAAACTTGAGAGGAAAACGCTTGCTGTGGCCTTCAACTCGACATTTAGATATATCGTATCATCAATTAACAGCAGTTACTTCCATTCATATGTCGACTCGATATATCCCAGTGAGCTTGAAATAAAAGATACCACAAAGTTTGACACATCTGTTTCGTATTTGGATATTTTATCAGAAAAAGACTTTAATGCAAACCTAACAAGAAAGCTTTATGATAAAGGTGACGACTTCAAATTTTCAATCCTCATCTCTCCTTACTTATGTAGCAATATATCCTTATCACCTGCATATGGGGTTTTTGTCTCCCAGTTTATTCGATACACAAGAGTATTCTCTATATACGAACACTTACTCCTTTATTATAAAAATACACGAGGAATGGTTGTAAGAAGTGTAAAAAAAATCATACGTTTTGATGTTCCCTACTTTTGAAAAAACATTTGTGATTTCAAGTTTCATTAAAGTTCTTTTTTTTTTTTAGAATATACATTTGATTTACAATACTTCTCGAATATGCCGTAACACAGTCCGTACATTATCGCAAAATATCAGCATTACATAAACTGGCGTGAACTAGCATTTTTTTGTGGATGCAAAGTTTAATTTTTATTTAGGGATGAAATGTTAAGTTTAATTGGTTTTATAATGTGATCACGCAGTTTAATCGAATGATAATTTTCATAAACACCGAAGGTATTTATACACAGAATTATCAGTGAGCAAACTTATTAAACAAATGCAGAAAAATTACGTTATTTTTATTCAAGAATCAGAAATATAAGTCTGCAAACTTCGCCCAGTGCCTCTAACTTTTCTGACATATATATAGATTTTGGTAAATAAAACGTTGACATACCTTGTACTTGTCAAATACTAATAGAATACACACATTTTCCTTTTGATTATAAGATCGGGTTTACTTTCGTTTTTATTTCAAAATAGATGAAATCCCGCGCAAGCGCGGGGAATTGAATTTATACCATTATACCATACACTACCAACAGTTCTAAAATATATTGTAGTTTCTACTGACAGCCCCAAGCTTATAGCAGGAAGAAATACTTTGTTTATAATCCCGCATGAAGTAGATGTACGTCCCCCCCCCCCCTTTTTGTAAAAACTTGACAATTTCATTAAGTGACGTTTATTGTGAAATCTGTTATACTATTTTATGGATATTGTACTTCAGATGCTCTTATTTCATTTCCGTCAAGGATAAAGCAGCGAATATGCACATTTTACTGATAAATTGATTTATTTTCGGGGGGGGGGGGGTCAAAGTTACTTGGGTCTTGGTTTATAAATATGTATGTACCTTATTGATGTGTAAAAAATTACTTTACTTTTTTACATACCAATAAGGTACATACATATTTATAAACCAAGACCCAAGTACCTGTGTAAAAATTAGCTTTTAACGCCCTTTGAATAGGCCGAGTATTTGATATAAAAGACTGTATTCAGAAGAAAAAAACTGAAATGTATTGATTGAAGCACAAATTTTTAAGCTTTAATTGTATTTGAACAATACCTTATTCATTATTTTCTCTTTTCATGTAAGCAAGTTTATTACGAAGTACAAATTTCGTTGCCACGATGCTCTCAATGAGGAATATATACAAATTTTACCGACAAATTTATTAGGAAAACTTACTACATATATTTAATAGTCTTTCGATATATAAATATATTCACAACTTATAGTGTTATCAAGCATTTACCATTATTCCAATGACCATTCACACAAAAGCTTTTTTTATGTTCATCAGCTATAATCGCACCGTTTTTCCTTTTAACATCGGGCTCGATGCTATATGATGTTCTAGAAGCTTCCGTCAATATTAAGATCGGTGAATGACAAAAATAATTTGCACATTTCCCTTTTTAATCGGTTATCACAACTTATTTCTTTTATATCATTTAAATCAAGTTTTGATTGAATAATTCAGAAATGATATTTTATGAAATAAATAAACGATTGCTTGTTGTCAGTTTCATTAAAAATTGCCAGTAACTTAGATCCGCCAACCGGAAACACCACCGTACTCACGTTTTTGCTATTTCATGGCTGTTTATAGAAATTGAAAGTAGACTTTTAATTTAATGTGCGATACTTACTATGCGAGTGAAATCTAAATATAGTTTACGGACATCATCTTGTATCTAGTGTATTTATAGAGGAGTTAGTAAGAACTCTGGTGCACCCATTTCGGAGTTTATTTGCAAAATTTATTAATTTATAAGTATAGATACTTATAATTAGGTACAATTCTTGTACTGGAGTTACCTTTCTTCCATTGTATTCTCTGACAATACAGCTAGAGAGCAGTTCCAACCACGCCTTTTTTTAACAAATGCATGAAGATGTAAAGCTATATCCTATTTGTAGTTTCATCTCGTATAATGGCATTTAAAAATGTTGATATTCCTGCATAGTTGATAACGAAAGTAGACATGTGTTGAATTGCGCTTTTGTATTTGACTATTTTTCAACAATTTCTAAACCTTAGCGCTAAACTAAACCAGGGCAAAGGTTATCCCTTGTTTAAATTGTTTTAGGAAGCTATTTTACGCATCAGCATGAGTCTTTGAGAAACCCTGATAATAAATATGATCTGTTTCATTTGTTTTCTTGAAATTGTAAAAAAAAAAAAAAAAAAAAAAAAAAAAAAGAAATACTCACCTTTGAAATTGTAAATCTTAATCAAATCGCCTCGTAGAGAGAGAGAGAGGGGTTTATTTCTTTCAAAATCATTATTGTTTGAGTATTTGTAATTTGGGTAAAATGTAATGGCACAGTGTATATTGGCGACAGTGCTTGCTCTTTTATTCAACAATGATGTCTCATGATAAACTTCAAAGCTGAAGCAAAGTTGATCTATTTTGATTATGATAATGGAAAAAGGTATATGTTTCTTATATTGTTTTGTTGTTAAATGTAAATGGAGACGATTTTAAAATAAAACGTCAGATTTCCAGATATTGTTTCTTTTATTCCTAAAACCTACTTCGGTAAAGTGAAATAAATATTTGGACAGAATCGTTCATGTACTATTTTCTTTCTACTGATGGGTCTTGCCCACGTCTGCATATCGTTAACGGACTTTTGCGAGAAATGCTGCCTTTTACAATCGAGGGGTTACTTTTACACTCGAACAGTATATGGAAGCTCGTTTGCGATATAAAAATTAAACTTAACCGTTAATTAAACGATAATAATTTCAAAGCACATATTACCTTGTCTAGGAAAGGAACGGCAAACACCCTACCCTCAACCCCCTCCCTTCCAACATTGACCAACTCTTGCTTAGTTCCTTCCGGAATGTTTTTTCGTCCTTATTTGATTCCTTCAGAAAATGAGTTTGAAAGGAGATACTAACCCTCATGAATAAATGATTGAAGCTTTGTTTTAAGATTTCCCCCATATACTTGCATTATGTAATTTTTTTATCCTCAATTTAGATAAACGGCAACTGCAATTTTCGACGATGGATCAAACTTTATCATGTAAATTATATACGGTACAAACTTTGATGCACTAAATGTTCTTTTCCATTAAAAAAATATTTGTTTTTAATTTATTATTTATTTTTGCAAAAATCTTAGATTAAGCATTTTTCATTCATTGTACAGTTTGCCATTTTGAAATTGATAGACACTGATTTTTTTTTTATGTCAGCTTTGTTACCAGTAATAAGTATTGTTAAAATGCAAAATGTAATAACGATGCAAAATGTAGCAGACTAAGGTTAATACATTTTAGCATTATTACATTTTGTGTTGGGATCATTGCAGAATCTAATAAGGCAAAATGTAATTACACACTTTTTGAATTATTACATATTGCGTTATTATACTATGCCTCTAGTCTATGTAGAAGGTAATGATGCAACATTTATAAACACACTTTCTCGGATTATTACGTTTTGTGGTGTTACATTTTGCGTCGAGATTGACAGAGAATGTAATATCGCAGAATATAATTATTGCCTTTGATAACCACAAATAAATGCTTTTTCATAGAAAGTTTGAATTTATCACAATCAAGTTGTCTTTATGCAAATCTGATTATGTTAACCAAAATATCACTAAAATTCCTGTCGGTTTATGCTTTCACATTGATGTGTTAACAAAATGCCATGATCCTTGTTAGTCGGCTTAACAAAATGATACACAATTTTTTTTTTTTAACTTTTTGAAGGTTTTTTGTTCGATTTATTTGTTTTGTTCCTCAAACTATTTTTATTTTTTAAAAATTTTGTGTTAAATG
This sequence comes from Saccostrea echinata, assembly GCF_033153115.1. NCBI lineage: Eukaryota > Metazoa > Mollusca > Bivalvia > Ostreida > Ostreidae > Saccostrea > Saccostrea echinata. The sequence continues at coordinate 15,768,445 of NW_026889777.1, forward strand.
TGTACTGCAGCTTTTAATTATTCAAAATTATTTTTTTCATCTTTCTTCTTGTGATTTTAAGAATTCAAAGAATGTTAAAAGAATTTATTTACCATTTTGCAATAGAAATAAATAAAGCAAAATACAAAATGACTTTAATACAGTCATTCACTCTTTACTGATACAAGCGGGTAAATTTGTTTTCAAACCTATCTTAGGTTTAAAAAAAAGATATTAATGACGTTTTTTTTCTGGTTATGAAGTACTTAAAGCCTCTTGTAATACGAACAAAAATTGAAATATTAATCTATAAGAGCTAGGTTCATTTAATCCAAAAATGGAGAAACTTAAGTGCTTTCATTTCCTATAAAAAGGTTTTCTCAGAAAGTCCAGGCATTGTGACAATGCAATCTTTTTTGATTTTTTTTTAATCCAAAAATAAAATATGTATTATAAAATCCAGAAACAGTTCTGTAATTATATAATTGCATGTGTTGGATCATAGGTTGGACTTTATTCAAAATATTGAAAAATAGCTTAAATTTTTGGTCACTTTTGAAAAAAATTCCAGGATTTGAGGAAAATGTCGCAATACATGACGTCAGTATACATGGACCAACAAGACAATTATCGTTTTTAATAGATATGCGGCCTCCATGGGTCCAAATGAAATAGAATGTACTTCCCGCTAAATCTGAGTAGTTTTGACTTTTCAAAACTTCACACGACTCTATGATGAAAATGAACAAAAAAACATTTGTACGTTTATATGAGGTGGCAGAGGATAGTTTTTTTTAATGCCAAACATGTGCCGAGGGGGTACACATATACATGCGATCCATAAAAACATGTACACGGAGACAGTTTTCCAGGGGCTAATTGATTACACTTCATATGCCCATGGCTCACAAATTATGTCAACAAATTACATGTAATCTGCCTATTAGAGTGCACATGTACCAAAAATGCACCTGGGGACTCCCCAAATTTTGGCTTGTTTTTCCAAGATTTGGGCCTTATTCACACCCATACAACCCACCCCCAGGCCCGAGCGAGCAGGATAAAACACCCAGTAGTCTGTAAATCAATGCAAGCCCTAATAAAAATTCACCAATTGATATGGGGCCATTCACCTTCCCTCTGAGATACACACCTTCTTCTAAGGCCTACTGCTTTTCAGCTGAATTTCCTCTGCAACTGACCACGTGTCTTAGTTTCGCATTTACAACTCTGTATATGATAAGCGTCATAGTGACACCTACATGTTGCACATCATTTTTTTCAGCAAGCACTCTGCTACACTGCAAATGTGTCCCATAATTATTCTAATCATTTTTCTAAGTAAAAAATCACATCAAACAGGGGATATCTCATTTTTTAAAGAAATTTGACCAGGTCTTTAGTACGAAACTATCCCCTGCCACCTGATGTAATATTCGAAATCTTTCATTAAAGTGCGTCCTTAACATTATTTCAAAATACTATAATGGGATTTGATAAATAGTGCTACATATATCCGAATAAAATTTTAAAACAAAAGTCAAAATAAACAGATACATCAGTAAATAAATATTGTTGATAACAAATATATCCTTCAAAATAAGAAACGCATATAGAGTATTTGCAACAAAATTTCAAAAGAAAATTTGCAAGGGATTTGGATATTAATTTATGTGTACAGCAGTAATGATGTAAAAATAGTACTTTTCAGTAACTGTCTTAATCACTTGCAAAGGTCAAGGTCCCTATAAATTAGTATCTAGTGTGTCGTCAACGAGCATCAATCACAGACTGACAGCGCCTTCCCATTGATGTAATTAAAGTTCTGATACACTGTTGAGGAATATTGTTCCACTCCTGCAAGACCCGAGCCAGTTGCTGCAAGATCTGTGGCTGTGGTTGTCTCTGTCTCATACGCCTGTCCAGTTCATCCCAAAGATGCTCAATGGGGTTAAGATCTGGAGATTTCGATGACCATGGTAGCATTTCAATGTTGTGGTTTTGTAGAAAAGTAGTGGTAAGTCTTGCAGTGTGTGATCGTGCGTTGTCTTTCTGAAAAATTGCATCATTTCTCTGCATTACAGGCAGCACAAAAGGTTGCAAAATTTCATCACAATATCGCTGGGCCGTAAGTGTACCTTGGACTCGTACCAGATTTGTCCTGCAAATGTAAGATATTGCTGCCCACATCATTACACTCTCCCCACCAAATCTATCAACTTCCTTTACGCAGTTAGCAGCGAATCGCTCGCCACGGCGTCTATACACCCTTGCCCTCCAATCAGCACGCTGAAGCAAAAATCTTGATTCGTCACTGAACCATACTCTTCCCCATCATTGCTGTGGCCATACTCTATGCCTTTGAGCCCACCGTAGTCTTTTCTGACGATGGTGTTGCGTCATAACCACTGCCTTAACTGGACATCTTGCTCTGAGCCCTGCCTCCCGCAAACGGTTACGAACAGTTTGATAAGATATTCTGCGCCCACGTGGAATCAAAGATGCTGTAGATGTTGCTGTTGCAAATCTATCTCTCAAATGGCGTCAGCATATGTATCGGTCCTGAGCTGCTGACGTCACCCTTGGTCTACCCGGCCGTGGGCGATCACGCGTAGTTCCTTGCCTACGATACCTATCCCACAGTCGAGATATGGAGCTTTGTGAAACATTAACAGCATTCGCAATCTCTGTTTGGGATACAGTGGTTTCCAGACGTCCAATGGCATTGTTACGGTCAGTTTCATTTAGACGCAGCATGCTATTGCTGGTAATTGTGTACGTTTGCAAAATGATGAGAGAGTGAAAACCTCTGCTTTTAAATAAGTTTAACCCCTGGTAGCATAAAGCACATTTCCAATCTTGCAGAACACAGACAACTCGTGCAAAACGAAGTGACCGTAATTCAGGGTATATGGCAATTCGTGCCAAACAACAGTAAATCATTTAAATGTCCGACGTGGTTCCCTATCTGTTAAGAAAACTACATCTTGTACAGGTGAAATTTTCTCCCTAAATTTTCGAAATTAAGAGGAAAAATAAATTCTACTACTATGCGTTTCTTTTTTTGATGAGTATATACATGTATTGCCTCTTTACTCTTATTGCGTGGACCCTGAGGTCCACGCAGAAAATATATAAGTGGGGTTAAACCGGATGCCATGGGCTTACGTCAGGCTACGCATGCGCGAGAATGCTAGAGAGTTCGTCTCTAAGACAACTTGCCATTAGAATAATTCGCCCTTTTCGAATTAGAATATGCCAATCATTGTCAAACCTCGCTCTAAAATCTGCACATAGTATTTATTTATTCTTTGGCGTAACCAAGATCTGGATTTCTCTTTAATACATATATCCTTATATACAAACTAAATTCTATGGTACAGTAGGAAAAACTTATATAGATAGCTTAACAGCTTGAACATGTTGAATTAAAAACGTAATTCAACTACTAGGTTTTAAAAGATTTACCGGCATTAGTTTTGTACATCAAGGTTCGCAAAATAATTTGATTGACAGCAATCCAAATATAGCTTGATAAAGGAACGTTTTTCCATGTGGGGGAGAGGGAGAGGACACATTCCATATATAGTGCAGATGTCAAGTCCCAGCCGTTATGGGTTACATGTATCGAAATAGCCGAATTTTTTAAATGACAAAACTATAGGGCAATCGAGAATAAAATTTAACAACTTTGCTATGAAAGTACAATCACTCAAAGTATAGGCAGTTCATTGACCTGTGCCACCTTTCAGAGTAAGCAATGAACTCGTCCATGGATGCATTGACAGTCGTTGTAACAAGAATAGATATGGGTTACCCCATGTCCAAGATATTCGACTTTTAATTTACTCCAATTTTCACTAGAAAAAAAAACTGCACATGTTATGAAACTGTTGTATAGTTCTTCATGTCCTTAGCAAATACCGTCACCAGTGTAAGCGTCACTAGCAAACAGTGCACACACCTGTGCAAACTTGCAAGACCAAATAACCTAGGTCTACACACGTACGATGAGATTGTCAATCGCATCTTCTCAGACCTTCTTGGGAGCTCGGAAAAACACGTTATTTTGCCGATAAGTTACGATTACAGATATTGTAACTATATTAAACATCCCATTATTTAAATAAGACAGAAAAAAAACCACACAAAAAGTTACATATTTTTTTGTGTTTTTAAATTGATCGAGTTAATCGATAACCTAGCATCGTTTTAGATAACTCGAGACCCTCTAGTGCCGAGACCCTCTAGTGCTCCAGTACAGGGTCGGATTCAGCAGTTTTTGAAAAGGGGGGGGGGGCGGGTTCTAGGTCACACTGCAGGCACTTATATTCAAGTCCGTAGCAACGGTTTTCAAAGGGGCAACCTTTCTGCAAAAATCTGTGGGGTTACAACATCCGAATCCCCCACCCCCCTCTTTCCTGGATCCGCAAACGGAGTTCAACCAATACGACACCTGCATGCTTAGGCCTCTTTTAATTCTGTTGTTAATTTTAAAGGCTCCTTTACCAGTGTTTACAATTGTGGTAGATACCTAGATCATTTAACATTTCACAATCTAAATAAAATTCGATGTTCCGAATCCGCTATCGCTACTTTTGAGAAGAACATCGAATTTTAATTAGATTGAACATTTCATATTCACATAATTTCAAGGTCATGGTTTTTTATCATTACAGCCTAATTAAGCAGAATTAAATAACGATGAAAAATTACAAGATACATGTAAAAAAAAAATTAAATTAAATTTAATTACACCTTTGTAAAATCACTAAATCTAGATTTTTTTTTAAAATTTCGTGTAGAAACACATGCATATGGTCCACGTATTGCAGTCCTTTTTTAAAGGACAGCAACTTGTATAGATAGTTTTCGATAGAAGCGATTTTAGAAGGAGTTATTTCCCGGTGGTTGCCATATTGAAGGTCTACACGCCCGAATTCCTTCATTGTTCAACCAATTTAAACTGGTCATACTGGGCAATTGGGTAAAGATAACATAGTTTTTCTTACGAAAATATGTCACCACAAGCTTTCTCTAATTCATAATTTTAGTATTTTGAGGATTTTTGACATTGCCTCTCTGCCATGTAAATTTAAAACTGGTTGCCCAAAGAGGAAAATTCGCTAAGTATATTTCCAATATGGCGACAAAACTGGAAATAACTCTTGCTAAAATGGCGTCTATCGAAAACTACCTATTAAGGACTTAATGGCAGTTGTGATATTGCTTTTGTATCAACCCTCGTAGATTTTATCGTTAATCAAGAAAATAATAGAATCCATTTTATGCAGTTAGGTACGTTATGAAGTCTGAGCTTATATCAATGAATAAAAAGAGCATTATGTCGGGAAGTGAGTACCGTAGATTATATTAATTACAGTCATTTAAGGGTTTGTGCTGAACATATCTTTTGTTTGGTTTGTATGATGACTGATTACACAGGGTACATGCACTTTGGAACAATGCCATCCTAATGGCAACTATCATCAAATTAAACAGATTGAAGTGCCTTGGAGTAAGTTGTATTTTAATATGAAATTGCTTTTTGTTGATTATAGAGCCAAATATAGCAGAGAGCTCTTTGAACTCTATTTCAACTCATTTGCCAGCATTGATCCTCAAATTGATGGAGATCATGCAATGATAAATATTAAAAGTTCCTCTCTTCCCAATTAGATCAATACAGACGAATTTGCATTATCTCTGACTTCAAAATAGATACTAATGCATTTCCCTCTTATCAACAAATAAAGGTTTATATTATATAGAATATAACAGTTGCTATGAGTGATTTTTTCTCAACCATACACAAATTCAGATAGCATATTTGTTTCTGTAGAGCGCATCAAAGTTTAGGGATAGGATGGACATCAAAATTGAGATTTTATTTTTCAATGTTGCTTTTGTACAGTTGTACATATGTATGTGTCAGTCCAGTTTTGAGCGTCACCTTTTCAGGGATTATAGTCAAATATCAAAACCAAGAAGAAATCAAAGTGAATCCGTTAATGTCAGCATTCAAATGAGGTTAAAAACAGTTCACGAGGTAGATGAACATTTACGCATGGTGCGCTCACCCTATCCCAGTGAACCGAGTCTGCCACATCTGTGTCATACACTGTATTTGAATGACAGAAACAATAAGGACCAGCTAAAAACTAAAATGTATGACAAAGGAGATGACTTCAGCTTTTCCATCACCATCTTTATTTTTTATGAAAATGGATTCCAGTATGAGTAGGGTAGATCAAACTCACCTTCGTTGACTGGAATTTTAAAATATTAAAGAAAAAAATCGTCCTTTGAAATCAGAGCTAAGATTCAAATAAATTCAAACACATTTCACGAGGTATATGGACAGTCACAATGCATCTTTATCACTGCTGGGTTAGGATGATGGATTTCTCAATTCTAACAAAAATGATTATTTTTAAATCAAGCTGACCATTGTATATCAACAAAAGATTTTAGTTTCGAAACTGTATTTAAATTAGAGGACTTTAACATAGTCAGTTTTATCTAAAGAGATATTGCGTAAGTGACATCTAACGACCATACGACGTGGTTTCCAGCAAAAAATTCTGGAAACGAGGAAAGAAGAAAAAAGCGTTCTATTTGATAACAGTACCAGATATTAACACTCTCTGTCTGACAAATGCGCGACTGTTTTCAAAAACTTATCCCAGTATATCTTGACCGACTGTAATGCTGATATGATATAGCATACACTGGGGAAAGGGAGTTTACAAGTATTTTCATATAGTGTAAAATATCAGATGGGGATATACAAATGCAGGGCTTTTGAATTTCGCAAAAAATGCTATCAGGAACTAATTTTTCTATATCCTGTTTCTGTGTAGGAATTGATCGTTGGCAGAACATAATCAAGCGTATCGAATCAACTTGGAGGCATATTTTTATCTTTTTGTCCACAATGAAAATGTAAAGCACAGAAGATGGAAATCTGCCCTATAAACATATAGCAATATGGAGTAAAAGGATAAATATATTTGTTTTTATATTTCATTGGCCGATTTTGCAAATATTATCCAGAATGGAAAATGTAATTAAAGAAACATTGAAATGGACATTTCATGGGCCGATTTTGCAAATATCATCCAGAATGGAAAATGTAGTTAAAGAAACATTGAAATGGGCATTTTCCTTGCTCTTCATTTAGTACAAATATACAAAATCATTACAAGAAGCCCACAAGACTTTCACATAGATAAAAATATAAACTGATTTTTTGGGGGTAAAATTTGTTGCATGAAAATTGCAAGAATTTCGCATTAAAAATGTGAAAAATAATTCCATGGTATTTGCTAAGTAAACATCAGATTATCGATCGATTTCAAGTTTTTCATAAAACAGTTACGTAACTCGTTAAAAATTTAACAGCTAGTTAAAACACTAACTGTAAGTTAATTTAACTAAAGTTCGTGCAACCGGATCCAGATAGACCTGAAACTAAATGTGATATAATATATCAAAATAACAAACAAATTCTAAAGGCTGATTTTTTCCCTAAAATTATGAATTTTGGATTAATATTTCCTTGTGAATTTAAAATGACAAAATTTCTCAATCACTTTAAAAAAAAAAATCCTAACAGAATCTACATCTTACTTCGATAAAAAAATAACAGAAAAAAATGCCAGTTAGGAAAACTGATGCTGAGTTGGAGAAATGGTAAAGACAGTGGTTCACAGTTGCAGCATCCATTAAGTGAAATTCAATACACCTCCTTTTTCCACTCTGCACATGTCATTTCAAACTCATTCAAGTCCATTTTTATTGTATTGTGTGTATTTTTAAACCATTTATAAATCCTCATCGCTGTCGGCTGACCCAAATCTCTTTCACTTTGTTTTTAAAATAAAAAGTCAAAAGTGAGAGGTACTAACTTTGATTGAATGGTGTCAAGTCGAGAGGTTCTCTATCGTAGTCTGATCTACTTTAGAAAAAAACTTCAACATTGCCCATAACTTTCGAACGCTTGGCGCCAGAGCTTTCACATTCCACGTATAGTATGGTCAAAATGAAAGTTTTTCTAAAGTAGGTCAAACTCCAACGTCAAACATGTTTTCCAGAGATAGATCTTGAATTGTGAAACGGAATATACAACCATCCTTCAAAAGTAATGGACAAGGTTAAAGTTTTTCCGGACAGACAGATCAAAACTTAAAACTTTGATCAAGGGGCATAAAAAATCATTTTCAAACAGTTGATGGCAGCTCAGGATGCAAATATAATATATTGAGCCTAGCATATGCAATGATAATGGGTTCCTCTCCAATTTAATTTTAAGGAGGGATCTTAAGGATGTTGTTAATGGTGCAAGTGCGAGTGCGGAAGTGATTCATTACCGCAAATATTTAGAGTGAATAATCATTTCATGACTATTTTTTCAACATGCATTTCATATATACATGTATATAGGTTGTTAGAAGACTTGATCTCTAAAATCTACAAAGATACTGTTAATAAAAAACTCAAGCATCTTTTTATAATATCAACTTTGGAGTACTTTTGTTTACAATTAGAATGTTTTTTAAGCAAAATTATTTTGCAGATGATCGACCCATGACAAGTTTCCTTTTTTTTTTAAAAAAAAAAAAGCAACTGTCTATGACAAAAAACCTGGATTTTAATTTTAAGTGGGAAATCGTTGTCGTACGTTTTGATGTTATTGATTTTGGTAAAATTTTGTGATTTCAAATTTTCGAAAAGTTCCTTGGAATTTTTAAGTATCCATATCTTATTTGCAACAACTCTCTAATATATTGTTGCACAGTACTCCTGAAGTTTCTCCTTCACTGCTGTTAATATTTTAGTGAGGAGTAAAGAAAGGAACTTGGTAGAACGTTTACTGAATCCCGCTATGTATCTTTGTTTGTAAAAATTTTTATGTAGTTTAGGAATCTAGTATAGGTATGGTAATTCAAATTCAATTTGATTGTTGGGAATATTAAAAATATTAAAAACTGAATTCAGATTTTGAGAAATTTCCTGCTTAGAAATGGAACAATAAGTTGCATAACGACTTGCAGAATTGTGTGTTTGGTCTGAACATATGATTTTTTGCATTACAAAACAAAACTCATATTATTTCAAAGTAATGCTCTAATATACATGTAAATAAATTGTCTTTAATGATTTTCATTGAATACGAACGAAAACCTCAAAGAGCTTGAAATATATCAAATTGTTCTGTTTCGTTCAGTCGAAGAATAATATCAGTGTTTTTTGTACATAAATGTTTTCCCTTTGACAGATAGAAAGGTAAAATAGGCGTTAATTTAATTACCTATTTTTAGTCGGAATTATACAAGTAACCTATTTCATTTTATGGTACTCTGTGTACTTGTGGGCAGTAGGATCCTATAGGTGCATGCTGCAATAGTTGTATGAAATTCGTATGCTATAACAGATTTTATGTTCTATAGTATGAGTATGAAATAATTATTTTATGCAAACGCTTTATATATCCATACCTGGGCCATTTAATGCATTTGCAGAAATACCTTGAATTACAACGCATATGCTACTTCAATGTATTTACAGAAATTCATTCTTCTATCAAGAAATTTTACTGAAATTAAAATTCCTTAAATATTCCAACAAAACTGTCTGTATGTCTGTCACCACGTCCAATCAGCCTTAGCTTTATCTATATAAACCTAGAGTATGTACAATACTTAAAATCATTCCTAAAAACAAGAGGTTATAGAGAAATTATTGGAACAACCAGTCTCACTATGCTTAATACACCTCTTATATTAAAGTTTGTTATCATACCTCTTTGTACGAAATACAGGTGTCATGTTGGTGTTATACGGTTAAAACAAACAAAAACCCAGCGATCTCGCTCTTTTTCTCTAAAACGTTAAGTAATTGACATACGATCGCTTTTTCACAATTATATCATATTTGTATATATGATTGCAGATTAAGGATATTAAAACAAATCAAGTAAAATGTCCTTGTATCGGGGAAATATATAAATGTATAAAAGTAAGGCGTTGAATATTCTTTGCACATTCGAGCAGGATGATGAAAAGTATTTATCACTTGTCCAGTGCTTTTGTCGTCCTTTCGGCGTGAGAGTTTTAATTTGCTTCAATTTTAAAAATCTTTTCCATTCCACATTTATTTAGACATAACTTGATTCTTTAACTTATTTCAGAGTGTGCTTTGGCGAAAAGGAATGGGACTTGTTCGTATTAAGTATGACGTGGCCCGCCACACTTTGTAAATTTAGTAAACTGTATGTAAGTACGTAAATACAAGTATGTGTATCTTATATTGCAAGCTGTTTTTTTTTTAGTCTCTAGAATTTGCATTTGTAGAAATATTTCCTTCACTATAAAAAACGGAGAGGGGTAAGTGCAAGTATATCTGAAATCATCACAGGATCCAAAAGATTTTAATTTTGCATATATTAGATTGTTTTATATTTTATAGTATTTCTTAAACAATAATATTTATTATTTTTACATAATAAATTTTTCCATTTTTCTCTGATGTAATCTTTTCAGATTGATCATCCGTTCTTTTGAAGTTTTCCTCATCTGAGTAATTCTGTTGTTTTTAAGTCGGCATTTGACTCGAAAAAAAAATTATTTATGTTGGTGTTATTTAGCCTCGTGAGCTTTTCTGATCGAAGATTGTTCCGTCATCCGTTAACTTCACACCAAATCTTCTTCTTCACTGGCCGAATTTAAACCAAACTTAGCGCAAAATGCCCTTGGGTAAGTGTGGTTCAACTTAAAGTTATTGTACTGCTTGGCTGGAAATATTTTCTCATTAATACATCCACCCTCAAGTTTCTTCACATTCTTTGCAGTAAGGGATCAACATTTTACAAGGGAATAAATCATGGGAAACAGTTAAAAAACAACTCTTTTTCAAGATCAGAAGGGCTAAAGATAGTCATACTAATATACAAGTACATGTGCCTGAAGATTCAATTTTAATTGGTATCTGGGGTTGCAATTGGTGTAAAACGCTTAACATGGGGATGTTATTGGGGGAAAAACCGTGAACTACATGCATGTTGTGGTAGTGTGGTGTCACTAATTGTACATTTAGCAGGGCTACAGTTAGTAAAATTCATATGCAATCATCAACATTCTAGGAAGATTCAATTTCATTTAAATCATTGCCTTTGAGTCATGGTAGGAACCACAATAGTAGACCATTGTAAATAGATATACCATCTTCAAAAAGTCATCTCAAGAACAGATTGGCTAAAATTGCATTTAGGTGTTTACTAGTAAATATACAAAGATCTCCATGAATTGGAGTTTTAAAGTTCGTTGAAGTCATCGACCTCGGCCTAGCGTGGGGGAGGGGAGATCAGCGTGGAAGTTTGAATAGGAATTTATAGGGAAAATCTTGTCATGAACAGAGGGGGGTACAATTCATGTAAGTGCGGGACCAAAAGACTAGTGTATTTTCGAGGTAGGAATTAGTCTAAAAAAGCACTTTTAAAAAAAATTAAATAAATAAACAGAAGAAGAAGAATGTGCCTGTAAAACAATGATCGCCCCGTAAGACAGCTTATTGCCAAGATTAAAGTTTCTCAAATGCACGTCAAATTCCAAGGTCAAGACGTCAAAATGTTAAAACCCAAAGAATATACAAGCCCTTGCACAAACTGTTTAGAAATTATGGTCAATGTTTATCTTTTTATAAAAGTACGTCAAGCTCCTAGGTCAAAGTTAATGAGGTTAAAAATGTTGGTACCCAAGGACAGGTCTTGTCACAAGAAACATAGGTGAAATATACCCTAGCTCCAATCAATCAAAAGTTTTCGAAAAGTTTAAGTTTTGCGGATAAACTGACTGTCGGGCAAGCCAAAAACGCTATTCCTCCGAAATTTCAATTATGGAGACATGAAAAAGGCTTACAAATATATTAACATTAGGAAACTTTTTTTGAAGGATGAATCTTTTGAAACACAAACAGTTTGATTTCTGGTTAAATAAGAGGCCATTACGAGATTACATTTGGGGAATTTTTCTCCCAGTTGATTCTATATACAAGAGCAGGCTCTACGCATGAACAATTTCTTAAAAGAGACAAGCTATTGATAAACAAGTTGATGAAACAAGGATATCAACTGTCTCGTTTGATGTCATCATTTCACAAGATTTATGGTCGATACAATGACCTTGTCAACAAATACAACCTATCATTAAGTGAAATGCTGACTGATGTTTTTCATACTAATTGCTGAGCAAGTAATTACACACTGAATTGTCTAAGGATTTTTCCTTTTTTCCGATCATGACAATGAGCACACGGCGGGTGTGATCGGTCGGCTCATTCCTCCATGGCACCTGATCCCACCTCAGAGGTCTCTGTTTGCTCTGTTCCATATTTGTATTGTCTTAATGGACTTTAGCTTGAATACTGTTCGTTATATACATATTTCATTATATCACAATGCGCTGCGAGGTACAGACTACAGTACAACGAACTGGTCGATCGTTGTTATATTTCAATACGAATGTTTGTATCAGACCTGAAGGCAAGTAATGGATAAAATTGCTAGCAAGTTCACTACGAAATGAATTTGCGTACACGATCAAATCTAACGAAAAAACATTTGGGGCGTCACAGGATTTTATCAAGTGGCAACGCAAATGAAATATGAAGATTTCCTGATACTAAGTGTTTGTTGTTTCATTCAAATGATTTAAGTCATCACTGCACTTGCTGTAGGGTGTTCGATTGAAAATACGCGGGTATTTTCAGTTTGTCCCGGTGTAAATTCGGTCTGGTTTCCTTTTCCTTTTTTGTATACAATCAAGCATCATATGTCGCCAGCCCCTGCGAGTAAGACTACTTTAGGAGTCACATTTTAAACAGAAAATTTTTATTTTTGTAAAAGTGGTTATTTACGCTGGTTGTTAAGTACGCGTTTGTGACTGTCAAACATTACGCGTGGGTGTAATATACGCGGTTACCGAGAAAAATTTACGCGGCCATCGTTACTAATATCGAGTTGTTCCCCTTTGAAAAGGTCAAATAGTTTACACGCATAAATAAGAAAAATAAATTAGAAATAATTAAAAACAAACTAAACAAAACAGAAAGAATTAATAGTGGTCATCGATAGGATTGCAAAATCTGACGGCGATCTGCACAGTCAAAAGCGGTGAAGTGTGAACAACTGTTGTACGCTTTATTGTGATTATTTACACAAGCTCAAACTTCAAAGTGGGGTCTACTTATCTTTATTATGTATCTGCGTGGTGAGAGTTGACAAATTAATTCAATAGGTATGTTTGTAGTGATTGTGAGTTTTTGTAACATTTTGGACTAATTATTTGAATTTAAGAAAGACGTACACGTACAAGGAAATGAAAATGAGTATCGATATTTTGAAGCTTTAATTGTTTGACGTTGTTTAAAATATTTAATATGAAGAGGCATTTTTCATTGCACAATTTGAAAAAAAAAATACGTTTTCATCACTGTTTATGATGTAATTATTTACTCACGTGCATTCAATACCACGATTGGTATTGAAGGACTTTTAGTTATCCTTAGTTCATTTGTCAGAAATTTAGGTTAAGGTAACCTCGGTGATTGCTTGACCCTTGGGCCCCTTGTATACAAGTACATGTACTTAGTATATTCATGTTTCAGAAATACAAATGACGAATGAATTTACGTGGTGATTAAGTATAATGTGTTATTAACTACTATTTTTGTACTTTTGGCTGTAAAACTCAGCAAAATATCGTATGCAGTCCAAGAAACTTTTAAAAACACTTGAGGAATTGAGTCTTTAGCATGTTCCGCTTTAAACGAGCGATACGGAAAAATATAACCTCCTATCTTTCTGGATCATAGTTATCTAAAGAATTACGTGATTAATCTTATCAAGTCTCTGATATTGAGAATACAAATATTATCACCCGGAATATTTCCTCATTCGTGGTATTTTATGCCATAAAATTGTTTAATTTGACTTTTGATTTTTCTGCATGTTTCGACGATAGGAAAATGAAACCTTTACAATTTTTTAAAAAGTTTTTTAAATTAAAAGTTATAAAAATGCCTTGCTTTCACTAATTTATTTGTTTTTATTATATAGAACAAAGATCACCAGAGATGTATCACCTCTGATATGTGGGAAATCCACGGGTTATGGTGAGTCTTCATGTATATTGCAAAATGATACTAATTCTTTAAGGTGTTTTTCTCTTCTTTCTTTCTTTTTTCCTCTTTTAATCTAAATGAATGAGTTCCTTAAGGCAGCTTAATAGCCATATGTTTATTTCTCAAACTATAATTTTATGGAAAGCTTGATTTTTTGTCGGTAAATGTTATCAATTAGAATTTGTGCAGTTAACAAATACGTGATAAAATATTCTGATAACTACTTGCGAGCTTATGATGAGTGTGCACTCCGACTCAAGCTCGGTGGGTATATTTTTTGAGAATATAGCGCACAAAAATATATAACCAACAGTAGATCATCATTATTTTATCTGATTGTTTTAGTATTTTTCTTTCTCTTCAAAATACTAGATATAGAGATTAGAAAATATAAAGGAAATAAAGGTAAAGAGGAATTGGAGGGAACATGTTATTATTGTCTTGATGTCGGAAGAATGATTTTGCGATTTTTTTTTAAATCAAAGAAAACCTGTTCCCTAAATTTCAATAAATTGTTGTGGAGATTATAACTATTAAAATAATTCGACTGAAAATAAACCTCCCCTCCATAAAATTTTCAAGAAATCCTTTTAAACTCAAAGCTCAAGTGAGCTTTTCTGATCACCGTTGTCCTCCGTCTGTAAAGTTTTCACATTTTCAACATTTTCTCAAGAACCACTAGGCCAAAGCTGGTACAAAGCATCCCTGAGTAAACAGATTCTATGTTGATAAAAGAGAAGGTCAAGCCCACTTCCGGGGAGAGGAGCTTAAGAAAAAGCACAAATAGGGTGGGGTCATTAAAAAATCTTCTCAAGAACCACTGCGCCAAAAAAGCAGAAACATATGTGGAAGCTTCCTGAGGTTATATAGTTTTTAAATTGTTCAAATCATGGCCCCCGGGGGTAGGACGCGGCCACAATTAGGAATCAAAATTTTCATTGAAATATATGGCAAATTTCTTTAAAATATTCTTCTCAAGAACCACTTGACCAAAAAGCTGAAACTCATGCGGAAACTTCATGATAAAATAAAGATTGTAAATTGTTCAAAACATGTCCCTGAGATTAGGGTGTTGCCACAATAGGGGATCGAAATTTTACATTGAATTATATTGGGGAAAACCTTTCAAAATCTTTTCAACAACCGCTGGACCAGAAATTCACGTGGAAGCTTCTTCAGATTCTAAATTGTTCGGATCATGGTCCACTGGGGTAGTTTGAACCAACAGTATGGAATCAATGTTTTGCATTAAAATATATAGGAAAAGTATTTTAAAATCTTATGAAAAAACCACTGGATCAAAAAAGTTACTGAGGAAGTGTAGATTGTAAATTGTTCAATCAGAATATGGTCCCCAGGGACAGAAGCATCACTCATTATTCTTTCTTCAATAAATATAATCAGAAAGTTTACATAAACTTCTTTCAGAAAAAAAGGTTTTCGGAGACAAGCCGGTGAATATTTTGTTTTGTTTCTTGTTTTGAAATTGGAATCGATGACCTAGCATCTGAGACTTATACTCAAGCCCCTTTAGGACTTGAGTAAATACTATGGGATCTGTAAGCATATTATTTTTAGGTGAAATACTGTACGTGTATATAAATTGGCGCATTCAAAATTTAGCGCAATCAGGGGTATGGAGTTGTTCGCATAATCATGAATTAGCGCTACACATATTCGTTCCGTGTATTGTATTAGTAAATGATTTCTTAGCGGTATTCATGAATTAGCGCATCGTTGTCTGCGCCAAAGCCGCTAAAACATGAAGCCCGCTTTTTTTAGTACACATACAGTATTGTGTGCTTGTCATTTCACTTTTCCTCTACTTCACGCGATGTTAACATGATGTAATTTTCGGCAAAGGTAAGCGATCACAATGAAGGTTTATCGCATATATATATACCTCCGTCTGGAGGAATTAAATTGTATTTATTAAGCCAAAAAATAACAAAAAATAATTTAACACAAGCTTTACTGCTGATGAACCTCACGATTCACAATAAATAATTGTCTGTATCTTTCAAATTTCAGATTTGAAATTCGTTAGTCGAGTTCAAATTTAATCATGATTTAAAAAATAGCATTTTTAAACAATTTCATAATATACAGAATTCATATATATACAGGCCCTCTCTTAGCAATGGCGCTCGTTCTCCAGAGTACTGCAACATATCTCACAGCTTTAGTCCAGATGAAATAAGGGTTTGTATCATTTCTTTGACTATAGTTGAATGAGATATTTGGGAATTACTGTGTCTGTCCATGTGCTGTATGTCGGTAGGCGTAAAGTTTTAAAAGCTCATCTTTTAGATCACTTAATTCTTTGTTTTAAATGAAAGGGTCTAACCTGCAGAATATACTTATTGAGGTACCTGCTGTCCATCTGGGGATATGTTTCGTGAGGAAAACGTCAGTAAATGTTTCAGTTTTTCTCCTGAATATTTCAGGATATATTGAGCAAACTAGAAAAATACTGGGCAGATGAGCTCCCTGGTAAAAACAAATATCAGTTTTGGTAAGTTTATATATTTTTTAAAATCTTATCCCAGAATAATATTTCATTTTTCAACTTTTGTAGATCAGGAAAGGGTAGATACAAAGTCTAAATCTAGCATTCATAAATGAAAAAATATGAAATGTTCGTACTTTTTTCCAACATATAGGAAACATGAATGGGAAAAGCATGGGAGATGTGCTACAGTTGTGAAAGCCACAGGAACTGAACTCAAATATTTTAACACGACGATTGCTCTTCGCTTAAAGTATGACGTGGACAGGTACATCACAGGAAAAGCAATGTTGGGTCATATTCATGTAGTAAATGAAATACGGGGAGATAACGATCAGCGTTCGATCTCAAAAACAATACAACTCTGTGCAAAGGGCATGTAACAAAGACCTCTGGAAACTCCAGAAGTGGGAAACTCCAGAGGAGGGATCAGGTGTCTGGGAGAAGTAAGCATCTCGCTTTGACCGGACACGTCCGTAGTGAGCCCAGCTAAACGAAGCAATCCTTAGTCATATTAAGTATTTAAAAAATATGTCATTCAAAAATAATTCAATGATAGGTTGTTTTTCCTATATGGTCGCTATAACGACCATAGAATTTAAGAAATGCTGACTTTAAACGAGATTTTTGAAATCCCTGTAAGTTCAACTAAATTCTCAGTAGCCCTGTTCACAGATTTGTTTGTATTGGTGTATTTTTTGAGATTGATCACCGTTCGTTATCTTCACAGATGTTGTCAATAAGGAATTCCAACATCCTTTTAATATCAACCTTACAGGACTTATATGTAGAACCGGGGTGATTTTTTTTACGGAGCAAATTTGTAAGTGACCAATAACAAGATATGTGTGACAAGTCGGCAGGGGATGCTCACTCCTCCATGGCACCTGATCCCACCTCCGTGTTTCCTCTGCTCCAAATTTGTATCGTTTCATTGGATTTTCGAGATTGAATACTGTTAGTTATCTTCATATCTCATACTAGTATATGAAAATATCCGAGTTCCATTTTTATTGAAGGAGATGCCTATGATATCAAAAAGCCTAGTTTATTACTTATCTTAAGGAATAGTTGTATAAACTGTAGAAAAGGCATACCTGGTCATGTTGCTTACTATCAAAAAATTTGGTGATTTTAAATTTATCTAACTATTGAATATTTATTCTTAATGTGTAAACTAAGTCGATCCGTTATTTCTTTGCCGACATAAGTGTGTCTGCGGATCCAAACAACCAAAGATAAGGTCATTATTATGGATGATAGTACCAGGTCTTATTAGGATTGTAATCAATAGTCTCAGGCCATATCAGAGTCTTAAGATTTATCAGAACAGTTTGTCGAATAAGATACAAACAGTTCCTTTCAATGTACATTCAGAGATGTTCGAAACCCTGACAACTATATTCCTTGGTGTGTGAAACGATAAAGACCCATAATTATAGCATAAGAACAAATACGAAACTGTAGCGGAACTTACTTGCAAATTAAACGACAAAGATAGGATAATTTCGAAAAAGAATGTGCAAGGATCTATTCGTACTAGAAAACCTAGTTCTTGGCCATAATGGTCCTAAAAACCACAGTGCTTTACCTAGTTATGTAATAACTATCTTATTGTTGTAAAATACTTGGCATAATCCAGAATCGTACAGTTTAGCATATACTGTAGATAACAATGCTTGAAAATTAACATTGTAGCTCACAAACTTTGGAATTATAAGTATTTCTAGGTACAAATTTACTGTATGTTACATGTGTAATTTTACTTTACCAGGATGTTGTCTTCGGCTGACATCAAACCAGGAAGGTCATACAAGGTAAAATTAAGGAGGTTCGATCCTGAACTTCTGAGCAGATTTTGGCCTGGATCTCTATTTCTAAAATTCTGCATCATTTTAAGTTCTGACATTAAATCTGGATTCTACTATGCAAATTAAACTATATCCAATGAAAAAACCGCGATTAAATTCCATTCAGATAGGATTAAGCCAGGAACTATATTTTGTAGCGGAAGCTTTTTTTTAGAAGAAAATGATCATTTTTTCCCTTTTAAAATATATACAATACTGTTAAGTTTAGATTCCTATTTTTCCATGCTGGTTGCAAACAGAGATGTTTTTTGCAGTGAAATGTTTTATGCTGGTCTGAAATATCTATTAAATTATTTCTTATAAATTCTCTCATTATATTGTGACAATTATAGTAAATATATTCTGAAATTCTAGGAAAAAATTGAGCCAATTTTATCATAAAATTAACACTTTTTTAGTAATATCTAAAAATTAAGATCATAGACCCCCACTTTTGTTTTTCTTTTCTGAATATTTAAGATAACTTTGATCAATCTGCTTAAATTCAGCAAAAGTTTAAGACTTTAAAATAATTTTCTAGCTGGTTAAATTTTTAATGCCAGAAAAATCACATTTTGTGAGTGCAAAAAGGTCAAATAATTGATTATGCGAAGGAATTTGAAACTTTTTCCTAGTCACAACTTTAATTTTTTTAAATAGTCTCATAGTTTGTTTTGTCCCATGATTTATTTGGATAAAAACTTTGGAGGGAAAACGTCGAAGATGTGATTTTTGATTAAGACACAAATTTCAGTGCAAAAAGGTCATATTAAATGTACTGTAGCGCCAAAAGAAGCATATTGACCCCTATTTTTTGTTTTGATTTTTAATTAAGCTATGTGTGTAGAAACATAAAATATACTTTACAAAAAAAGTTTAAGACTTTAAATATCAGGATCCAACCTCGTTAAAGAAGTAGTGAATTAAATTATTATGAATTTAAGCCAGCAAGCCATAACTTAAAAAGAGCTTTAAAAAATTGAAACTACTTACATATGTAGGTGACCAGAGGAAGTTCATTTATTCTAACTGACACGATTGAACCGTAGCATCGTTTTTATTACTGATCGTTATAGTTACCTTTTTCATTTTACTAACTCACAAATTGCAACAAAATAAAAGATACAAAAGATACAAAGAATGAAATACGATAAGTTTTTGCAGGAAAAATTTTATATTTCATATTTTAAGGTGGATCTTTTGGTTTAATTGCCGACCAATTGGCCACCTTAACCTACTTTTAAGGGTATTTTTTTCTTGTCACATAATTGTTTGTTCGAGACACTATTCCTTAAATTTCAAGTATATATATATTTTTTCGAATATTTAGCTGCTGGATATCAAGAAAGCCGTGAGCAGAAAAACAGGAGCCATGCCCCGCGTTTTATGTGGAATCTATAAGGTACCGTGCAAATTTTATGCCTGATCACAAAATGCTCATAAAACTTAAAATCGCAGTAAATGCTTAAATTGCGTTCACACGACAGTGATAGTGAAAATTTTACATGTACTTTAAACTTTATAAGTATTTTTGGAGGACGATCGACCTTTAGCCCCGTCTATTGCATATTCGAAAGTACTTGGTAAATGAATTATTTTCTTAATACAAATGAAATATAAAAACAGACGTTGATGCTTATACATGCACATGAATTATTATAATTTGGTAAGAAATATTTTGTTTTTAACTGTAGCGCAAGGCTTGGATTTCGCAGCTACAAATCTGCATGAACAAAGACTTTAAAGTCACCAACTGCCCATCGCCAAAGAGTTCATCTGAAGCAGACTATCCTGACAATAAGAAAAAGACTTTGCCACCATCAGACCGGTGTTTCGACATGGTGTTTTACACAGAAAAAGTGAATACCTCTTGACTGTTATTTTTAAAATTCACATATATTTCCTCCTTTCTCTCATGTTACAGTTTCTTATGATGCGTCCGTTCGTTCACATTTCTAAAAAAGTTAACTTTAATCCATGGAAAAACTTATCTTTAACTTTGTTTTACATCATTACCGACAAAGAGCATTGTACATACAAAAGTGATAAAAGCCCTTGAGTATCATCAATATTTTTTTATATCTTAAGTCAAGAAAAGAAACGGCTTTTTTCTGTGAATGCTTTTCATAGGAGTTGTTTATCAAGAAAATAATCCCTTTTTTTCAGTTAACTATACGTTTTGAAGTCTAAATATGTTGACGGTGCGACTGTTAGGGCGATCGCAGATGTGTATTATAAGATACATGTACTTACCTATTCAGTATTAAAAAACTTAGATCCGAGAACGTAGATCTAGTGTTATAAAACATATATACCTAAAAATTCCAAGGAACTTTTGGAAAATTTGAAATCACAAAATTTTACCAAATGAACAACATAAAAACTTATGACTTTTCAAGTTCATATACAACCAATTTCAATAAATTATTTTTCCAAGCTTTTTGATATCATTGACAGCTGCTTTTTAAATAAAAATGGAACTTTTAAATTTGCTTCCTTTGTCATTGGTCATTTGCAAAATTATTTTTAAAAAAACACAAGTACTCTGAAGTTGATATAAAAAGAAGCTCGAGTTTCTGATTGACAAAATCTATGTGGTTTTTGGAGATCAGGTCTTCCAACAATCTATTGGAATTCCCATTGGTACCGATTGCGCCCCGCAATTAGCAGACCTATTTTTGTATTCATATGAAGAAGAATTTGTTCAAAATCTTATACGTGAAAAGAAGAAAACACTTGCTGTGGCCTTCAACTCGACATTTAGATATATCGACGACGTATTGTCAATTAACAATTGTTATTTCCATTTTTGTGCTGATGCGTTATATCCCGGTGAGCTTAAAATAAAAGATACCTCAGAGTCTGACACATCTGTTTCATATTTGGATATTTTACTAGAACAAGACTTTAATTGTAACCTAACAACCAAGTTTTATGATAAACGTGATGACTTTAACTTTTCAATAGTTAACTTCCTTTACTTATGCAGCCTTCATCACCTGCATTCTGAGTTTATTTCTCTCAGTTGAGTCGATACACAAGAGCATGCTCTACGTATGAACAATTTCTAAAACGAGGTAAGTTATTGAAAAAACAAGTTGATGAAACAAGGCAATCAGCAGTCTCGTTTAAAGTCGTCATTTCGTAAGTTCTATGGTCCATACAACGACCTTGTCACCAAATACAATTTATCATTAAGTCAGATGCTGACTGACGTTTTCCATATTAATTATTAGGCCATTATTTACATACTGAATTGTCGACGGATTTTTCCGTTATTTCCCGATCATGATAAGGAGCACACGGCGGGTGTGACTGGTTGGCAGGGGATGCTCACTCCTCCATGACACCGGATCCCACCTATGATGTTTTAGAGGACCGTGTTTGCTCTGCTCCGAAATTTGTATTGTTTAGTAGACTTTTGAGCTTGAATACTTTTCGTTATCTCCACGTATTTCATCCGCCTCTTCAAACCACACTAGATATTTGAAACATCTAGACTTTGATGTCACATGACCTCGTATGTTAGTTGCATTACCATTTAGAAGGAAGTCTGGAAAGTGAAAATTTTAACAAAGAACGTTTAATCTACTATATTTATCTTCAATATCCATTACATCAATGAGAGTTTCTTTTCTGTCAACCTTGCTGGTACAGCGATAACGTAGTTAGTAGCGATATGCATTCGATGTAACTGCGGAAAAGAATTATTTGGATCAACGTGCCAAGTCCGAGTTTCTTATTCGCCCAGGCGTTGCTTTAAGACCTCGCAGCATGAGCAGCGCTTCGTGCAGCTCGCTGCCCTCGCTAATATGAATAAGAGGAGAATAAGAGGAACACTATGGTGGGATTTTAGTACCAAAACGTAAATTCATTACAAGATCCTTTAAGGATTTGTGCTGTACAAATCTTTTCTTTGGTTTAATGTTTACTGTTTACACAAAGTACATAGATTGTGGAACAATGTCACGCTAATGGAAATTAAACAAATTTAAGTGGTTCGGAATCATTCTTATTTTCATATGAAACTGCCGTTTGTTGACCATAGAATAAATTATAACAAAGGGCTCTTTAAAACGTTAGTGTAAATCATTTGTCAGTATTGATCCTCAAATTGGTGGAAATCATACATGAGAAACATGAAAAAACTCCTATTATTGATACGATCATGATGAATTTGCCTTAATTCTGACCTCAAAATAAATACTAATGCATTTCCTCCTCATTAACAAATAAAGGTTAATGTTATATAGAAAATAAATAAAAATGTTCTTATTAAATAAATGTATTTTTTTCTAAACCATACACGAACTCAGATAACATTAATTACTGTACAGCTAACAGTTAAAGGAAACAATGGACATCAAACTTGGGTTTCTATTTTTCAATGTTGCTTTTGTACAGTTGTACATATGTATGTGTCAGACCAGTTTTGAGCGTCATTTTTCAAGGATTATAGTCAGATATTAAAACCAAGAAGAAATCAAAGCGAATCTGTTAATGTCAGCATTCATATGAGGTTGAAAACAGTTCACGAAGTAGATGAACATTTACAGTACATCTCATTCACTGCTTGGTTCGACGTTCAGTGGGATGACGAATTTCTGACTTGGAATGAGACTGATTATTCCGGAATCAATATGATCACAGTACCTCAACAAAAAGCTTGGATTCCAGATTTACATTTATACTCCTCTGAGGAAAACTTAAATACGATGGATTCTCTATCTATCATTTCAGTGAAATCTAACGGTCACATGAATTGGATTCCAGGAGGGAAATTCGTGGTGTCTTGTGATCTTAAGATGAAAAAAAATTCCATTCGATAATCAGACCTGTATTTTAACGCTATCCGCCTGGCTTACACCCGACTCTATTCAAAAGCTTATCCCAACACAACCTTTAGATTATGATGAAGAATATATAACACACAATGGAGAATGGAAGTTTACACGATTTTCATACAGTATAGAATATCAGACTGAGTATGACGTGACAGCTTTGCATTACGAACTGCAGCTCAAAAGAAGATATCTTTACTTCGTATTTACTACTCTTGTACCCATTTTGGCACTAGCAATATTGAATTCTATGACATTTCTTATTCCTCTAGAATCAGGGGAGAGAATTCAATATTCGTTGACCCTTTTACTAGCTTTTACTGTCTTTTTAACATTATTTGAACAAACAATGCCTCAGAGTTCCACAGATGTACCTTATCTTTCTCTGTATGTTAGTTTCCAGTTGTTTCTTTGTGTCGTGTCAACTGTGACGTCAGTTATATCCAGGTTAAAATCGAACAGCCATAAAATTGAAAAAATTGAATATAACAATGGATCATGTACATGTACCCTTGATCACGGATATCGAACGAAAGATCATAATCAAGGAAAAGCATCCGTACAAATCATCAAATGCAAAGGAGGACAACAGCTTAACACAAAAACGGAAATTAAATATAAGTGCATAATGAATTTCAAAATGTTTTTATTCAGCAGCATTTTACAATTTCTGTCTATTACAGTATTGATCATTTTATTCTGGATTTAAAGAATGCTTTTAAAAAGAATGGCCTTAATCAGGATAAGTGTATGTCATTTTTTCACTTTTTTAAGAATCAGAGGACATTAAATGAATGGTATCAATTTATATGGCTTATGTATGGCGAGAAATGCGGATATGCCATATGCATATCCAATAATAGAATAAAATACTAAAACATGAAAAAATGATCAAATATTTACTCCTAGATTCTTTCACTTTTACTGTGATCATGATAGGAACGACTCATTTTTTGGTGAGATTAAAAAATGATGCCTTCTCTAAGATATGAAATTTGAAGATAGGTTTCAGAACATTAATATGTCATGATATTAAAACTGGGGCTTAAATGTAATTTTGATATAAATGTACAATTTGTTGCACTTTTCTAGCAGTTTTCCTAATCTCAAATGAAAACACTTAAATTACTCTTTCAGTGTTAGAAGGTATAGATATTGTCTGCAGCACGGTATTCAGGACATTATTTTTTGCATTGCTTCTCATAATAAATAAAATTAGAGGTAATTTGGCTTTCAAATTAAGCTCGATCTGTGGATTATTCTTATCAACAAAAAATTCTGCTTTGATATAACCCTCGAGGTCAACTAGTATGCTTAAACTTAGAAAATTCAAAGTTTACAGAGATATTATGTTACTAAAATGGGCAAAATTTTGGATAGGAAGAGAAAAAACTTCGAGGTGTAATGTTTGGAAATGAAATGTGAAGATAGCAAACCGTGATTATGCTCAAAGGCTATTCAAATAATGCAAATTGTGAGCAGAGCAAAAACTTAAGAAAAACTTTACGAAAACTTCAATCAAAAGTTAGTAATATCATAACGTATGAAGTTTTACACTTCTTACAAGCATTCCTCACGATAAATTAAAAACCAGGCTCAAAAATCATAGATTACTGCTTCTTAAAAAATTAACTCGGAAATTTTCATATATTATGAATTATACACATAAGCAGGTCGATATTAAAAGGGTTCTACAGTGTTTCATCGACATAATCGTTGTAGTTCTTGGATACCAGCTATTCAACAATCTGATGGGCACTAACTTCGACAAATATCTATTTTCCTTTTTCCTTTAAACATTTGCTTGTTTTTCGCAGTTTGCAACCAACGTTTTTAAAATTTTCTGAGAAAGGATTCAAGCATGAATTTCATAGTGATACTGTTGACACTGTTCAGAGACCAATCTTATTTCACAGGTCACCTTTGTCCACGAATTAACATCCGCACGAACGATAACTTTCCCAACGTATCGGTTCTTTGAATCATCTACATTAAGTACCCACGAAACAAATGACATGCTCACAAAGTATAATATAAATCATGTATGGTACCAATTTTGATATTTTTATGATAAAATATTAATTGCCAAAAACATGATATACAAGAATTAAAATGTTTCCACAGTACCTCTTTCAAAATCACTTACTAACAATACAAACCGTTCACGGTAGCTCAGTCGGTAGAGCCTCGCTTCGTGATCGGGAGGTGGTGAGTTCGAATCTCGGCCGCGACTGACCTAAGTCGATAAAAAATGGGTAGCAACTGTTCCTTCGCCATGCGCTCGGCACTTTGAAGTGAAAGTTGCGGGTCCTTCGGATGAGGCCTTTAAAACCGAGGCCCCGTGTCACGGCAGGCGTTGGCACGATAAAGATCCCTCACTGCTCAATGGCCCTGAGTGCCGCGTAAAGGTCAAAATTTGAAGCCCTTCACCGGTATATGGTGACATTTCTATATGAGTGAAAAATTCTCGAATGGGACGTAAAACAACATACAATCAATCAATCAATCTAACAATACAAAACTGTACACAGGACAAAAACACATTAAACACCTGGAAACTCCAGGTGCCTAGTAGGAGAATTAATCAGGTAGGTGGATTAATCCGTAGTGAAACTTAGTAAAAATAAACAAAAGCCAAACAATTGGTATGTCTGTCAAAACACAACATATGCCAATGATAGGTTGTATTTGCTAACAAAATCATTATGAAGACCATAGTATTTGTCTTCAGCAGATGGCTTTTAAAATCCCTCTAACATCGACTAATTTGTCAGTAACCTACCTCGATTTAAAATTGATCGTACTCAGAGCATGCTCTTTAATATCGATTAATTTCGGAGAGATTAACATCATATGAAGGTGAAAGTGGAAGATTACTGCATAAATAAGGAAAGTTGACCTTGGAAAAGCTGAAGTTATCTCGTTTGTTGCACAGTTTAGTTGTTAGTTTGGTTGGTCCTGATCGTCTACAATCAGTAAAATTAACATCCAAATAGAAAACAGGTGGGGCATACTCTATGGTGTCTTTTATCTAAAGTTCACTGGGATATATCGAGAGACATATAAATAGCGGTAGCTATTGTTAAATGATAAAACTTCGTCAGTATATCTGAATGTGTAGTTGAAGACCGCGGCAAGTGTTTTCTTCTTCTTGTGTAGAAGTTTTTTTATTAAGTCTGCTTCATAGGAAAAGAAAAACAGGTCGGCTAATAAGGGAGTTCTATTAGTGTCTCCAGAATTCAACAGTTTGTTGGAAAACCTGGTCTCCAAATACTACATACGAGGGGTTATCAAAAAGTTCGTGGACTAGCGCCATAAAATTAAAACCACCATATGTACATCAATGAATTTTTAAACATTTAATAAGCATCATCTTTTTTATCTGTAAAATAAACTATAAATCATAAGTTTTATTTTTTAGTGAATCGTAAATGTTTTTGTAAGCAATGGTATGTCCAGGCGGCGCAACCTCGAACATGACGTATTTTCCACCTGAGTGTAACTGAGAAAAACTCTTCTAATATAAGCATTTGTCATCCGAAAATCCCATTAATTCACTCATGTGATATAACACAATTTTTTTCCGTAAAAGTGATAATTTTTACCTCATTCTGTATATTCTATGAAATTTTATCGTAGATTTTATATTGAATGTCCTAACAATGAAGGGGTTAAAAATGACGTCGAAAGGGGGTAAGGTATCATTTTACAACATTCTATAAAGTTTCAGCCCCTGGAAAACCTGGCATATGCATACACCTAGGAAATGTTTAAACGGGTTACAGAGAAATAAAATACATCCAGAGTACTTGTTTTTAAATACCAAAACAGATTCAGCAAGAAAAGAGAAACACGGTTAATGTCGATCTGTAGTCAGAGTGTCCAAAGTCAGTCACGTTGAAAAGTGACGTTGATCATTGGTTGACATTGAACTCTGACAAGAAAATTATGCTGGCAAAATCAAGCGAGGATCTTATCTTATGTATAGATTTGATATTTACAGTATTAATGCATTGAAATCAGGTGTTCATGACATTGTAAAGTCATATGAACAAGACGGGTTTAGGTCTTTATTTTACTCCAGAGAATCTCATCAAGATAAGTGTATTGAGGCAGAAAGAGCAGGCATTGAGAAATAATGACGTCGGACGTCATGAATCTAAACGGCGACAGCGCCGGGTGATCATATAATGCCCTTTTTATTTCATGATAACTTGGCAAATTTTCAGCGTTTCAAGCTCAAATTTTCAACACTTCTTTATCTTTTGTTGTTTTATGTTCCCTATAAATTTTGTATGCACAGACTACATAGTATTAATTTTATCGTTTCAGTCCACGAACTTTTTGATAACCCCTCGTAGATGTTGTCAATCAGAAACTAAGTCCTTTGAATATGAACATCAGAGTAGTTGTGTGTAGAATCAGAGTGATTTTTAATAAAATAATTTTGTGATGACCAATCACAAGATAGGAAAATAATTTCCGACTTCAATAAAAGCAGCTATCTATGATATTAAAAAAAACGTAATTGTAATTCATCATGGGGAATGGTTATATAAAATGTTGAAGACATACGTTTTGATGTAACTAACTTTTGAAAAAAAAATTACATTTCAAATTTTTTCTAAATGTTCTTTGAATTTTTTTTGGATTCAACATTTGATTTATTCTACTTCAAGAATATGTTCTAACAAAGTACGTCCCTAGTTTCTCATTTAAGGCAATTAATATTTTGGTGAGGAGTAAAGATAGGGGCTTGAAAGAGTACTTGCTGGATACGGCAATGCATGATTGTTTTTAAGAAGTTTATGAATCAGTATAGGAAGGGCACATCGAACGTGGTTGAATTAAAGTATTAAAGACTGAAATTGGAGTTTTAAGAATTTCATCGTCAGAAAGTGATCTGTGAGCAGAAGAAGAATTTTCAGATGAAGAATTAAAACCAAGTTCTTTTTAAACTTCAATTATAATAATGATCCTTACAATCAAAGACGATATTGATCGGACAAGCTGTGTCTCTGGAACAATAACATATTGTAATGGTATTTTTCTAATTTTTCTATCACCCCCGATTTAGTGAAAAAGGAATGTTAGATGGTTCTGTTAGATGGTTCTCATACTACCTTTAAACTTTCTAACAAGATTCCTTAATATATTTCTTAATCATTTAATCCATTCTGACAAAGTGTTCAGATCTTTCTCTTAATGTTTATCTAAACGTCTGGGATAATCTTCGACAGAATTCGTTAAAAAAAATGAATTTTACTGATAATTAAAAAGTCTGGACTCCCTGTATTGAGGGCCCATTTAAATGATTGTTTTTATGTCGTCATTTTCAACTATATTAACATCACCAGTAATGATGTGTCCAGCGGATCTATAGTTAAAAAGGGAACGGTACTTACATGTAAGAGGATTTTGTTTTAGATGTTCAATATATAGGCTCTGCAATGTTTGTTTATAATTGAAAAGTTCAACAGTTTAGGAATATCTGTGGGAAATACATGGTCTATACTTCAACTTGAAATACGGTGGAATGCAAGGCTGAACTTTTTTATGATTAAGAATGTTTTGAATATTTACAGCATCTTTTCCTCTGTTGGCAAATTTAAGTTTAAGGTACCGAATCAGAATTATTATCTTTTGACACAAGAGGTGGCTTAAAGAGCCTATGCTGGGTAATGTCCACAAATACATAGATAAGCTCGTATTCTGCTGTTGGAAGAATCCAAAGACGGACTTGCTTTTTTTTCGTCAAATAGCCCTCTCAAAGATTTCAAATTTATTTGAAGGGATTCGAGTAAAGTTTAATTCGAATGTGATGAAAACCCAATAATATTTTACGTGAATTCTTGCTTTAGCTTCTTCCAATAGTCCATTCAAAAATTTCAAGTGAACCGAGTAAAGTTTAATGCGAATTTGATGAAAACCCAGTACGTTATTTCTTAAATCCTAATGTGAATTCTTGCTTTAGCTTCTTCAAATAGTCCATTCAAAAATTTCAGGGGAACCGAGTAAGTTTAATGCGAATGTGATGAAGTCCCAATAAAATTATATTTTTTGTATCTTAATGGGATTTATGTTTCATGGATTGATTTAAGTGAAGAAGAATTGGTGATTTGCAAATTTTTCGATTTAATTCACTTAGAATACAGAACAATACAACACTAATGGTGTTCTTTCAGCTGAATAATCAAGTTAAAAGTGTTCCTAATACTTTGTATTAACATCAAATTGATATTTGTTGGGTCTAGTACCATATCGAGTGAATAGGTTTTACATTGCAATTATATTGCATCAGCTAGCACCGTTGATCAGTATTCCTGTAATAATCATTGAAACCTGAAAAAATTTCAGGGAATCGATGAACTTTCCTTATCTCTGACTTCCGAAAATGTATGAAAATATTTTTTTTCTCATAACCAATAAAAGTTTTCATGTATAGAGAATCATTATTTAAGTGTTCTTTCAGGTGAGGTTCAGTTCAGATAAGCACAGGTTCATATAATATATTAAAAACTGGAGAATATGATAAGCATTAAAGACGAATTGGACATCAAAATAGAGTTTTTAGTTTTAAATATTGTTTTCCTACAAAGTGCGTCTCTCCCTGTCAATCCAACTTTGAGTAACACCTTTTTAAAGACAATAGTCAAATATTGAAATATAAGAAATCAGGGCTAAGATTCATATGAAATTAAACAGATTTTAGGAGGTGGAAGGACTGTCGCAGTACATCTCTTTCACCCCTGGGTTCAGTAGGTTGATAGAGTTCT
The DNA here is from genome assembly GCF_033153115.1 of Saccostrea echinata. NCBI lineage: Eukaryota > Metazoa > Mollusca > Bivalvia > Ostreida > Ostreidae > Saccostrea > Saccostrea echinata. The sequence continues at coordinate 15,798,581 of NW_026889777.1, forward strand.
TAATTCTAACGAAACTGACCATTTCTAAATCAAGCTGTCCACTTAACACGGAGTAGGTGAATCAATATTCAAAATAAAGGCCGAATTAATTGCAAAAGAAGCGTCAGCCAACATTCGACCTACTAAACATCCGGTTGATTTTGCAAAAAAGGCCTTTGTATCGGACAATAGAAATTGCGAACTGCTGACTTCAAACGAGATTTTTGATACCCTTGCAACATCAACTTATTTTTCTTTATCCTGTATCTGTGTAGACAATGATTGTTCACAGCACATGATCATGCGTATCGAATAAACTTTGGAGACATACACTCGAACTCACTTACTTGGACTCCCTCTATTTGAAAAATCAGTTTGCAATGAATTTGATTCCCTTAAGAAACTGGTACAGTTTCTTTGTAATAATTACTTGTATAGATTAAAATCGGTTAAATTTAAAATAACTCTGTTAATTTGAAGTGATTCGGGGTCCGCTGAAGACAAAGCTTCTTGTTTTGAATTCTTTTATTTCGACGCATGGACACAGGTGACGTATTATATGCAAAGTCTAGCACGTGTAAATTACACATGTGATTTGATGTCGGTGGACTTGTAAAAATTTAACTAGGTCTCGTATAAATAGAATAATTGAGCATTTCTCACCAGAACATATTAGTTCTCATGTTACTAACACGGCTTAAATAAGCATTGGGTGTTGTGTGTAAATTGGTGTGCGGAGAAAGTGCTGGAGTAAATAAATCCATATAATTAAATGATTGAAAAATAAACTTCTTGATTTGAATCGAAGTACTTGAAGCATATGTGTCCAATGCTGATGAGACAGGGTTGTTCTATAAATGTGAACCTGACAAATCATGGCATCTACGCGGTAATGTTCAAGACGAACTTTTTTCGTGTGTAAATAGTTTTGATAGTTCTCTAAGAATAATCAACAAAAAAAACAGAAAAAAAATTAAGGAATCTTTGAAAAATAGAGATACATATATTTCTAAAACATTGCATGCAATGTTATGTACAAAATAATGAATTCTTGCACGTATATTTTTTAACTTTATCTACATTTTATGGCACACAGATATGATGACATTCGGTTAATTTGAAATAAATCTCAAGGTCCCTTAAATTACAATGTAAACGAGTTTGACTGTACTGTTATCTTTTGTCCATGATGAAAATGTAAAAGATAGAAGATGGAAATCATTTCACAGAATCACTAAAAACATTTAATATGGATTAAAAAGGATATATATATATATATATATATATATATATATATATATATATATATATATATATATATATATATATATATATATATATATATATATATATATATATATATATATATATATATATATACAGTGGCGCCTCATTTATTCGGACGCCTCCGATCCCAACGAAAACGTCCGGATAAATGAATCGTCCGGATAAGTGCATCGCTTCTTAAAAAAAACCTTCTCCAAGCATGTGTATGTGCACATAGTGGTATCAAATGTGAAGGCAAAGGAAAAAAAAACTTTGATACTTTGGTTTAAAGTTTTTATTTTTTTTTTTTTTTTAGCTTTAAAAGAAATAATTATGTAAAGAAAAAAAATATATTAAAATGTAATTTACACGATAAAACAATTGATAGGCAATTTTATGCTGAGACCTCCTTTTTTAACACAGTGAATTTTATTCGCTTTCTCTTTGGCATGTGACTTCATGGTCTGAGCAAATTTTGATCTACTGTTGTTTTATTTTGCCATATTTTATGATTATTGAAGCTCATATGATATGACAGAACTGTTCAGCATCATCATTGAAAATGTTCAAATATAAACTAACCCCGTACATTCCCGTATATTCTTTACACAGGGCTACTATAGTAACTGTACACTGCAAGCTAACTCAAACACGCACAATCAGTGAAGTATTGTAAACATTCAACGTAAACACAAGCAATCTTAATGATTATCAATTATTTTTCCTAAAGACTCTTCGTTTGAATTTCGATCACAAAAAATACCTTGAAAAACGTAATCAAACTTCTACACGTAACGCCAGTTTTATATTTCTTCTCTAAAGTAATGTACGTTTATAGACGGTAGTACATTAAAAGGAAATATATTTCTTTTCTGTCTAATGAGGAAAAAAGCTTTTCAAATGCATAAATTACGTTTTTAGAAATGGAAAATCATAGTTTAAACTAACGTAATCAACATGATCAACACCATTACGAAATCACTCGTAATTTATAGTTATTTTATTTAAAACTCTCCAAAATCTCATGAATTTACCTATGTATATACGGTTAGCAATATGATTTTGAAGGTATTATTATTTAATTAATGCACAGTGTAAGCGAAATTCTTCGAGCTTCAAAATAGACGTGTGATTTAATTGGGGTACACACGCTAATTATAGACGCTATTGTTTATAGGTCACGGGTAACCACCTTCAAATTGACTGCATGGCCAATGTTTTTACAACAATTATCACTACTGCAAGATGAGTGAGAAAAAGCCGTTTCTTGAAAAATTACCGTCCGGATAAACGAGTCATTTTTCAATGAACTATTACGTTTAGTAGAAATCGACCGTTCGGATACGGAACGCGAATTTCCGGTTTAATGAGACAAAATAACGTGGAAAAAATCGGTTCCCAAAAAATATCGTCCGGAAGGTGAAGCGTCCGGATAAATGGCGTCCGGATAAACGCAGCGCCACTGTAGATAGATAGATAGATATATAAATTCCATAGGTCAATTTTGCAATAATTGTCCAACATGGAAAATTGTAGCTAAATTAACATTGAAATGGACATTTTCTTTGTTCCTCATGTTGTACAAATATTACAGAATCATTACAAGAAGCTCACAAGACTTTCACGTGAAAAAAAATACAAACTGAATTTTTGCAAAACTTGTTGCATAAAAATTGTAAGAATTTGGCATGAAAAAAAAATATAAAAATAGTTCCTTGGTATTTGCTGATTGAGCATCAGATTATCGCACGATTTCAAGATTTTCATCAAAAGGGAAAGCATAGCCTTCTCTGTACACGTGTAGATGAGGAAAACTCAGACAGAAAGCGAAAAATATACTTTATAAATCTTGTAAGCTTCTTGATAACATTGATAAATATAACTCTTAACCAAGCATTTCCTCAAGCCGTTAGTCCTATTCTCAAATTAATAAATCATTCATCTTTAAAGCAAATTAGCGTGTTCATTTTGTAAATATCAACAAATCCAGTATAAAATAAATAGAAATGTAATTGATAGAAATTGTAAAATGCTGCTGAATAAAATAATTCTAATTTTCTTCAGGTTGTAAAACTTGCTTTTCCACTTTGTGTTGCTCTCTAACTGTTCTCCAACACCACCCAAGGTGATTTGTTCCGATGATTCTTCTTGATTAAGGTATTTTTTTCGAATTTCACACTCAAAAGTACAAGATCGACAATGATAATTAGATTCTTTTATCTCATATCTGTCCATTTTTGACCTTGAAATAGCCGACATCACAGTTGCAATGACACAAAATAACAACTGGAAACAAACATACAGGGAAATGTATGGTACATCTGTGGAACTCTGAGGCATAGTTTGTTCAAATAATGTTAAAAAGACAGTAAAAGCCAGTAAGAGGGTCAGCGAATACTGGATTCTCTCCCCTGATTCCAAGGGAATAAGAGGTGTTATAGAATTCAGAACAGCTAGTGCTATGATAGGTACAAGAGTACTAAATATAAAGTACATATATCGTCTTTTTAGGTGCAGTTCGTAATATATAAGTGTTGCGTCATGCTGAGTCAAATACACTATACTGTATGAAAAACGTGTAAATTCCCATTCTCCATTGTGTGTTATATAGTCCATAGTATCACCGGGATGTTGTTCTGGGATAAGTTTTTGAATGTAGTCCGTCGTTATTGAAGAGGAGAGTATAATTATACATGTCTGGTTATCAAATGGAAATTTCTTCATCTTAAGATCACAGGACACCACAAATTTCCCTCCTGGAGTCCAATTCATGTGACCGTTAGATGTCACTGAAACGACAGAGTTAAATTTGAGTGTGTTAAAGTTTTCCTCAGCGTAATATAGATACAGTTCCGGAACCCAAACTTTTTGTTGGGGTACTGTAATCATCTTAATTCCGGAATAATCAGTTTCGTTCCAAGTCAGAAATTCGTCATCCCACTGAACATGGAACCAAGCGGTGAAAGAGATATATTGCATATGTTCATCTACCTCGTGAACTGTGTTTAAATTCATTTGAATACTCACATTGACGGGTTCGCTTTGATTTTTCCTTGGTTTTAATATTTGACTATATTCCTTGAAAAGATTTCGCTCAAAGTTGGACTCACATAGACACATGTTTAATTGTAGAATTACAATATTGTAAAACAAAAAATCCATTTTGATGTCCACAATATCCTTATAACTGTCCAATGGTGATTTATTTATGATCTGAGTTTGTGCATAGTGGAATAAAATACTCATTTATAGACGGTTTTAAAATATTTTGCATTTCATTTTAACCACTTTTTTCTCTGGTAAAATATACTTTATAAATCTTGTAAGCTTCTTGATAACATTGATAAATATAACTCTTAACCAAGCATTTCCTCAAGCCGTTAGTCCTATTCTCAAATTAATAAATCATTCATCTTTAAAGCAAATTAGCGTGTTCATTTTGTAAATATCAACAAATCCAGTATAAAATAAATAGAAATGTAATTGATAGAAATTGTAAAATGCTGCTGAATAAAATAATTCTAATTTTCTTCAGGTTGTAAAACTTGCTTTTCCACTTTGTGTTGCTCTCTAACTGTTCTCCAACACCACCCAAGGTGATTTGTTCCGATGATTCTTCTTGATTAAGGTATTTTTTTCGAATTTCACACTCAAAAGTACAAGATCGACAATGATAATTAGATTCTTTTATCTCATATCTGTCCATTTTTGACCTTGAAATAGCCGACATCACAGTTGCAATGACACAAAATAACAACTGGAAACAAACATACAGGGAAATATATGGTACATCTGTGGAACTCTGAGGCATAGTTTGTTCAAATAATGTTAAAAAGACAGTAAAAGCCAGTAAGAGGGTCAGCGAATACTGGATTCTCTCCCCTGATTCCAAGGGAATAAGAGGTGTTATAGAATTCAGAACAGCTAGTGCTATGATAGGTACAAGAGTACTAAATATAAAGTACATATATCGTCTTTTTAGGTGCAGTTCGTAATATATAAGTGTTGCGTCATGCTCAATCAAATACACTATACTGTATGAAAAACGTGTAAATTCCCATTCTCCATTGTGTGTTATATAGTCTACAGTATCACCGGGATGTTGTTCTGGGATAAGTTTTTGAATGTAGTCCGTCGTTATTGAAGAGGAGAGTATAATTATACATGTCTGGTTATCAAATGGAAATTTCTTCATCCTAAGATCACAAGACACCACAAATTTCCCTCCTGGAATCCAATTCATGTGACCGTTAGATGTCACTGAAACGACAGAGTTAAATTTGAGTGTGTTAAAGTTTTCCTCAGCGTAATATAGATACAGTTCCGGAACCCAAACTTTTTGTTGGGGTACTGTAATCATCTTAATTCCGGAATAATCAGTTTCGTTCCAAGTCAGAAATTCGTCATCCCACTGAACATGGAACCAAGCGGTGAAAGAGATATATTGCATATGTTCATCTACCTCGTGAACTGTGTTTAAATTCATTTGAATACTCACATTGACGGGTTCGCTTTGATTTTTTCTTGGTTTTAATATTTGACTATATTCCTTGAAAAGATTTCGCTCAAAGTTGGACTCACATAGACACATGTATAACTGTAGAATTACAATATTGTAAAACAAAAAATCCATTTTGATGTCCACAATATCCTTATAACTGTCCAATGGTGATTTATTTATGATCTGAGTTTGTGCATAGTGGAATAAAATACTCATTCATAGACGGTTTAAAAATATTTTGCATTTCATTTTAACCACTTTTTTCTCTGGTAAAACGTGCATTAGTGTCTATTTCAGAGCTCAATTTCATTTAAATCAGTATTATTGATCTACAAGTTATTAAGTGAGAAGGGGAATCATATATTATGCAATGCACAATGATTTCCACGGGAATAATGCTAGCAGGTGAGTAATAATTGCAGATTAAAGACTTTTGCCGATGCATTTGATTCTATAATCAACAAATAGCAATCAACCTATTATTCCACGCCACTTCAATTTGCTCAATCTTCAGAGAGACCGCCATTAGTGTTTGCAAATAATGTTCTCGTAAAAATTGACTCAAACAATAGATATGTAAGGCGCAGTTTTGTGATAGCAAAGTATCGCAATGATAAAATTCACATCACAAAAAGTACTAATTATTCTTACATATAGTTTTAAACCCTATCCTTCATTCATTCATTCCTATCTTCATAAAATCAGTTGAACTTCGTTATATCGAACTTAAATATCTTGAATACCTTTTATTTGTAGAAGTTAGTTAAAAGTCCCAACGTCAATATCTCGAATCATTGGATATCTCGAAATTTTTTCTCAGTCCAATCACGTTCGAGGAAACAATGTTTGACTGTATTATAGAAGGTTATTATCGTCCTTTCATATTTCGTTGGGCATTTTTAGCAGTTTATCATGACTAGGGACCAAAATTTACCACATATGGTGGAGGTCTTCGCGTTCCTGTCTCAGAGAGCAGGTGTACGTAGACATATGACCGAATTTTGATTATTGAAGTTCGCTCCAGAATACTGTTTTTTTTTCCAGAATCTAGGGACAATTGTTGGACTTCTGTCATTTCATTATTTTCATTGAGATTGCTATGCCATATACTGTTCAAAAGTTGACATAGTTCATTGTCATTATATAGCATTGTCAGAATCATTATTCATCACTGTCATTGTATATCAATTTTATATAGTTAATTTACATGTAAACGTATTATTTTACTTGTGTCTCATCAAAATCACGAATCACTTTGTAACTTTGTACGTATTGTAAGTTGACAACATGCACATTAATCATTGCTGTTAATTCGTTAATTCATGCCTGTATTTATCATTCGTTAGTTATACTTTTAAAAGGTTGAACAAAAACTGCCAATTTATCTTTGTGATTATTCTTCCCCCTGTGAATTTTGAAAAAATCAAAACTGCTCAGTTTTAGTTGAAAATACATAAAAAAAAATTCACATAGAGCCTTGGTAACTGTACATCTATTAGATATGATGTAATATTTTCTAGGTAGGTCTTGTATTATGACCTCACGAATTGCGTCATTTCCCTAAAATCTGAAAATTTCTTCAAAATGGCCAAACGTTTATACTTTTTTTCAATATTTTGCATAGAGCTCAATCTCTAATCCAAAATGTTCAAACAAATAATAATAAAAAAATATTTCTGAAGATAACAAAACATATTTAATTTTTTGGATAGAGGGGCGGGCTTATGTAAATTTATTCTTTGCTGAAGGTACTCAAATACACCCGTTTCAGCAAAATTCAAGAACATTGCAATTTTACAAGGCTTTTTTAATACCTGGACTCTCAGAGAAAACTTTTTTTTAGGAGATGTAAATACTAAGTCTCTTCTTTGTATTGATATTTGAAATGGGACATTGGGTCTTGGTCAGTTAATTGGTATATGGGTAGGGCCATTTTATAGATAAAGTTAACCTAGCTTTTTGCTGACCCACACTTATAAAAATTAACAGGAACCAGTCCTTCTGTGTTATATTTTTGTTGATACTATCCACTTAGCCACTTCCAATTAATTTCAACAATTTTTTTTCAGCTAATCAGTACTTTTGAAAGCTGATAAAATACCCTAACCATTCCTAATTAAACAACCTACAACTTGAAGGTCAACCCTGTGCAATACACTGTACTTTCGATATATTGATCGTTCGATTGTCCCTATGTAGACAATGTCAAGTATGACCCCGAAATCTTGCAAGATTAAGAGCTTCCTCGACTTCATCACAAATGAGGGGCAGTAAGTCAGATAACCGCCGGGTAATCGCGATACTTAGATTTGACAGAAGAATACCTTGAAGCATGTAACTGGTCAAGTTAGGATGGAACGTTTTTGTTCATGAATAATAATGTATATACATATGTCATGTCACGTATGTCCAGGAACCTCTAAAACTTTTCTTATCCTTAAATGATTACATATACATGTATATACATTTCTGAACGCATATATATATATTTGATTTGAAAGCCAATAGTTAAAAGAAATCAATGCTTAAAGACGTCACAGGTAAACACTAAATCATTCTGATGTTTACAAAAGGAGTTCCTTACTACCTTGACGTCAGTTTTTAATATTTCTATTCATGTTAATATCAGAAAGAAATTTTAATTGTGTGAAATTTTAAAATGCATTCTTGATAACCTTGCAGTTACTGGTTCAAAACTTCATACATTTCTAAAACTTTTCAAAAATTATATCGAACTGTTTAATTACATTTTCACCTTAATATGTGGCTTGGACGAATATAAAGTTGTTTAACTAAATAGATATAACATCTCTGGTGATAGAGGCGCCTATTTCCATACACAGAGATGTAAGCGTGGTCATGGGCATCGGTCTTACAATAAACCTTTAATACACGATGTCTCTTTTGATTCATTACTACCTTAGTAATATCATTGATAGCTGCTTTTTCAATAAAAATGGAACTCGTAAATTTACTTTACTTGTCATTGGTCATTTGCAAAATTATTTTGTTAAAAAACATTCTGATTGTACACACAAGTACTCTGAAGTTGACATTAAAAAGATGCTTGAGTTTCTGATTGACAATATCTATGTGGTTTTTGGAGACCAGGTCTTCCAACAATCTATTGGAATTCCTATGGGTATCAAGGGGACTTGATAAGAAGAAGACACTTGCAGTGGCCTTCAACTTGACATTTAGATATATCGACGACGTATTGTCAATTAACAATTGTTATTTCCATTCTTACGTCGATACGATATATCCCTATGAGCTTCAAATAAAAGATACCTCAGAGTCTGACACATCTGTTTCATATTTGGATATTTTACTTGAAAAAGACGTTAATGGTAATCTAACAGCCTAGCTTTATGATAAACGTGATGACAAATACACTTTATCATTGAGTCAAATGCTGACTGTCGTTTTTCATACTAATTGTTAGGCCATTATTTACACACTGAATTGTCGATGGATTTTTCCGTTATTTCCCGATCATGACAAGGAGCACACGGCGGGTGTGACCAGTCGGCAGGGGATGTTCACTCCTCCATGGCACCTGATCCCACCTCAGGTTTTGGAGGTCCGTGTTTGCTCTGCACCTATTTTGCAATGTTTAATGGACTTTTGAGCTTGAATACTGTTTGTTATCTCCATATATTTTATTTAAGTAAAGATTTTTGAATACTTTTCTAAAAATGTGTCATTTCAACTTGAAAAATTCTAAGCATTATGTTTAACCAAGAAAAAGAATTTTAATAAATTATTTGCATGTATAATATGACTGGTAACTTATGTTGAAAAGAAACAAGATAAAGTCAATAAAAAAAATATCACGATATTATTTTTACAAAGCCCCGCCCCAAATAAAAATAAAAATTATTGTGAGATTCTTAAATACCTTCGGGTCTAAGAAAAGATTTTTCTGAACAAATACTAGAACAAAGTATAGATTTTCGACAGTTTGAGCATATTACACTGACAAACACAATATTTCTATCATCAGTTACAATGCTCTTGAGTAAATATATCGACAAGTCAGCGAAAAAAGAAGTTTTGTAATCAATTAGTTTCTAAAATAATTTATAGGCTTATCAGTAGGAAGGTGAATAAATTTTAGGGACCGTATCTTATTTGTCGAATTAGTAATGTTAAGTCACTTAAAACAATTAGCAAAATAGCAGATGTAATGAAGAAAACACCAAAAACACTTCCAATGAATACAGAGGAAATCCGGTTGTCCGGAGCAGAAGTCTTCGTCCGAATAAAACTGGAAAGTTTGACGATGTTTACTTCCAGTTCTTTTCTTAATTTCTTTATTCTAGTGTTCAATTCTTCTGTATTATTCAAACTAGCAGCCCTGGAACAGGGACATTGACAGCCTAAAATAAATGTAAAGATTAGATTTCTGAATTATTCTACTGACATTACTCATTACTCATTACTTTTTGGAATAAATTATTTTATACCCTGAGCAGATTATATTTCAAATTTTACCGCGGAATGTGATGCAAATTTTGTGAATCCAATAAGCTGAAACAATGGATTACTATAGTATTATTTGCGCAGTTACTATTTTGTTGATAATATTTTGTTATATTTCATTGCATTTAAGAAAATTTTGCCGATGTCTTTTATTTACGTGCATTGCCACAGGTATAGTCAGGTTATATGAAGATATATGAATATAAATAGCAATTCCTTTTCTCTTCGAATGCAGGTAATAAATTCTTTTTTGAAATGATAATATAGAGCTTAAGTGTGATTTTAACGTGCTATGGAACAAATGTTTGACTCAAAGTTGTTAAAAGCAACCCCGAGTTAGAATTTAAAATTTATTCATAAATTTTACAAGAAATGATGAAGAGAAAGGAATTTTTAAAAAATAAAGTTTTTAAATATTTATTTTTTAAAATTTAGGAAGACAATATTCATTTTTTGGCCCAGTATCTAAAAAAATTCTTTATTTTTTTTAAACTTTTGACTCTATAGGCAATTGACACATTCCAGAAACGTTAATAAAACCTTGCAATGTTTGCATATACACTGATAAATTGTACAAGTAAACATACCTTCCAAAGAGGTGTCCGGGTTTGTAGCCATTGTTGAGTTTGGGTTGGTAGAACTTGTTGAGGTTGGATTGGTAGAACCTGATGAGCTTGGGTTAGTAGAACTTAGTGAGTTTGTATTGGAAACAATAATTGTGCTTGGATTTTCAGGAATCGTTGATCCTGAAAATTTATAGAAAAGAACTAAGAATAGAAGCCAACATTTGTGGTTGTACCCTTGCTCTGTTTATTGTTGTTAGCTATGATTTACATTTTCTTGATTATTAACTCTGAGAATTGCTAAAGGCAGTAGGTGTTATCTTTGCCATTGCATGAATTTAATTAAACCCATTTTTTGGATAGCAGACACAACCTATTTTCGCTACAACAACGTCAAAATAAATGCACATACTAAAGTTGTAAGAATGTAAAAGGTGAAGATAACAAAACAGTGTTTGATCTCACAAATTCTTTAAACAATAAAATAGTGAACAGGGCAAAAAAGGGGACCCTGGAAACACCAGAGGTAGGATCAGGTGCCTAGGATGAGTAAGCATCCCCTGTCCACCAGTCACACCCGCAGTGAGCCCTCTGTATTGTTCAAATAATCTGTAGGAATAAGTGGTATTAAAACGATGGCCTAACGGTTGGTATGAATTAAATTCGAATAAACAAGACAAGATATAAAAATATTTTTTTAAAAGGGAAAACAAAACTTGTCCTTGTATTCATCATAGCTGAACAATCGTTCAGCAAAGTTCATTGGCATTATTTTGTTTCGCCTGGCTTACATTGATATAAAAGTTTAAATTGAATTTAATGTCCTTTGCATTTACACTATGCGTAATAACATAGAGTTATTTCCAAGACATGATGTAGTAACGATATCGACAGATTTTTTTTTAAAATATAGTTTGCCACAATATTTCTAGATGCTTGTATGTATATTAGAATACTTTCTGGAAGCATTCTCGGGAAGTGTAGAATAATTTTTTTTAATTATGGCCCCAGGGGGAGGGAGGGGTAGGATGGGGCCACAATAGAAGATCAAAGTTTAACAGGATTGTACAGGAAAAATTAATCCTTAAAAATCCTCTCATAAAAAAAAACAGCAAATTCAAGATTAGTCATTTAAGAAATAAATAACAAGTTTAAAAACTTCTCTGGGAAATGAAGTGGGTCGGTAACATGATCAAATCCTTTGAAGGCCGAAGGCCGACCCACTTCATTTCCCAGTGAAGTTTTTAAACTTGTTATTTATTACTTATATATATACATTTGAGACGGACAATCGAATATAATCGAATATAAATATTGCACTAACTGTTCGTCGTAGATTTTGACAAATTACGCAAGGTTTAAATCGGCTTGAGAAGCGGTTACGCTTCAAATTCATCTGGCAACGGATTCTGTTTTGAAGGGAATATTCTGTGAAAGGCTACTTGTGATCAATTATAGTGAGCATATTGGTGTCTGGGAATATTTGTATTCATGGGAACCCATATTCGATGTTAAAAAACACTAGAAACACGTCCGATGTTTGATAATAAAAAGTTGGAGGAATTTCGGTCGGAAAGGGATGGATGGAGACACTTGTCCGGACCAGTTAACTTGAAATCAAGTATAAAATTTGATCAGAAACATAAAATCTACGATTTCAGTAAGGCATATTTATTATGATGTTGACACAGAGACACTGGCGACAGCTTAGGACAACGATCTCGATGATGGAGGTGTGCCTACCGAACTTCCGAAGTGCAGTGTTTGTCAGCTGTTTGTGGCGTGATTGCATTACACTGATATTTTCCAACAAATTTTCAAATTTATTGTGAGTAAAGTTTAATGAAAAAAAATTATATCATTCAGAGGTCTACAAGAAAAATAAGGGTAAACGTTGAGACTATGCAGCTCAGACATGAAACTTATAACACGTAGTTTTCTATTTTCTATGTAAAATTGATCAAGAACTGTATTAATTACTCATTTACATTGTAAATAAAATTATTGTTATTTTACTTGGGTATTTTGTACATTTTTATGCATGAAAAACATGCTATATTGCTAAGTAGAGTAAGTCTTTTTAATATGTAGATATTACTGCGCTGTTTGATTAGGTCACGTAATTACCTATGACCTTCGAAAAACTTCATACTGGTATGAAGATATTTGCTCTCTGTATGTTTATATAATAGAGAGATACCACAAATGTATATATATATATATATATATATATATATATATATATATATATATATATATATATATATATATATATATATATATATATGAATATGGAGGCATCCTCAAGCTGTGCAGAATCGGGTTTGTTCAAATCATGACCCAAATCATGTAGAGAAGGGTAGGAACGATAACAGGGGTCAAAGTTTTACATTGGAATAGAAAGGTATTCATTCATACTTTTAATTAGCTCAACTGAGCTTTTCTGATCACATTTTGTCCGTCATCTGTCTAGCTGTCTTTCTACACATTTCTGACTTCTATCTTGCTGTCCATATCCCCGATATCGTATCGATTTCGAATCATGAATTTAAAATCGATCGTGGTTACCGCCCTAAATACTGGGTTTTTTTTTAACATGTGTTATTTGAATACTATCACTATAAGAGGTTTTCCTTCTAGTATCGGCATCGATGTTGATATCGCTTCGATCTCTATGTTTGCTCAACCCCTTGTTGGTACCATACTAACCCTTGTGTATGTATGTCTGTTTAAACTGTAATACCTGCTTCTGTTGTTGAGAGTAGCTGATTTGTGGAAGAAGACTGGTTCTTTGTGAGCAATGTTGTATCATAGGATTCTGTAGTAGCTGAATTTGTGTTAAGCGATGGTATATTAAGCAGATGAGTTGAATTCTCTGCCAACGTGGTAGCTTCCAATGAAGAATGTATTTCTGAAGTTATGTCTGAAATAGTTTGAGTTGTCTTCCAAACCGTAACTGCTGATACCGTCGATATATCTGTTGTCTCTGTGACTGAAAAAGAACAACCAAATGTTGGTTCATGAATTCAATATACGTTTGATAAATTCAAATATTTTCTTTGATATATTTAATTCAAATCAAACCATTTTTAGCTGCTTTTGAACAAAAATATTTGTTAAAAGCAGAGCATGTTCCGCCTTGAATTTTTCCGTAGACGTATAGAAATACACAATCCCACTGCCAGGCAAGGTTAGGAACAGTCTGCCAAGGAAGAAAAGTTTGTCTTTCATTCAACATGTTTACATAAATTCCATCCCTATTTTGATCGTGTATTCCTATCCAAGAATTTGCAGCTCTGAAAAAGAAAATTTGGTAAGATTTAAGTCTATTTCCTGGAAACAAAAAAAAAAAGATTGAATGATCAGAATTAAGTGAATGTGGGTTATATTATAACATTTGTACGATTGATTATTATTGTTTAACGCCGAGTCGGCAATATTTCAGCCATATTTCGGCGAGCCTTTGTACGAAATTACTGATTCATATAATTTTTTTTTCAATATTGTTTTATTACTGGATGTCTCTTTGTTATTTAAATTTAGCAAAAATAGCCACCTTTTTCCTAAATTAAGTTATTACTAGAGATTAATTTCTGACGGAAACTCTCACTGTATGTTGGGTTCATTATCATGACTTCTCATTAAAAAGTTCTGACAAACTCAACGGAGCCGTTTACGTGCCTCTCAATGTTAGGTTACAAAATGAGAAGCCCAATCCCCGATTTGTTCAGTAAAAATATTGATGTCTGCATCATTTTAGGATATCCGCTTCTTATCCAGGAAAGATGACTCTTAAAATTATTATTTAATTAAAAAAGGTTCAAAGTTAAGGAATGAATTAAGTTTAATTTGAATATTTTCATGCAACAATTTTCATATCATGTATCTTAGTATGATTTTAGGCTCTTTAAAGTCTTTGGAACTGAATTGTAGAAAGTTGACATTTTTATCCCATAACTGTACCAAAAAATACATCTTTTGAGAAAATCAAATATCCTTTAATCTAGCCTAAGATACCAATGCTTATTAGCCATGATATGAATTAGAAGTGAAATGTGATGTCTTCCAATGATAGCACAAATTTTCTACAATTGTGTAATATAATATTTGAGGAAAATGAAAGAACTAAAATATCAATGTACAAAAAAATGCGATTTTTCCCGAATGCTTGGATACCTATAATTTTTTTATTCTAAAATATATTTGTTGATGAATTTACAATTAGAAAATGCATAGCTGGTGCGTTCAATCTTGAAATATATTAATTATTCCTAAAAAGTCTTAATATATTCTTTCAAAACGTTTTAATTTACTTAAAGAGGCTGGGAGGGTTGTGGCCATTTTTAGACTATAATGATCTCCTTTAGAAGAAGAGCTCCATATGAAGATATAGAAAATGATCAAATTTTAAAACTAAAATTTTTGAAATTTTTCTTTGCCAAATGATAGTTGACAGCTTAAGATATCATATCTAAAAAATTAAGTTAAATCTGGTGGTTAATTTTTGGTTAATTTGTTGACCCCCCAGCCTCCTTAATATACATGTTATATTTTTGGTTCCTCTCTAGGTTTTTAATAGAAGATGATAACCTTGGGTCTTTTAGGTACCTAAAAGCAATTATAATTGGGAAACGTGTTAATTAAGCTCACTTTTTAAAATGAATAATCAAAACTATTAAATTCGGGTCCGATGTATTTGTGCACAATAGCCGTCTTCGTTCAGGTTGTAAAGTGGCATAAAATACATAAACAGATACTTGTGGTAAATGTTCCAAGTTGTATGAGGCAAAGTCATTGATAATAGAAACAGGGTAGCAAACTTTTTAGAAAAATCTAAGCTAAGGATAATTACCCTGGGAATGTGTTTAGCAGAAATGTTATGGTTTCCTGATTATCAATTTTTGCTAAAATTCCGCCATCTGTTTGACATGCCTTGTGAGCATCAGTAAACATAGCTGGTGTGTTATGTAGCGTGTAACAGTTATCTTGAAATCTCATGGCGTCGGGACACTGTCCTGAAACAAGGCATTGATTATCAGAAGACTGCAAAAATGGAGTAAGTGCACTTAGCACAAAGAGAGATTCATGTTCATATATATAATCACCTTTCTTTTTTTATCAAAATAAGAAATATATCAGTATGTTGCTATAAATGACTCCACTACTTATATTAATTATTCAAACCAAATTTCTTCAATGTTTCAAAAAAAGTTAAAAATAAAAACATGGAATAGGCATGTTAAATTTTTTAAGGAATGAGAATTATTTCGTTATTGTATCTGCACAAGCATTTCCAAAACCCGATAAATTATATTCAAACCTAGCAATTTTACTGGTTTAAATACAACCTATTTACAATTTAAACAATACTGTATGTCAGTAATTATCAGAAAGATTAAGCTTGTTTACCATCTTAATTATTGTACAAATTCATAGTTCTGTTATATTTAATCCTAACAAATACAAACAAAAAACTGGGGTTCAAATGCATTGATTTTCAATTTCTCAGCATTGCCTTATCGATAATTTTAAACTTGTCTACCATCAAGCTGGTCTTTACAAAATTCAAGAAAAAGAATATGATCTTTAAAAAAACAGAACGGTTAAATTATCAATTCAATCACCAGTGTATGATAGAATTTTCTCGATGTTCTGCCTATCGAGCTCCATTATATATATATTTTTAATCAAAATTTAAATTTCCAATTAAGTTTGTTTGCTATATCTCCTTTTATTTTTTTTTTCCTTTTATCATTTTTTTTTTGAGAGAAAGATAAAGAAAAGGAAGAACAGGCTTAAAATTACGATTTTTTTTCTTTATTTCTCTAGTTTTTATTTACAATATCTGAAATTAAATACCTATTGAATTTGAATATATATTGCAAAAATATATATATATAAATGTTTTCCAATAAAAGAGCCCAGTAAATTTTATGCCATTTGTATTTAAAGTAATTTTGAATGTTATTACCTCATTCTTATTTTGCGCTGAATTTAATAGCGATGATTACTTACAGTTGATCTTAAAATTTCAAATTCATTGAATAACTTGCATGATAATGATAATTTTCGAATATATATTAAAAAGGACACGATTGCATCATCAAAACATGGGGAAAATACTGTACACTGCGTGAAACATGTTGTAACATTTCGCATTTTTGCGATATGATATGTGTACTATAGAAAAAAAAGAAAATGTGCAGTATTTGATATATTTTTCAGCTTATTAACTTGTCTTATTCTTTATTCTTAGCATATTCATTTATTTCATTTAAAAGAAATATAATAGAAAAAAAATGAATTAAAAGAAATAGTATAAAATATTTAAAATAAATGTACGTTACAAGGCATTTCTTAAGATCACTTTATGAATTACCCATATACAATACAATATGCAATTTAATGTCACTTAGACGATATGATATCAGGTAAATGAAGGCTTCCAAACCTTTCTTGTAATTGGTGATTTAGAGAAATTTATTTGCAGATGGGTTCATGCACCAGTGGAAGATATTGTTAAAATATGTAAAGCTACAATGTTGCTTAATGTAAAACTAAAATGCATTTAAAACAAAACAGAAGAGTAAATACTGTATAAGATAATTACTTACCCCTCAATGTAGACGTTGTTAAGAAAAAAATTAAAATTGTCAAATATACAAATAGAAACATGTTGAATGTTCGGTGTATACCAGAAGAAAGCGGAGTCAAGAATACATCAGTTGTTAGTATGCTTACTTTATCATTTCAATACCATTTATTTTATGCTTTTATCAAACAAATAAAACATTCATAGAAAAAGTTTGTGTGCTAAGAACCCTGTTAAGCGAAAATTCTGAATTGAAAAGAAACATCCACAAACACCAAACAATTCAATTTCATGTAAAATCGATATTATTCCATTTACATTTTTCTTAATTACCAGAAGAGTAGAACAATACGTATGTATACATATATGTGTGTTTTTGTTTGGAACACATAAAGAACATATTTTGAATATAATACAGAAACCGCCAACTGCTTCATTGTAAATAAAAATGTAAACAAAAGGGTATAACATATGTACTCTACAGCAAGAAATTAACATGACACATTAATATTGCTAATGCAAGTCAAAAGCATGTCCAAGTTTTCAGTTGAATATTTTTAGTATATTTTTCATTCTAATTTCGATTCTGTAAGAAATAGTGTCGATAAATTAGCTGACTTTCTATATTTTTAAGATGCAGGATTTATTATTTAAAAAAATTCAGCATGAAAAGAAGAAATGTTAAACTCTTGCTGTGACCTTCAATTCGACATTTCCATAAATCGACGGCATTTTATGAATTAAACAGTATTCATTTCTATTCCTTTGTCGACTTGATATGTCCCGGTGAACTCAAAATAAGACACACAGAGTTTGCCAGATATATATATGGTTCTTGCATTGAGTACAGAGGTTTATGGGAAACTAACAACTATTACTACAATGTAGTCTTAAGACAAATGGGGTGACTTCCCATATCTATGATATACTTAAAACACCATACACAGGGGATTGTTGAATATATGTTTTCCAAAATAATTTGGTACACAAAAAAGAAGGATCAACTTTTAAACTAGACTGGCTATTGACAAATACATTTATTTTACAGGGCTTTCAACATTTGCTAAATCAGCTTTTCACAAATTCTATGTTCGCTACGATGACTTGGTTAACAGTTTATTGTTAGGTCGAATTCTGACTGACATCACACAAATGTTTAGGTTTCTGTTTTTATACTTATCTTATTTAAAAATGTTCTGTGCATGATCTAACTGACATCACACAAATGTTTAGGTTTCTGTTTTTATACTAATCTTATTGAAAAAAAATTTCTGTACATGATCAATACAGAGGGTTCACGTCGGGTGTAAATGGTCGACAGGGATGCTTTTCCTCCTTGGGTAAGTGATCCTACCTCTAGATCTTGTCATTCTAGGTGTCTGTGATAAATGTTGAAAGTAAAACTCCGCTACAGCAAAGTCCTGGGAACAATCTGAATTATTTGGCTTTATCCATGATTTCTTAGGTTCAAACTTGTATACGATATTGATACATTCCTAATCGTATGCATATTGACCTCGCCATATACATGTTTTTCATTACATTACTACCGGGTATGCTGTTTGAAGGTATATGTACAATAAAAGGATGGTAAATACGATACCAACAACATAAGTAAGTAGTAAAACTTTACTTATAATATTATTTAAGAAAATTGCCATAAAAGATATCAATTAACATACTTTTACAGGGCACAAGTTTTACTCGCTAAAATGCGCTTTGTAAGAGTTCTTTATAACCGCAAAATTTTACAAAGAATTGTTATATTTTAAAATTGGTGCCGTGGTTCGAATGAATACTTCGCTATATCTGTGAATTCGCTAAATGCGTGTTCGTATTAAGAGAGTTTCACTATTTACTTATATTTTAAATTAAGCTCACCTGAGCAAAAGCCTCAAATGGGTTTCTCTGACTAAAATTTGTTGGGCTTTCTGTTGTCGTATGTCGTTTGATACATGTTCGATTTGATCTAAGGATCCACATTGCTTATATTTTTCAACCTTTGCACAAAGCATCATTGAATGAAGGATATTCAAATTCAAGATCGTTAGTCATTGTGGTAATGGAACCATGTTCTTTTTTTAATTTCTGCTACGCGAAGATATGCCTATGTCAAACTTTGGCCCTTAATGTTCTTTCATCCTAGATAAATGCGTATTGATTTCAATAAATTGAATCTTCCCTACGCAAGGAAGCTTTTGTATGTTTTTAATTATCTCTCCTTGATGCAGCTTCTATGCATCTCGTCAAATACGAATTTTCATAAAATATTCTAATGACAAAGTTTTGTAAAAACTAATCCGATGGATTGTAGGGAGAACTCAAAAATATCAAAGGTAACAAACGTTAGACAAATATTGAAGATTGGATAACTTCAATCAAACTTCGGCTAGAGTGAGCTAAAACAAGAAAGGACTTATTGATCTAAAATCAAAATACACTGTACACTTTCTGGCATTTTAATCGACATACCAATGATGTATGATGTAGATTCCTAAAAATACGCAAGGAATTTATTATCACTTAATTTGGCGAGAAACACCATTCGCGAACTAAAATTACTTGCTTTTCTTTCTAAATTGCTGTCAGAACATCTGATTCACAGTCCACTTCTCAACAAAGAACGATGCTTAGAATTAGGAATCTACATTGGTGTAAATTAGCATTGGCATTGGTATGGTTCGTTCAAGCCTGACAAATTTAATTAAGGAATGAATTTAATAGCTACCCAATTTATACGGTATAAAGTGGGTTGGGGCAGTTTACGCTTTATAAAAAAGCGTAAACTGTTCCAACCCACTTTATACCGTATAAATTGGGTAGCTATTAATTTCATTCCTTATAATTTAATTTTTATTCATTTAGTTAAGAAATAAAGATGATTGCCCTTAAAAAATGACTTCAAATTGTACAAAATTTAAATGTAACGTCAGGCGGACCGATACGCTTTTGACGCAAGTTACTGAGACGTAGGCAACCCAATTTATACCATATAAAGTAATTTTTTATCCAATCAAATAATGCGTTACAACCAGAATTAAATTATAAAATCATAATATCAAAATAAATTGTTATGATTTAACAAACAGTAAAATGTAAGGAAATATGAATACTTTTCTATCATTTTAATACACTTTCAATTGAAGTTGTCCATAAGAAGTTGCATTTGCATCGCTGACTCAGCAAATAGAATGTTGCATTAATTTTCTTGAAAGCTATTAACACATAACACGATATCACCCCAAACAAAAAAGAACAACACATATATTTTATTTTATTTATGCTATTTAGCGGTATTAGAAAGATAAGATGGAACACCAAAGTAAGTTAATACTTCATCAGCCGCCTCCAACGAACTCTCTCCCCAACCGTTATGTTCCGCCCCCCAGTAACCATGGACAATGAATATATTGTCTTGAGGAAATGGCTTTGTCAGATAGTTTTTGATGTCGTACCATCTTGATCCAGGTTTCCAAGATACCCATCCCCCATTATAGGGATACTTGTCCCAAACAAACATCATTCCATCCACAGGGGCAGGAAGATATCTGGAGTCTATTTTGTAAACTTTGGAAATCTGGCTATGTGCGTGTCGTATAACTTCGTCGGTTACCCGAGTATCATCATTCCTTTTGCTAATGACATTACCTCTACATTGCAGATGACTCCAAAACGCTGCATCGTCAAAGTCAGCATACGACATGAGAAAAACCGCCTTACCAGTGCGAGAAAGCCCCCAATGAAAAGACTGCCTGTACGGAAGATCTGCATGGGTAAACGTGAAATTGTATCGCTCATTAAGCCACCAAGGATAATCGTACACAAGAAAAATCTTTGATGCTTGAACATCAATTATCGAATTTAGTGCCGACTGAAAAATAGGATTGTTTGAGTTTGGCATCTGAATCCGTTGAATGGCTATCTTTGGTAAGGCTAGTATTATATTACGTGTGATTATCCTGAAGTAAATCTTCGTAGGAATAGTTTGGCCATTGATCGTTCTTGTTCTTCTAAATATCAGTCGGTAGAGTCCTTTTTGTATTTTGGATATTTTAATTAGTTGGTTGTTTGGGTGATACTGGTGTCTACAATATGAATTAAAATTAATGAAAAGACGACCAGTGCGAGCTGAGAAAAGATTATATACTACATTGTATACGTATCAGGTGTCACGGCTCAGACAGACAAATCGATATCTCCCTCGGAAAAGTGGAATACTTTAGCCAGGTTTTCCATCGCGAAAGGATGCTCCGCTTGGAAACTCTTGATTTATTTCATACGAAATAACATGTTTATATGATGCTGATTATCCATATTAATAAAACACTTTTCTTAAATGCTTTTTGATCAAATTTCAAAAACAAAATTGCCAATTTTCGTCCTTCCCTCTGCAGCCATTTATTTGGCTCTTGAGATCGGGTGATTTGACAAATTTGAATGGTATTCTTGTTATTGTTTTTATTGTGTAATGTAGCCATTGAAATGAACTTTTACCTTGTTTTTTTACATTGAAAATGAACAATGAAGCACATTATATTGAATGTGGCTTGCTTTGATTACCTCATATGTAGGTAAAGTCAGACTCAGAGGATAAAACAATGCCATGAATCGAAGTGATTGAATGACACAGTTCTGCCATTAGTCACCATGCATTCAGTAAAGATTCTGTCACCTTTCAGTTAAATGAATGTCGTAATTTTACATGACCTAAAGTATTATGTAAGTGTATGTCATACCTCACTGTTGAATATTTAAACACTAGTTACAGCTGAACAAATCAAATAATTTTATTTAACAAAGTTTTGAATCTGTTACCATCTCCGTTTTGTCTTAAACAGTCTCTATTTTTGTTGAATTTTATTCATTTTTTTTAGCGTGAAAAATTTATCGTTTACAAAATTATTATTTTAAAGATACCTTCTCCGGTTCCATGATAGAAATCGTCTCATAAATCCTAATGGATATGAACCCATTCCTGTGGGAACAGATACCACCCGTGGAAGTCCAGTGGGAATTGCGTTCTCTTCGAACCCTCGTCTTGTTCGTGGGAATCGCACAATGCTTTGGTCATCACCAAAACCAAATTGGAATAAATTGTTGTCAAATATGTAATTGTATGCCTCATTGCTAATTCCAGTTTTTCGTAAGACTTCTTTATAGCTGAAAATAGTGATATAATATTTAGCATGGAGTTCTTTGTTTTTAACTTATATACTTCTTTAGGTGACTGAGCATAACTTGAGCATAGCATGTAATATTTGAAACTTTAAACTGCTGTTTGTTCTTAAATTATACATGAAGATAAATGTATATTCTTTATAAAATTTCGTCTATAATCAGATTTCTTTAATTCTTCTCCCCTTTTAATGATTCAAAATTAAAAATTAATAATGCAGCAATATATTGTATATGATCTCTTTTTAAAATACTTTTTAAAAAGCATAAGTACCTATTACGTTATTTCAGAACACGTGAAATATGGATATAATGAACAGTACTCAAGCTCAAAAGTCCATTGAAACAATACAAATCGGGAGCAGAGCAGAACTAAGCGTCAGAAGTGGGATGAGGTGTCATGGAGGAGTAAGCTTCCCTTCTCGACCGGTCAAACCCGCCATGTGATCATTGTCATGATCGGACAAACAGAAATATCTATTGACAATTCAGTGTGTAAATAATAACCTAACGATAATTATGAAACACGTCAATCAGCATTCGACTTGAAGATGGATTGTATTTGCTGACAACCTCATTGTATCGACCATAGAATCTGCGAAATGTTGATTTTAAAGGGACTGTTGATATCCTTGTTTCATCAACTTGTTT
Organism: Saccostrea echinata; assembly: GCF_033153115.1. Classification (NCBI taxonomy): domain Eukaryota; kingdom Metazoa; phylum Mollusca; class Bivalvia; order Ostreida; family Ostreidae; genus Saccostrea; species Saccostrea echinata. Next base: position 15,821,793 of record NW_026889777.1, read on the forward strand.
GTTAATATTTTGCCTTGTTTTAGAAATTGTTTGCATATAGAGCATGCTCTTGCGTATCGAATCAACTGGGAGACATAAACTCCTTATGCAGGTGACGAGGGTATGTTGTAAGGATAAGTTGTAAGGTTACCATTAAATTATTTTTAGTAAAATATCAAAATATAATATAGATGTGTCAGATTCTGTTGTGTATTTTATTTCAAGTTCACCTGGATATATCGATTCGACATATGAATGGAAGTAACTATTGTTAATTGATAATGCGTCGTCGATATATCTAAATGTCAAGTTGAAGTCTTCTTCATATCATGTAGAAGTTTCTGAATATGTTCTGCTTCTTATGAATATAAAAATAGATGTTTTGATAACGGGGCGCAGTTGGTACCCATGGAAATTCTGACAGATTGTTTGAAGATTTGTCTCTAAAATCCAAATAGATATTTTCAAACAGAAACCCAAGCATCTTTTTAATATCATCTTCAGAGTACTTGTGTGTACAATCAGAATGATTTTTAACAAAATAATTTTGCAAAGATCATTGACAAGGCAAGTAAATTGACAAGTTCTATTTCTATTGAAAAAGCAGCTGTCTATGATATCAAAATGCCTGGACTTTAATTTGGCGCAGTAAATGGTTGTATAAAGTGTAGAGAAGTTATAAGTTTTGATGTTATTGATTTTGGTAAAATTTTGTGACTTCAAATTTTCTAAAAGTTCCTTGGAGTTTTTAAGTATCCACATCTGATTAACGCTACTTCTATAATGTATTGTTGTACAGTGCTCCTGAAGTTTCTTCTTCACTACTGTTTATATTTTACTAAGGATTAAAGAAAGAGCTTAGTAGAAAATTTACTGGAACCCATTACGTATCCTTCTTTAAGTATAGATTTGCTTGCATCATTGAGTAAACATCTAATCATTTTCTCCTTACTGTACCTTCCTTTTCTCTGGCCCAATTTTAGACTCATAATAAATTCAATTACATGCTGAATATGAAAAAATTTAAAAATGATATTTGATTTTAAGAATCTCATCCTTAAAAAAAGGGGGTTATGGGTATAAGTTGGATTAGCACTTGCAGACAATTCCTCTAAAATGAATTGAATTAATAAGCCTTATGTTATTGAATAATTTCTCATGACTCTACTTTTAAACAAGTTTTTTTTTCAAAATTATTTGCGTATTGTAATAAGAATCTTTGACAAGCGTGATATTTTGCAATATCATGCCTTCTTTATTCTTACATTATATATATAAGTATTATATTTCATTATTTGTTTTTATTAATTCTGTTATTATATTTTTTTAAAATTTATATCTTTTTAATTGTATTCTTATATGATGACAAAAAAAGTAGCCATAGGTGAACTTCATGAAGTCACCGTGGGAGTCTTTCTCGTCTAGTTCGAATATACTTAATTACTAACAACATGCATCTCAATCTTTTATGATGAATGATGTATATTCGTAGTAAATACACCAAAGTAATGACATACATGTATCACTGCTTAGATGTGTACTTTCCACAGACAAGTTCCAGTAAAAAAAAAAATATATCCATCTTAATAATTTAGAATCTACTTTTCAGATCTTTTTTTTTTTCATCGCTCCCACAATAAAAGGGTTTTGAAATTTTTAAGTTGGTTAGACAAATGACATTCAAATGAAGTTTTTAATTAATTTAGAAAACTGCACGTAGGAAGGATCGAGGATTTCAGTTTGTGATGTGAATCACAGTTATTTACAATGTTGTTTACATTGTGTAATGCACTCGGTGTGACATATGTCAATTAAAAAAAGCAACTGCAGATATGAGGGAAAAATGAAATCTCAGGGAATAAAAATTTAGTTATAACATCATCAGTGAAAAAATTAAAAGTATATTGAATTTATTGTTTCCTAAGATTTAAGTCTAGAAATCTTCTTCTTAGACATAAATAATCACAAACATACACACACAAAAAAATAAATACAAAATATCTAACCTCTGGTAATATAAAGGTATTCCATCTCTAAGAGTGACGGCAGTAAAAAGTTCTGTATTTGGATCAGAGCCGTTATAGTTTGTAAACCATTCAGATAATGACCTGAAAGGTTAGAGGAAAAAAGGATACAATTAAAACTTAATATAGTCAATTTTGTATCAAAATGAACAACAGTCTGTAATTTAGTTCATTTTAATGATGATTTATAATGATTTTCATTATACAATTACGTCAATCTTAATAAATTCTTAAAGAAGTAATGTGCAAAATATCTCTTAAATCAATTTTGGTGCCATAAAAAGTTTTGATATATAAAATCAATGACCTATAAACTTTACATTATTTGATGCAGAAATTCCATGTCTTGTACATGTAAAGTACATTTCAAACTGATTTGAGCAAACGTTTCGATCGATAGATGCATTAAAATTACACTAGGTTTGAAAAAAAGTATGTACAAAATAACCTTTATTATACTCAACTTTGTAATTCTGAGGGATTTCTTCTTTCCTCTGGCCTGAGCCTGTAAGGGGTTCTTGACATCCCTAGCTCAGGAATAGATAGGTGGGTGTTTCGTAGGTAAAGGCGTGTGCGTTCGGGAATCCGTCCCATTTCCTCAACAAAAGGTACAAATGTTAATCCTAATTCGCTGCCAGCTTTAATCATCCTTAGGTGGTTTGCAGGCCTTAGTCGCATGGCGCCAAAATCAACAGGAAGGTCAGGTGCATCTGGAAAAGTTCTGGTATACATCCTGCCTCCAACACGATTAGAGTATTCATAAATACCTATCCGGAGGCCTTTGTTTCTTAGCCTCCATCCTGTGTAGGTACCGCCAATACCGGCCCCGATAATGGTGATATCCTCAATGTATCCTCCTTCAAAAGTTAAAAAACAAGATGTATTTGTAAAACACTGATGCCCCCGTATGGCAGCTTATGGCAAAGGTTAAGTTTCTCAAATGCAGGTCAAACTCCAAGGTCTGGAGATCAAAAATCTTGGTGCTCGAAGAAAAGTCTTGTCTCAAGAAATGTAACTGTGAAATATGAAAGCCCTAGCACCAAAAGTAAATATGTTATAGCCAAGGTTAAAGTTTTTAAAACGTAAGTCAAGGTCAACGTTAAATGCTCAAAATTAATGTTGCCCAAGGGAATGTCTTGTCACAAGACATACATGTACACTTGTAAAATATGAATGAGCTAGCACTAAGCATTCAAAAGTTATGGCCAAGGTTAAAATTTTCAAAAGTACCTCAGACTCCAAGGTCAAGGCCAAGGGTAAAATTTTTTTTCAAGAGAATGCCTTTGTCACAAGAAATACATCTATGAAATATGAAAGGCCCAGTACTAACCGTTCGAAAGTTATGGCCAAGGTTTTTCAAACATGCTTCAAACTCCAAGGTCAAAAGGTAAAAAATATATATACCCAAGGAAAGTTCTTCTCGCAATAAATACACGTGAAGTATGAAGGCCTTCGCACAAACTACGCAAAAGGTTATGGTCAAAGTTAGTAAAATTTTGCAAAAGTGGATACCGGTAAAACTCCATGGTCACGCCCAAGAGATTTTATGTATTGGTACCGAAAAATAAATTTGTCACCAGGAATGCACATGTTAAACATAAAAGCCATAGCTCCAACCAATCAAACGTTATGGGTAAGTTTTTGATGACAAACAGACAAACAGATAGACAGACGATAAAAACTATATGCCTCGAATCTTCGATTACGGAAGAATAAAAATACCAAAGAAAAAGTATCAGAAATAGTTGGAAAGAAATGGCATCGATACCTGGAAACACATTTAGCTTCTCTTTAGAGTTACTTCAAAAGGCCAGTATATATTATAATAAATAAGAAGTATTGTGTTTTACTGGTTGATTATTTATGTAGTAATATCCCGATATCATCTCCCAGCTTATTCGATACTCAAGTATTTCAAGTTTAAATCTACATCCTGCATTTTCTACAGGTTTTCCCACACTGTTGCTTCTAAACTTTTTAATTATAAACAAACCTTACAGTGCCTAGATATTGAGCATCTAAAAAAAAATCTTCTGCTCTTATTCTTTCAACTACAGTTACCATTGAAAACATCATTACTGGTGATGTCAATATAGTTGAAAATGAAGACCTTAAAGCCATCATATTAAAAGCTAAATACAGAGAATCCCGATATTTCAATTGGCGACGGACCTTCATGTCTATTATGAATTCTTTCGAAGATTATGCCAGACTTTGAGCTTAATATGAAAAGGGCGATCTGAAATCAAGTTTTTATCAACTTTTGTAATTTATTAGTAATATCCTGTTATAACTTGCATATGGTATTTAAATCTCCCAACTTCTTCGATATTCCAGAGCATGTTCCGAGTATGATCAATTTTTAAACTGAGGCAGGTACTGACAGATAAGCTTATTTTACAAAAATTTCTACAACCTCGTTTAAGTCAGCATTTCCTAAATTTTATGGTCGTATTCATGACCTTGTTAGCAAATATAACCTATCATTGGGTCGAATTTTGGCTAACGTGTTTCATACCAATTGTCAGGCCTTTGTTTTTATACTAAATTTGATAAGGCGTTCTGACAATTTGACAGTTTTTTTCTGGTTCGAGTCGTTGCTCTTTGCTATTACTTTATATATATATAAATATAGAGAGAGAGGGAGAGAGATTTTATGTTGTTTTACGTCCCGTTTGAGAATTTTTCTCTCATATAGAGACGTCACCATATACCGGTGAAGGGATTCAAGTTTAGACCTTTACTCGACACTCAGGGCCATTGAGCAGTGAAGGTTCTTTATCGTGTCAACGCCTACCATGACACGGGGCCTCGGTTTTTAAGGTCTCATCCGAAGGACCCGCAACTTTCACTTCTGCACTTGGCGAAGGAACAGTTGCTATCTGTTTTTTATCGATTTAGGTCAGTCGTAGCTGCAGATATGTAGCGTTATGGTTTTATATTTTTAGTCGTTGACCATAACGCTATAGATCACTTAATACAAATATGAATCAATTTACGGCGCAGGATTTTATGCACACTTTGGGTATGTATTTCTGTCTATAAGCATTGTCTGAGAGTCCAGATAATATTTTTTCTTATACCTATATACCTATGACGCATCTTGAGCTGTCTTTTATGTTTGCGAAATAGTTAATTTTGATGTATATTTCCTTTACCCGCACTGCAGCTTAAGGATACATAACACAAACAAAAATTTGATGCATGGATTAATATACATGTATATTTTTGACTGAGTTTGATTAGAAATGACATAAATAATAAATCCCTAAAATATAAAGAAATCTTAAGTTTTCTTTGGTGCTTATATATCTGACTTTGTGTAGCTTTCTATCCAATTCTATGCAAAGTTTTTCACATCTTTTTAACCTTATGACAAAATCTTACAAAATTCTTCCACGTTACCTGGCAGACATTATTCAGTTTACCAATTTAAATATAAATCTATGAAAAATATTGATGATTTCTGGAAAACATTTGTGTTATTTATCCTTAAACATGGTAAATTCCGTAATGGCGAACACCAACGAATGTAAAATCAGATATAGCAGATCCCATCTACGCTGAAAAATTAAGTATGACGTAATGTAAGAATGAAAGTCATACCAGTCCAACATCGAGGGTTTTTTAACCATTTTTTAAGACCAATTTCGACCACGGATTATTCTGGGTTGTGACCGGTCGACGTGGATGCTTACTCCTCCTAGGCACCTGGGGCTCTTAGCATAAAGCTTGCTAAGTTTTTGACCTGTGTATTTTCATAAGTATGACTTAACGAGGTTCGCTCTTGAGCTTTTGAGCAGATTTTTGTCTTAACCTATATTTAAAAAATTCTGCATACTGTTTTAGTTCTTACAATAAATCTGGATTCTACAATACAAATTAAACGATATACAGTTAAAATTCCATGATTAAATTTCATACCAAAAGCATTAAGTGAGGAACTATATCTTGTGGCGGATGGATTTTTAAAAGAAAATGATCATTTTTTCTCTTTCGAAGTATTTAAAATATATTAAGTTTGGATTCCTATTTTTCCATGCAGCCTGCACACAGTGTTATTCTGTGCATTGAAATGTTTCATACTGGTCCTAAATTTTATATTAAATAAACTACCGTGAATTTTATCATATTTGATAAATATAGCAAATATATTGCGAAAATCCAGAAGAAAATGGCCCTAACTTTTGCTTAAAATTAGCAGTATTTTAGTAATATCTAAAAATTCACATCACAGACCCCCACTTTTTATTTTATTTTCTGAATATATAAGATATTTTTAACCATTCTCCTTAAATTCAGTAAAATGTCATTACTTTCAAATGATTTTATTGCTCGTTAAAATTTTTAATGCCAGAAAAGTGATATTTTTGAGTGCAAAAAGGTCAAATAATAAAGCATGCGAAGTAATTTGAAAATTTTTTGTTGTCACAAATTTTAATGTATCTATTCAAGATGAAATAAGACTAAGTTTGTTCCCATAATTTATTTGAATAAAAAATATTGGAAGAAAAACTTTTAAGGAATGTTTTTAAGTTTTGTGTGAGTTATTGGTGTGTAAATCACACAGACTTGTCACGTAGGCATATTTTATGAAGCGCGCTAGCACTTCATGAAAAATATGCCTACGTGCAAGTCTGTGTGATTTACACACCAATAATTCCTTATATTTACATTTTACAAGTTTAAAAGCACCAATAATATACTCAATATTTGAATTTCTTGCTGCCCTATATCGTTACATTTTTATTAACGTCTCTGTAGCCTCATTGTGACGTCACTTTAGCGCGAGTTTCACCGTGTATATTTCTACGCTTGAGTATACACAAAAATGACTTTCAAATCAATTTCACAGTTGGCTTAGTAGAAAAACACAGCAAATGTAAATATTAAAAATTAAATCATGTGTAAGATGTATTTACAGTGCAAAAAGGTCAAACTAAATGCTCTGAGGCGCATTGACCCCCATTTTTTGTTTTGATTTTTAATTAAGCTATGTTTGTAGATTCTTAAGATATACTTGATAAAAAAAATTCTCATTACTTCTGACGACAGGATCCAATCTCCTTAAGCACAGTCTTAGGACCTGCTTAAGTACAACTTAAGTATATCTTTAACCGTAATATAAAACAAACTTAGCGAGGTCTTAGCTAATTCAAACTTACGTTAAACCATATTTTTCATAAATAACCCCAGTTTTTCACTTTATTTACATATATTGTTTAAAATGATTCAGTTACGTTTTTGATTAAACATATAAATATGTTAAAGTTGACGTCCCTACATATCTATTTTAGTTGATTAGATTAGATTCTGTATTAAGAATATAATTTTTTAGAATTTATTATTCATATTTAAAAACAAATATTGCAAGTTCACAAAGTGGTTCAATGTAAATGCATGACTTTCGTTTATCACTTAAAAATGCAATGTTTTCAGTGACATTTTGATTTTATTCTTTTGTTTTGACAAATTGAATGTTCACTCGCTTTGTCATTCTTGCAGACATAGCACGTTAACCGAAAATCTATCTCCTTGAAACTGAAACTTTAATAAACAAAAATACAAACAATAGGAATATTTTGAATTCTTCTTATTTTCCCCATCCATGTACCAGCGAATGTCAACATGCAAACACTGTAGACGTTTTATGATATACATATGCTCTTACTTACCATTTAATCAAGGATCGAGAAGAATTGGGTTTTTTTTTTGCGTGTCTCAAACTTATCAACAGTTTATCTCTCTCTCTCTCTCTCTCTCTCTCTCTCTCTGACGGTAATGAACCCCTCTTTGAATCCGCGCTTGTTGCATGCATTTAGTATAATTTACAGATACCCTTTGTTAATAATGACTTCTGGTCATCATCGTTTAATTCACAGACAATTTTTCTGTTTTTTAAAACCCATTTCATCTCATATATTTTTACAGTGAACATACAACTCCATGATTACTGTGTACAACTTACTTACAATGATTAGCGTTTAAAACCTAGATCCCACAAGAATTTCAAAAGTATCCCAAAAATAAAATTTGCATCTACATGTATGCCATGTTGAGAGTGATATTGGAATCATTGATCAATATTCCCACCCCACCCTATCCCCACCACCCGACGAAAAACTAAAATTCTTATACCAGTATTTAATAGAGATATTTATTTTCTTTAAGGAGGTTGGATCCTGCCATCAAAAGTAATGAGAATTTTTTATCAAGTATATTTTTAGAATTTATACACATAGCTTAATTAAAAATCAAAACAAAAAATGGGGATCAATGCACTTCTTTTGGCGCTACAGAGCATTTAGTTTGACCTTTTTGCACTGTAAATCCGTCTTACACATAAATCAATTTTTAAAGTTTTTCCTCCAAATTTTTTATTCAAATAAATTATGGGAACAAACACAGTCTTATTTCATCTTGAATAGACCCATTAAAATTTTTGACCACGAAAAAATTTTCAAATTACTCCGTGTGTTCAATTATTTGACCTTTTTGCACTCAAAAAATTTCATTTTGCTGGCATTAAAAATTTAACAAGCAAAAAAATCATTTGAAAGTAATGACATTTTACTGAATTTAAGAAGAATGGTTAAAAGTTTCTTATATATTCAGAAAAGAACATTAAAAGTGGGGGTCTGTGATGTTAATTTTTAAATATTACTAAAATAGTGCTAATTTTGAGCTTAAATTAGGGCTATTTTTTTCTTGAGTTTCACAATATATTAGCTATATTTATCAAATATGATGATAGAATTCATGACAGTTTATTTAATATATAATTTAGGACCAGTATAAAACAGTTCACGACACAAAATAACTCTGTGTGCAGACTGCATGGAATAACACTGTGTGCAGGCTGCATGGAAAAATAGGAATCCAAACTTAACATACTTTAAATACTCCAAAAGAGAAAAAATTATCATTTTCTTCTAAAAAAAAACCTTCCGCAACAAAATATAGTTCCTCACTTAATGCTTTGGTATTGAATTTAATCATGGAGTTTTAACTGAATATAGTTTATTTGGCATTGTAGAATCCAAATTTAATGTAAGAATTAAAACATTATGCAGATTTTTTTAAATATAGGTTAAAATAAAAATATGCTCAAAAGCTCAGGAGCGAACCTCGTTAATGTATAATATGAATAGAGAAATGTATCAACGTCAGGAGTCAACATTTAATACATGTAGTTCTAAATATGTGTAAGTTAAGTTAAATTAAGGCATACTTAAGTCATCTCTACCAACCGCCTAAGATTTGCTAAGATTGTCAAATTCTAAGTCCTTCTTAAGTATGGTTTTAGACTTAAGTAACCTTTATGTTAGGAACCCCTGATGCCACCTCTTGTGTTTCCAGAGATCAATCTTTTTCTTGTTCTGTCTTTTCATAAAATATCTTACGGCTAAGGTTAAAATAGGACAACTCTGTTATTCCTGAGGTCAATGAATATGTAACTTTTTTACAGGATTATTAACAATAATCTAACATAAAAGGAAATGTGAGTTTTGTGACCAACTGAAGCTAAGATACATGTACTTATTTGAGGCTTGGACAATTATTGTCTTAGTCGTAAGATATTTAGTTAAAAAGTCCACTGTTCACAATTTGATTTGTGAAATATATGGTGATAACGAACATTATTCAAGCTCAAAGTCCATTAAACAATACACATTTTGGAGAAGAGCAAACACGGACCTCTGAAATATCAGAGTCAGGATCAGGTGCCAAGGAGGAGTGGGAATCCTCTGCCGACCGGTCACAACCGCCGTGTGCTCCTTGTCATGATCGAGAAGTAACGGAAAAATTCGTCGACAAATCAGTGTGTAAATAATGGCCTAACAATTGGTGTGAAAAAACGTCAGTAAGTTTAAAGGACTGATGTGATCACGATAATAGTTATTATGCATTAACTATGACGAAAGATAGTACTTCTTCGAACTACTACTAGTAGTATATCATTATACAATATAAATGTATTGTAAGTATTGAAATTGTATATGAAATCTATATAAAGTCATTCATTATTTTTTTGATTTTTTTGATAACAAATTGATTGAATAAATAAAATAAACAGGTAAGCTCATCGACATAACACGAATTTAATAAAGAAGTAAAAGAAGGCTTTACAATAACTCGCAAGACAAAAATATATTTTGAATACAGTTGAGAATTTTATGTATATATATATATATATATATATATATATATATATATATATATATATATATATATATATATATATATATATATATATATATATATATATATAAAATTTCATAGTGCTTGAATGCCATATTGTTATGTTCCAAAAATATCATTTTCTCGATTTATCTTTCATAAGCCATAGAATAAAAAATTCAACATTCAAAAATCTTTTTGAATCAGTTTGAGGGTACATAAATGTCATATAGTCAGGATTTTAAAATCATTTTCCCTTTTTCACATTGATGACCCACATTTGCAATATTTTGTATGATATTTTTAGGGAAAAATTTAACTGTAATACGCAGATAATATGATTTCTTTAAGCATACTTTTTGGGTGTAACATCTTCATTTTTTTTAATTAAGAATGAAAACGACTGGAAACTACAATTTGATTTTCTAAATTAGATATATTTAACTCAAAACAAAAAACTTGTCTCTTAATTATGTCATTTTAACAATCTACAATTAGAAAGTGCGTTAGAAGTGGCGATGCACTTTTCCAAACTTGATTTCCATGCATTGTCAGCCTTTACGATTAATCACTGGCTTAGTTAAGAAGAAAGAAAGAAAACTCAAACAAACATTATAATTAGAAATAGAATTACCTTTAGATTGGCCAAGAATAAGAAGAATACATACAAACGCTCTCGCAAATCCCATATTATTCTGTTATTTGAAAATAAAGAAAAATATATATATATACGATACACTATTTTAGGTTAATTCAGAACATTTGAATTACAGAGTGGAACCTCTCTATATTTATCAGAAAATAGTGTTGTTAATTGGAAAAACCCTACATTGCTTTAATAAGAAATTAAGGCACCATATATTATCACAATAAAGAAACATTCAACGCACGCACTGTATTCTTGTCATGTATGATGCGAGGTTAACATGTTCTTATTGTCAGCATGAAATTAAACGCTTAATTGGTTATGCATAATTCTAAATACCACAGTAAATTGATGAGACTTTAACACTCCTGGCTCCATTGACGCAATCACTGTGTATAAAACACATTTGATTATGCTGAGTTTAATTCGAATGCGCATGACTTTTCGCAGCTTTTCAATTTCATGCAGTCGTAGGGTTCAAAATTAAACCTTTCCTTAGTATTGTGATTTTAATACAAAATTTACATTATCTGTAATGTCTTTGTGTCTAAAAATATGCTTTTAAGACAATAATTAGGAAATAACGCTGAAACGACTCTGATGACATTCGAAACTTTCTTCCTACTAGACACATTATTTTGTATTCAAAGTAATTTGTACCTTGCAAATAATCAACTTATCTAACTTTAACATCGCATTTCCTTATCCAGTCTGTATATAAATTGGTGTGTTAATTCAAAAATGATTGTATAAATGTCTTAACACTGTCTGTAATATTAACTAGTGTTTAAGATATTGAAAGAGGGTGTAAGTTTCAATTGTTAATCTGCTAAGATTGATAATCTGTATGAATTCAAATTAATTGATTGAACAAATTACTTGCTGAGTATTTTTTCCAAAAGAAATCTGACAAAAATATAATTCGTCCAAACAAAAAAAAACTCGTCTAAACAAAGACCTCATTCATCCGAATGAATTTTTAATTCGTCCAAACGAAGAACTATTTCGTCCGAACGAATATCTAATTTGTCCGCACAAATATCTTATTTGTCCGAACAATCATCTAATTCATCCAAAAGAATAAATAATGTAATTTGTCCGAACAAAAATGTAATTAGTCCGAACAAAAAATGTATTTTGTTGGAACGAACACCTAATTTGTCACGAAAAGAGTTATTTGTCGAGATTATTTTAAACGATTCTTTTTTGTTTAACGATAAAAAAAATGTCCGAACTAATGATTAATTCCTCCAAACAGATAACTAATTAGTCTGCATGCATACTTAATTTATTCGCACGAATACCTAATTCCCCGCATAAATATCTTAGTTCAAGCGAGGGACTATTTTGTAAGAATATTAAGATAATTTGTACGAACGTATACATATCTAATACTTTTGAGCGATTTCTATACTAAGTATTTATTCAGCGGCTCCGTATTTCTTAGTCCTTAGTTTGGATGAAATATACTAAGCCTTTAATCCTCTAAATTTTGGAACCCTGATTTTCATTAATTGTCAGCCAATGATAATAATCGTTCAGCATGTATTTCATTATTTTCTTTTGGATTTTACAGACTCTAGAAAATAGCATAAATGTGTGTTGAGTATCAGGTACTTCAGCATACCCTTTTTTTTTGTTCTTGAATACATTCCTATTAATGAAACTTCGTTGAATGAATGAAGTTCGAAACGGTCCCACGGCTACAACCGTATGCCATAAGTTTTACCTATTCATCTATTATTATGTCATATAAAAATATGTTTTAATTTTTTTTGCACTTTTTTACATTTTAAAGAACCCCTGTCATAGGGTGTTTCTGATGTGAAGTTGTATATAATGAGCCACAAACTCTAGAATCAAGGTTGTCAAATTTTGTTTCTAATAAAGATGACAATGTCATAAATGCATTTCCATGTCAAAACAATTCCATATTCCTGGTTGTCCATACGCATATATTAGAAATCAATGTATAATAAAACAGCTTGTCAAGAAACTTTGACTTCAATGATCTTTGCCTTTGGCACAAAATAATCCGTTACATAAAAAATTTGTTCGAATTTAAAAAATATATGCAAGTTTATAAACTTTTTTATCATATTTGTATGTCGTTTAACATCCCTCTCGAGAATTTTTCACTCATATGTAAATTTTTTTTACTATAGGTCACATCAAAGAAAAATCAAAATAACAATAGTATTTTAAAAGTTCACCACCTCAAGGATGCGGAGCTAAGATGGTGAAAGTGCATGCACATAATTATTGCACCTCACAGATCTGGGAGCTACTGCATTGTAGGAACATGTATTTGGTAATACCAAACAGAAAAAAGTCATTAATTATCAGATCAATAATAATGATATAGTTCGATTCTCACTTAAGCTGTGTCTCCCATTTTCACATAAGATATGGCCGTCTTCGAATTCGGATTACGTGAATATCGAGAATCTTGCACATTCTTTAATTGATTATATTTTTACATCTTTGCACAAAGTCTGATTGAAAACTGTTGATGTTCGTTAAAAATAAATCGTAAAAAACAAAAGACACGGCGAATGAAGATGTTCTTCTTTTCATTCCCAATCTCCAAGATTTTTAAAAGAAGTTCATAATTAAAGGTTAGTGTCCATTGAAGAAATCAGAACACATTAAAACATCCATAAGTGCAGTGTTCAACTTTTATATATCAATTATTATTATTATTATGCATATATTCATTATGTCTAGGAAAGTGAATATGCTTTTTGTTGAAAAGGTCCGTAAGGAACTGAGTTTGCAAATTTAATTTGTCTTTACTAACTTAGTTACTAATATGTTTTGTTTCTTATAGTGTTAGAAAGATAAGATGGAAGACCAAAGTGAGTTAATACGTCATCAGCAGCTTCCAACGAACTCTCTCCCCAGCCATTATGTTCCGCTCCCCAGTAACCATGAACAATGAATATATTGTCTTGAGGAAATGGCCTTGTCAGGTAGTTTTTGATGTCGTACCATCTTGATCCGGGTTTCCAAGACACCCATCCTCCATGAAATGGATACTTGTCCCATACAAACATCATACCGTCCACAGGAGTAGGGAGATATCTGGAGTCTATCTTGTAAACTTTGGAAATCTGGCTATGTGCGTGTCGTATAACTTCGTCGGTTACCCGAGTATCATCATTCCTTTTGCTAATGACATTACCTCTACGTTGAAGAGGACTCCAGAATGCTACATCGTCAAAGTCAGCATACGACATGAGAAAAACCGCCTTACTAGTGCGAGATATCCCCCAATGGAGTGACTGTCTGTAAGGAAGATCTGAATGGGTAAATGTGAAATTGAAGCGCTCTTGAAGCCACCAAGGATAGTCATAAACAAGAAAAATCTTTGATGCTTGAACATCAATCACCGAATTAAGTGCCGACTGAAAAACAGGATTGTTGGAGTTTGGCATCTGAATCCGCTGAATCGGTACCTTTGGTAGGGCTAGAATTACATTACGTGTGATCACGTTGAAGTATTTGTTTGTAGGAATAGTTCTGCCATTGATAGTTCTTGTTCTTCTGAATTTCAGTAGGTAAAGTCCTCTTTTCGTTCTTGATATTCTTATAAGTTGGCTGTTTGGATGATACCGGTGCCTACAACAGGAAAAAAAAATCTTTGTTCAAAAACTGATAAAATGAGATTCGGAGAAAACAAAGACAATTTAGGTTTTATATTTATTTGATTCCTGTTACTTCCGTGGTACATAATTTGATACTTTTCTCTCTTAGAACCGTTCACGGTAGCTCAGTCTGTTGAGCGCTCGCTCCGTGATCGAGAGGTCGTGAGTTCGAATCTCGGCCGCGACTGACCAAAGTCGATAAAAAATGGGTAGCAACTGTTCCTTCGCCATGCGCCCGGCACTTTGAAGTGAAAGTTGCGGGTCCTTCGGATGAGACCTTAAAAACCGAGGCCCCGTGTCACGGCAGGCGTTGACACGATAAAGATTCCTCATTGCTCAATGTAATACCTTTTTTTATATTTTCAACAGTGAAATACTGTAATTTATTCACTGAATAAAAGTGATATTCTCTCACAGTGTGAAAGGATACCAAAGTGATATTCTCTCACAGTGTGAAAGGATATCAAAGTAAGTAAAATATAATTTCTGGCCTGTAACAAGATTGATATAGAAACTAAACTACTGTAAACCAACTTTTATTCGCGAGCGAGAAATATTCACGAGTTTCGCGATCTTCTTTTTCTCGCGAATATTTATCGTAGCGAACCAATTATTCACCTTTGTATTTATGTAGAATGCTACCTCAGTCGCGAAAATTAGTAGTCGCAGATGGATTCTTAACTGAAGAATCGCGAATAAAAGATGTCGCGAATATTAGTTGGTTTGCAGTATCTTGACAGAGATAAAATCTGCCAATTTCTTCCAAAATATGTTGCTAAAATCCATGTTACAGTGTTTTCAATCTCACAACTGCCAAGCTATAACATCTCAACTACTACAACTATTACGCCACAGCCTATGACACTGTGTTAAGAAAAGACAGGAGCAAAGGGAAAAATCAAAGAAAATGTAATAAACAGAAAATTCAATGTTTTGTAGTTGGATATGGAATTTATTTCACTCTTGAGACAGGATTTTTGATATTTTCACTCGTGCTTCGCACTCGTGAAAATATCAAAAATCCTGTCACACTCGTGAAATAAATTCCATATCCAACTACAAAACATTGAATATCCTCTATATCTCTTTTATATGACCTTTGCAATGGCATGTGTACATTGATAAGCTTTTGTTATTCCTTTATTTTCAATATGCAAGTTAAGTACGACTGATCAGAACCAAATTCATACTTCAGTTTGTTCAAAACAATAACTTTGAAGATACCTTCTCGGGTTCCTTGATAGGAATCGCCTCATAAATCCTGTGGGATATGAACCCATTCCTGTGGGAACAGATACAACCCGTGGAAGTCCAGTGGGAATGGTGTTCTCTTCGAAACCCCGTCGTGTTTTAGGGAAAGTCTCAATGCATTGTTCATCACCGAAACCGGATTGGAACAAATTGTTGTCAAATATATAATTGTATGCCTCATTGCTTATTCCAGTTTTTCTTATAACTTCTTTATAGCTGTAAATAATTTTCATTATTACTATTAAATTATACTTCTAAACTGCCATAATTTGAACCAAAAAAAAAATAACGTAAAATTTGAAACGTTTATCTGATGCTTATTCTTATATTTCTTCGATAATCAGAAACACATTTTCCATAGGAGAAAGGTCTAACAGTATGATCTGTCGACGGAGAATGCTTATTCATCCATGGCACCTAATACCATCTTGGGTGTTTTCTAGCGTTTGGGTTTGTCCTGCCATCAATTTTTATAATACTGTAATTTCCTTATTTTTCTATTTTTTGTACTTACTATTGCGAAATGACTCGTTGACTTCGTATCCCGAGAACACGAATTTGCAATTGAACTTTTGATCGAGTTTTAACATGTATTTCAGCATCAGAACATTAAAAGCGAGTAATATTATTTCACAAACGGTGCTCCTCGCCAAAATGACGCGATAATAAATTCCTCGTTTATATTAATGAAATTACAGTATATTATATTGGATTTTGAGTGTGAAAACTTCTTTATCTTTACATTTGTTTAAGAATTAATGGAATAAATAATAAATAAAGAAATTATATTGATTTTGTAACATGTAGTTATTGATATTTAAAGACTAATCAAACGTATTGTTTTATTCCCCCCTTATGAGGATTTCAGGATAGAAAATTTAGAATGTATCTAGCTATCTTATATTATTTCTTTGGAAAATCCTGAAAATATTAAATAACCACTAAATTATTCTCAACACAGTGTTATTGTGAAACGACTGAATTAGAATCATGTTATTTAATATTATGATAAGAGTTACAGTACATTTGTACTAATTACCTGCATATATTTGCAAATAGGCATTGAAAAACAACGAAAAAGGATAATACATTTTATCTAGTTTTCCCTCAATTATTTTGCATCACTTGTAAGCAATATTGCATATTGACAATTGCATTGCTCATAAGCTTATCATTTTGTTATTACTGACCCAGGTTGATCAAGAACTTCAGAGTTCTCATGACCCGGCTTTACTTGTACATGTTCATGACATGTACTTGAGATTCTTTTCTTGTTTGTTCCAATTTAATTAGATCTTTGATCCGCTCCAACTAGATCTCTACACAAAGCAATCCAGTTGGATCGAATCAAAGAGACTGTATTTGTTAGCTTTCACATTTACAATTAATTCATAAAAATTATAATGTTTGACGAATTATATTTACAATGCCATGATTTCTCTCCACTTACGAAATCTTTATTATATTAAATATTTTGTACGGGCTCCTCTGTCAGTTCAAAAACTGAGAAAACGTGTCATACTAGGCATGATTCTCGGGTTTTCACCTGAAATTTCTCTGTTTATCAAATCAGAATCATTCAATCGTTGTTTATAACAACTGATTATCAAATATTTGAAATTCAAAAATGAATAAGGTAAAGATAACGGACAGTGATTGATCTCAAAAAATCTACAAATAATACAAATCAGTTAACAGGGCATAAAACACGGACCCCCGGAATTTCCGGAACTAGGTAGGATCATGTGCCTAAGAAGAGGAGAAAGCATCCCCTCTCGACCAGTCACAACCGCCCTTAGCCCTATGTATTGATTTGGTAGACGGCGTACTCCGTAGTATAAAAACAGACATAACAATTGGTACAAAACACGTCAGCCAAAATAAAAAAAAAAGATCGGTTTGGATTACTCAGGTAAAATTGCTCGAATAATCCACTGAATATCACCTGACATCAGGCCCAAAGATCAAGAAACATTTTAGACTTAAGTCGAAACTGTATACTGTTATGAAATAATTTAAAACCCAAAACAGTCCAAAACAAAAATGTTCTGTAAGATTGTATTGCTAATTTGCCGTCTTTTTGAAATTCAGTATGTAAACATTTATAAGTATCACACAGGTATCTAAATTCTAACAGACGTCTAAATTTGTGATATGATCTCTTGGCTAGATGGACATTCTGCTTTTTAGATCTGAGTCATCATCGCTTAGTTTTGTAATTGCCTTTCAGATAATGAAAATGACAAATTAAAAATAACATTCATATTTGAAAATAAAAAGATCTTCAATTATTTAAAAAAAAACTATTACGTTAGAATGATTAAGGAAAGCAATATTAATTACAATTAGAAAGTCAAATACTTGTCCAATGCACTTTACACAGAAAGAGATAAGGGGAAAAAACCTGTAATTAATATAAATGTGGATTTCCCATGGATTACAAAAATGAGTTAGTAAATCATGAACAGAAAAAGCACATTCGTTAATATTTTTTTCTCATTGCAGGTATGTATTTCAAATAGAAATCCAAGACATCACTGTCACACACAAAAATAATAATAATAATGCCGGCATATTAAATACAAAATTACAAACCTTTGTAAATATAAAGGAATCCCATCTCTAAGAGTGACGGCAGTAAAAAGCTCTGTATTTGGATCAGAGCCGTTATAGTTTGTAAACAATTCAGATAAGGACCTACAAGGTTAGAGGAAAAAAGGATACATTAATCCATTTTTAAGCTTAACTGATTTGTAAAAATGTATATTTAATTCAAAGACATTTTAAAGAAAATTTAACGATAGCTACTCACATCTGTATTTATTTTTTATTATTTTAATGATAGAGTAATGACACTGATAATTAATTCTGAGAGAATCCCCTTAAATTTCCATTTTTGAGCCATATTAATTTTAACTGCACTAGAGGATTTGCAATAGAAAAATCAGTGACCTAAATGTTTTTACATAAATTATTACAAAATTGAATGCCTGTCATATGTTTAAGGACATCTCCATATAATCTTGTTTGAACGAAATAATGGAGTGAAACGTGTATCAGGATTGCTTTAAGGAAGCTCTAAACACTAGGCCTAATGAAAAATGCTTTTTGGAATTTGAGAAAAATATATCATATAAAGGTGCACATATTCAGTGTATCTAGCTCATTTTCAACATAGTGCCTTATTTCTGCAGAAAAAAATGTTCATAGACAATGGACTATTCATGAAAGAAATCACTGTTGTTTACTTGCATAGGGAAAGTTAATGGAAATAATGTATTCAATCACTTAATCTTGGTCTAACATAACATTAAGAATACTTTAATTCATAAGAAATTGTGTCATTAACTGTAGATTCCCATTTATTCTATTTTTCTTCTATGGGTGGATCACTCTAACTCAATAAAACAACCCTACAAATAGAACTCTTTAGTGTGCAGTATTTAGAGCTTCCTTAACATTTGAAAATATCGTTCAAAAATAACTTTATCTTAAAATTGAAAGCATGAAAATCAACATAGCACTCACCTTTCTAGGTCCGAAGGATTTCTTCTCTCCTCTGGTCTAAGTCTGTAAGGTGTCCTTGGGGTCCCTAAATCAGGAATCGACAGGTGGGTGTTTCGAAGGTAAAGGCGTGTACGTTCGGGAATCCGTCCCATTTCCTCAACAAAACGTACAAATGTTAATCCTAATTCTCTACCGGCTTTAATCATCCTCGGGTGGTTTGCAGGCCTTAGCCGCATGGCACCAAAATCAACAGGAAGATCAGGGGCATCTGGTAAAGTTCTCGTGTACATCCTGCCACCAACACGATTAGAGTATTCATAAATACCTATCCGGAGGCCCTTATTTCTAAGCCTCCATCCTGTGTAGGTACCGCCAATACCGGCTCCGATAATGCTTATATCCTCAATGTATCCTCCTTTGAAAAGGACAAAATGAACATTTTATCAACAAACAAAAAAATTGTAAGAGAGGTTGGACCACTTTCTTTTATGACGTGCTATTGAATAGTGACATAGTGATCTAAGCTCTGAAAATTGCATCGGACACCAGAAAAACATTGGCCCCTCGTAAAACTGAAGAAAAGGCCATGTACAAATTGTGCATATTATGCTAGATAATAGTATGAAAAATATATATAGTGTTGGAAATGTTATTGGTTGAACATTCCCTCCCTTTCCTTCCAGTAGCAGGATGATTGAGTTGCCAAGAAATGTGGTCGGAGTAGGTTTGGAACCCACACCAATCCTTCCTTAGGAAAAAATCCCGAAACCCACCAAACATATTTTAACATTGTTTTAAAGATGAAATTGTACATGAGGTCAAATAATTTTTTTCAGGATAGACCGATTCAGATAGATATTTTCAACATTACTTAGAGGACATACTATGAAAATAATATTTATGGCTTTTGCCACAAAGTCCATTCCTGTTAATAATAAGATGAGCATTGATAATTAACAATTCAAATAACGATGACTGAGGATTTAATGCAGTAATTATCTCTGAAATTTGTAACTTGCAATTTGCATATATCCTTTTTAATGGTGCGCACTGACTATGTCAAACCTCATAGTAGGACAGGTGCGAAAATTTTGCGACTAAATTCTTTTCATGACGTGTTTTTTCCAAACTCTGGCTGACTGAAATCTCACATTTTTTTCCAGATATAACTTATAAGTACGAATAAAATATTATCAATTTTAAGTCTTGAATTTTTATTTTATATAAATTGTTACAAAAATTGAATGACTTTAATATGTAAAAGTTATTACTACAATTAAGATTCCGAAAACTGCTGAAAAATAACAATGATCGATGTCAAAACTGAGTTTCAAGATTTTTGAGACATTTCCCTGCTGTTTAACGGACCCTATCTGTAACTCCTTCACAAATGTAAAAACATCGGAAAATGTCAGGCAAAGTTTCAATCAATGCCTTTAGTTTATGTTTAAAGGTGATTTAACATTGATATGATCCAGAATATTTGGAAAATTTATCATTATTAGCATGATAGCTTGTCTTGGAATGCTTACAACAGACGTTTCTAAAAAGGAAAATCCATGACAAATTTATGCAGGTGCATTTCAATTAAACTTATAGTCATTAACTATGATAAAAGAGGTTGTTCTATTATACTGGTGCTAGACTTAAAGAGAAGACAGAATATGTTTGCCTTCATGCAAAAAAAAATCAATTTATTTAGTAGTAAGTATTTAGATTATACATGTAATCTTTTATTTTTGACAATCGATGATCCATGGGACAATTCAGCACAATCTTGTTCCTGCACATTGAAACAAAAGTACATGCAAAATCAATATGAATACGCCCGTACAAAATTCGATTAAAAAACTAAAATTCATTCAAGTAAGTTCATTAGCATGACTACATTAAAAAAAAATATATTTGTCAAAGATGTTTTTCTCCAGAATAATGTTTAACTTTTTAGAATATAAAGTTTGATTTATCTTTGACGTGTGTTGATCGAAGTAATTCGAAAGTACAGGAATTCCATATTGTAATATGTTCCATTAACAATTTTCTCTATTTCTTATTGATGAGCTAGCATGTTTAAAATTCCAATTCTGTAAAAACTTTTTTAGAATCAATTTAAGAGTACACGAATGCTAAAATAATTATGATTTGAATTATTCTCCCTATTTCACATTTATAAACCAAATGTATAATAACCTTTTTGATTAATTGAATGGAGAATTTCTGAGGAACTTTTCATGGGAGTACGCAGATTAAAAGATTTCTTTATTTATCCTAGTTTAGCTGAAAATTGCATCGTATTTTTTAATAAACAATGCCAAATAGAGATGACATTACAGATAGATTTTTTTTCTACTTTCAATCTTTCATTTCAGAACTCTCGATATGTCTCAAAAGTATGTCACCATAACAATCCGTATGTTGCTAGAGGGTTTAAAAATGACACACTTTTCAAATTTTATTTCCATGCATTTTAGTTATCGCTTGAGTAATGATAATGAAAAAAAGTAAAAGTAACGAACTGTGATCGATCTCAAAAAATCTAGAAACAATACAATTCTGTGAAAAGGGATTATCCTTAAGAATTATCATTAGAAGAAAATTTACCTTTAGATTCTCCGAGAAGAAGAAATATACATACACACGCTGCAACAAATCCCATATTCCTCTATAATTACAACAAACAATAGCCAAATCTTTTATGATTTTAAATATATACAAAGCACTATTTCAAGTCTTTTTAAGATTACAGAAGGAAACTCGTTAATATTTATGATAATTGGAAAAACCGTTCAAATTAAGACAAGAAAGATGACCGGACATGTGTGTTGCAAGGTTAATTAATATGCTGTTATTGTGCATTTGAAATAGGACAGGATTTTATATCTTGGGCAGGAATTCAAATACCACCATTAAACTGATGTCACAATGACTCATTAACATGCCTGATTTTGTAAATTAATTACCTTTGCATCAACATGTCTGCAATTTAATGTGCATGCAAATAATTTAATAAAGCTATTTACCTTTCCCTCACTGTTATTTTACAAGGAAAACCCAAGATTATTTTGATAAAATTCATACAACAGAAATTTCATTTCTGTGCGTAAACACGAGCATAATAATTTTTCCCACAAACTGGTATCTGCAGATACGAAGACCAGTAAACATATTTTCAAAAATATTTTTTTAATTATCTTAAGTTTTTAACAGGCTTTTCAATTAGTACAGAGACCAGAACCATAGTATTTTAATGAATTATAAATTAAGTAACTGTTATGGATTTGAAATTACGTTGTGGGTGTGGTAAGGTTTAAAAAAAATTGTTTAAAAATATATTAAAGGGTAATAAAAGGACAAAGAACGAATTTATGGTGCCCAGGTTTTCCATTTTAGTCGTAGACTGTACATAGAGAAAAAAAGTTCCCTCCTAACAAGTATATTTACTATTTTTGATCTACTTTAAACGTCCTTTTCTCCCTGTGGATTAATTTACGATATGTTCATGAACACGATTTTTCGCGGAAATTTGTCACAAAGTACATTGAAAACCTCCAAATCCAAGGGCATTCCAAAAAAAAACCCCGCTGATTAAACAGAAATGGTGATTGCGCGGAATTATAACCCCGTGGAAAAAAGTCCGTTTAAAGTAATTAAAAGTACCTACCCTTTTTCGACGCTTCAGGAATTGGAGAATGATTCATTCGCTTAAATGAATTATCATTCAATTAAAAATAAACAATCCAACTGAGTTTTCTAAAACAAATCAATCGTAATTTGACTGATTTGAAATATAAATACGTATCCATGTATCTATGAAAGATTATTCTTACAAGTTTGTTGGCAATCAAAGATCCAAATACACGTGTAGTGATGGAAGTTAAAATTGGGAGAAAGTCGTTTGAGTTCTTTAACACTTGGTTTGATCAAGACTCGACAATTTGTAAGGTGTGACAAACAAGAAGTGCGTTTCAGCCCTCATTCTACTAGTACGTCTTTTTGTTGTTGACAGATATGAGTGAATCCCTGAAAACTAATAAGTCATAAATTTTAAGTAAAAGTATCGATCTTGTTGAAAGAAAAGGATTGTTAGGTATCATCATAAAGAAAATATCATAAAATCATTTTTAAAAATGCGTTTAAATAAATGTTCAGATATTGTAGGAAACATGTATGGATATACAATGTACCTGTACCGGTAAATGAAAAGATGTATTATTTTTCTCATGAAATTGCAGGAGTCTACATTTATTTATTTTAAGAAGTGATGACAACAGTTATATATCTTTTAATCTTGTCTGGTGATGTTGTCACTACTGTAAATCACTTTTTATTCACGAGAACTTTATTTTCCGTCTGCTCGCAAAAATTGCGTTTTCGCTTAATTTTTGTTAGCATTGATTATATACAGCAATACCCATATTTCGTGAAAATTTTGTCATGCTTATAAATAGCAAATACATACCTCGCGAAGATAATGTGTCGCGAAATGTGGTGATCTATAGTGCAACATATAATAATCATCAATTATATTTTTTCCTTTTTCTTATTTGACAATGGAATTTGTATAATGCATGCCCGTAGAAAGCAATTTCAGTTGGGGGGGGGGGGGGGCACAACCATACATTTTTAGCTGAGGGGGCTCTATCAACTACCAAAAATTTCTTGACAAGCAAAAATAAAAAAAAAGGGTCATCAGACGTTTTTATTGGGGGCATATAAGCGTATAGTTCTGTTTTCTATAGTACTCTATATATCGGCAAAATTACTGGGGGCATGGCCCCCCGTGCCCCCCCCCCCTCCCCCCGGTACCTACGGCCATGTAATGTAAGGAAAACACCTTAGATATTCCGAACTACACTGTCATCATCTAAGCGTTCACCTTTCATTTTGTGCCATAATTTTTACTCCGTTCGCTTTCTGCGTTCGGTTATCGTTCAATAGCCATTTAACAAGTAGCGTTCAGTGTTCGTTCACCGTTCATCAACCGTTCGCTCACCGTTCAAGTGGGAAAGTAGACTGATTCAACCATCAGAGAGTCCCTTAAAAAAAGTTTTATAGTCTCTGTAGTCACCTATGTATTATGACAATAATCTTTATATTTTTCCTAGACCTCATCTTGAAATTACATCCTCTGCGACGAGTTGTTCAAGCATATAATTTACACAATGAAATTTTCCCTATATAGTTATCTTTTAAAGACGAATTTATGACATAAATGTAAGTGAAAAACTAAGCCAATCTATACCACTTCCCTACTGTTCCTGGTGGAAAAATAAGATGTGTACATATAGCAGAGAACACATTCAATGATTTCAGGATCTGGGAGAAGCTTTTTTGATATTACGTAACTAGATTCCTTACTTTACTTACTTACTTAGGCCTGTCGTTCCGTGAGGAACATAGGCCATCGACGTCAGTCCTCCAACGAACTCGATTCTGGGCTGCTTTTACTGCATCTTGCCAGGTCATATCCTGTGTCTTTAGCTCTGACTCCGAGTCACGCCTCCAGGTGTTTCTTGGACGTCCTCTTTTTCTTTTGCCCTGTGGGTTCCAAGTCGGGGCCTGGCGTGTGATGCTGGATGGTCGCTTACTTAGCGTGTGTCCAATCTAGCCCCACTTCCTCTGTCTGATTTGTACGTCCATTGGTTCCTGTCCTGCTCTTTTCCATAGTTCTTCATTTATGCTTTAACTAGACTCCACTGCACAATAAAACTACCGAATATTGGACATTGGACAGACGAATATACGCAGTTGTAGAGTGAAAGTTCATATGGAGCAGATAAGAGTTTTTCCCATTACCGCTACATATTTCATCATTTCTACACAGTTTCTAGCGGGTATATGATTGGTTCCCATGATTCGATAAGCATTTGGTTGGATTCTTTCATTTTCGAAGTAATAATAAACACGAATTTTAAAGAACTTCAGTTTCACAAAGAGTGGAAAGAAATTCCTTAATATGTGCTCTCTAGTTACCGATCATATGAATAACTCGTAACTAAAATAAATCCGAATGAGAAAGATATTCTCATGGGTGTTAATCTTGCCCCGTTATAAGCAAACATGATCATATGAAGCAGAATTTATTTAAAAACATTTACATGAAAAGTATGTCTCTTGCTGAGGCCTTCTAATCGACATTTAGATAATCAATTAACAATATTCATTTTCATTCCTACGTTGATTCGATATATCCCATTGAACTCAAAATACAAGACACCACAGTGTTTAACACATCTGTTTCATATTTTGTATATGAAACTTTTCTATCGTCAATCTCCCTTCTAATGTGGCAATATAACATTATAAATTACATATGGAGTTTATGTCTCCCAGTTGATTCGATACACAAGAGCTTGTTTTACGTACGAACAATTTCTCAAACGAGGTGGGCTATTGAAAATGAAGGTTTTGATACAAGAATATCACCAATCTCGGTAAGAGTTAATATTTCGCAAATTCTATGGTCGATACATTGACCTTCGTTGCAAATACAATCTGTCATTAAGTTGAATGTTGAATGGGGCTCGCGGCGGGTGTGGTCGGTCGGCGGGGGATGCTTAGACCTCCTGTGCAATTGATCTCACAACTAGAATTTTCTGGGTCCTTGTTTTCCGCCCTGTTCACAGATTTGTATTATTTGTAAGGTTTGTTTTTTAGATCTGTCACTTTTCGTTAACTTCACTATTTTCATTTGTATAAGTATATACTCGTATCATACAATAAAAAATGTTCAAAACAAATCTTTTTTTTAATTACTTTATTCATGTTCGGAGAAAGATTTCAATATACTTGAATACGACATAACCTTTTCCAACAATAAATACTTTTTTGTGGGATGGAAGACTTGGATAACCTGCATATATTAATAAACCCTTAAATATATATATTTCACAATAGCAAAGTTGATTCTAATATATATATATATATATATATATATATATATCTATATCTATATCTATATATATATATATATATATATATATATTTCCAGAATGATCTAATTCCCTAGTTAACAGCAAAATCAGGATTTTACTCCCAACTTTCTCAACCTAACTGTATCCCAAATTATTATGAATTCACTTCTTAATATACAACTAATTTGAGTCATGCATGATAGTTTTTAAAATAAATTTCTGGGGAAAACAGACATTATAATTTTATAAGATGTATGGGCATTGCTTATATAATGTTATGTGCATAAATTAATCACAGTTGAGTGGAAGGTAACAAATTAATTTTGTGTAAACGTTCGATAAACAAATGACATGAAAACAAATTAAAATGAATTATTCTCCCTTTCACTGGTTTTAGCATGGAATTTCCATGTTGTTTGTAATTTTCACAAAATCAATTTTTAGGATATTGAAAATCCTACACTAACCACTGAGAAAAAAAATAATATTCATGCATTCTGCAGGTGTAATATTCCTCATCTTACAGCCTACATAAGTTAATAAATTATATATTGCTTCCTTCTAAGACAATAAAAACGTTGACATTTTTTCAACATATAAAAAAAATGATGAATTAAACTTTCTGAAATATTTGTATCACGAAGCAAAAACGGCTATTTTTGACATTCATAACTATCTAGACTTTATCACATTTATTTTTGATTTATAAAATTCAAATACAAGAAATAGTCTGATTAAATTATTTTTGATCAATTTCAAATATACTTTTAAAATAAGATAATTTAATTATTTCGTAAAATTAAATAATTTTATTATTTAATATATTCAATTACTTTGTTAAGGTTTGTATTTTAAGACAATTTTTAAGAAAGTTTAAAGGAACAGTGATAATGTCATATTTTGCAGAGAAGGTATTTCATATTTACTTAATTTGTTCCTGGTCAGTTGAATTATTTACAACCTGGTTGCAGGGTTCAAAGTTGTAACTGTAAATTAATTTTTATCTTAAGGGACTAAATCATGATTGATCCCTTGTGTTAGAAATGTTTTAAAAGTTTGTTGTTTTTTTTTTTAAATTGGTGTTATGTAGCCCCTTTCCACGGTATCAAACGTACCATTATTGTGTAACTTCAGTTGCCATATCGCACCTATATTTTTTGTAATTTTCTTGTCAAAAAAATTACTATGCGTTATATTCTAAAATTTGATTGGTCATTTTTATTGTCAAAGAAAAAAAAAATAGTTTCGGCCTGAGCAAAGTTGTATGTCCGTTGCGTCACTTCTGCTCCTGATAGCAATAGTCGTGTACTTATTTTAATTTCCAAATAAAAAGCAGTAAACGACATTTGTTTAAAACGCAGTACTTACCTTAAACATCTTTTGAACTTTCACCTGTTTGAAAATTATCTAAGTTCTGGTTGTCAACGTAGATACATAATTTTAAAGTTATTCTAAGGCTACAAATTAATATGCCTTTACTTTAAAACATTTCAAACAAACTTTATTTAATAATTTTCTGCGAGAAATAAAATCGAATAGAAAAAGAATAACAAGCTAGTTTTCAATGTGACTGAGTCAATGATACTTCCTAATTTATATTTTGATATTTTTTTTTCTAGAAAACCTCACAAATGCAAAAAAAAAAAAAAAAAAAAAAAAAAAAAAAAGATCAATGATTTCCATTGTGTTACAGTTATGGCAATTCCAAGTTTTTAAATGTGCAAAAATGGTCAACGACAAAACATCTACCCAAAGCAACCAATAGTTATACAAAAAAAAATATGCAAATTAATATATCATTTACCAAAAAAAAAATCACTTATAAACTAATATACTTATTACACTTTTATAATCTTTTCGCACTTATTACATTTTCAACAGTGAAATACTGTGATTTATTTATTGAATAAAAGTTATATTCTCTCACAGTGTTAAAGGATACCCAAGTGATATTCTGTCACAGTGTGAAAGGATATCAAAGTAAGCAAAAATAATTTTGGCCTATCAAAAGATATAGTAACTAAACGGTCTTCATAGAGATTAAAACTTTCAATTTCTTCCCAAATGTGATGCTAAATCCAAGTTACAATGGTTTCAGTCTCACAACTGCTAAGCTATGACTTCTCAACCGCTCAACTATGACGTCACAGTCTATAAACTGTGTTAAGAAAAGACAGAGGCAAAGGGAAAATCAAAGAAAATGTAATAAACAGAAAATTCAATGTTTTGTAATTGAAATGGAGTCTATTTCACTCCTGAAAATATCAAAAAATCCTGTCTCACTCGTGAAATAATTTTTATATCCAACTACAAAACATTGAATATCCTCTATATATCTATTCTGGATTCTGAAAATCCTTACAAACATTTCATGGTTAGATAAATGTTCTATCAAGACTCTTTAGTAATTCCCCATGAAAATATTAACAGTAGTGAAGGAAAAACTTTAGCACTACTGTGCATATTCGAGAAGAATTTTAATCAAATGTGGATAAAAAAAAAACACCAAAGAATTTTCAGCACAACATTTTCCAAAAATAAGCCAATTCAAAACACATTTACGACTCCTCAACTCCGCATGATAAATTGAAAGAGAAATTATTTGATATTCTTTTTTTTTAAATCCACTCTAAGATATAACACATAACTTGTGATAATTGGCGAAACTATCCAGGAAATATCTTGTTTAACATTCTAATTCTTCTCAAAAGTATTCCGAAGTTGATATTAAAAAAAGATCCTTGAATTGAAACTAACAGTTTTAATCAAATTATAAAATTTGAAATTTCAGTCTAAGCATTAAGAAAGAACTTCTAATGTAAACATGAAATCTAAATGGTAAATTAGCTTTTAAAAAAGGAACTAAAATAAAATAGTTTCAAAGCGGTTGTCTTTATACCTTGGATTTAATTAGAAAAATTAATCTCCACTCTGATCTAAATGAATAGGGGAATCCTAAAGTCCCTAATTCAAACCTGCAAGTGTGCGAATTAAAGAAGTACAACTAAGTATGTTCAGAATTTTTTTAAAATGTCATCAAAGGGAGCAAATGTAAGTTGTACTTCTCTACCAGCTACTTAATCCTTAGAAGATTTTTAGATAATGTCACCTACGGTCAGCATGAAGTTTAGGAGCATCCACAAAAGTTTCTAGTATTAAAAAATTTCAGTTTGGAGACCTTTGTTTTGGAGCCATTCATAATAGTCCGAAAGATAGAAACAATCCAAGGCAGAATCCTGACTGAAGGAAAGTATTGAAAGGTTAATATTTAAATGAACATGATTTGTTAAAATGACTTTGTTCATTGTTGTAATTAAGAAAGGAACAAGGATCTGGGTGTGTATACTGTCATAGCTGACATCTGACTTATTGGTTTCAGAAAAGAATCATGCAATTAAAGATATAATTGGGTTTGTGACAAAATATGGCCAAGTCATCTTCGCAGAATTTACAGTAGAGAAAAATTAATAACCATAACATATAAATAAATATAGAAGAGGATTTCAAATATATTGATGCAAATCAGAAAAAAAATATGAAGGAGGAAATGCACTAATGTTTACTTTTATGGAAATCTATACATGAAACTAATAACTGTAAACCAGCTTTTTTTTTGTCTTTGTCTCTGTGCTTTTTTTTTTTTAATTTTTTTTTTTTTTTGGGGGGGGGGGGGGCTTTGTTTATTTGTTTGTCCTTTTTCTTTCTAAATCTTTCATTGTTTTTTTTAATTTTTTTTTCTGGAGGGGATGCTTTTGTTTGTTTTTTCTTTGGTCACCGGTCACACAAATTGGCGTTTTACAAAAATCTTGCGAACTAATACAAAAGATAAAGGAAAATGCAATGAGAACATATTTTGTTATCCTGTGCACAGAGTACACAAAAATGAACAATATTATACCACGAAAATGGATTGTAAGTTTTGGACAACTTCTAAATACTCAACTGCAGAAAAACAAACAAATCTATCGAATTTTTGGATCTGTCCAGTGTCAGGGAACATTCATTTGGCTTTCATATCCAATTTGTATATTTAAAATTCACATACATTATGGTAAATGTCACAATAAGATGTTTTTGAAGTCATATATGGCGTATTTTTGATAAATTCAGACTAACTAAAATTAAAAAGATCTTTCTATTTGTTTTATTACTTTATATAAAGATAGGACTTTCCTATAAATTATACAATTTAAATCAATCATGTTTCACAGATATTAGAAATTTGAAACAGTAACCGATTTATTTACCGACTCCGCATATAAATATCAGACACAGTTTAAAGTAAGTTTAACTAAGGGAACAGAGTTTATTCAAGTTCAAAATCGGTGAAAACTTTAATTTGAACGTAAATAACAAATATGTTCATCTTCACTCAATCTCGTATTTTCATTTTTTAGCTCAGTTACGCCATATATAGCTTTAGTTCTTATCCTTCTTTTAATATGTATCAGATTGGAAATTAAGGAGTTTTAAATTAAATTTAAATTAATGTTTTAAATTAGAATTTAAAAAAAACACAATCAATCGGCATTTCCGTAGGCTATGTGAGAATACTTCATCAAAGTAACACTTTTTCTAGCATAGAGATGTACATGTAAATCATGAAAGAAATCGTTTTCTTTTTTTCATTAAAAATATTTTAAAATTACGATTGAAACTGTTTTTAATAATATTTTTACTGAATACTTTCATAATTCCAATAAAATGACTGTGACTGTGACTTTATATAAGGATTTAGATACGTAAATATCTCATTTTTGGATGGTGAAGATAATAGATAAATACCATGGAGAAAAATATTGACCTTGAAAGCAGAAGTTGTATAAGTATCCGTTTATTGACTTTTGAGAATTATAATACAATTAATTCGGAATAAAGCTGAAAAAAAGGTATTTTGTCGTTGTATTTTATTAAAAAAAAGAAATATTTCAGAAATAATCAAAACCTTGTTCTCCGTAGGTACTGTTTGTGGTAAATGGTGTAAACCATTTAATGTGTAGGGAACACGTTGTCGGGGTCCATTCAAAAGACACATGGCGAGAAGTAACATCTGGTCGGACAAAGATCAATTTCTGAGTGCGTGGATCTCTTTTTGTGATCAATGGCGCAAAGATGGATATTTCTTCAGGTCCGTTCAGGTAACTTTATGTAAAATATACCTTCATCTCTTGTTCGACACCAGTATGAATTGCTATTTTTTGATCTAATCATTTTTTTTCTAAATGGCAATTGAAAGTGATTTTTTTCCAATTTTTAACAAAAGTAAAAATTTTGCCGGAAACTTAGCAGTGCATTACAAACAAGATTCTTCAGCGATGTATAGTTGCAATAGGAGGGAATTTCAGTAATATTTGTAAGTAGAAAAGTTTTGACTTTTTTGGAGGGAAGGGTGACTAAATTCCATACCCCTTAACAAAACAGTTCAGAAAGTGCTTTATTGAGATCAATCCCCATAGCCTTGTGTACATTGTAAAGTTATTACAGTGACAAATGAACTTACTTAGATAAAAGCAGTGCTATCGAACATTTGATTAAAATAAAAATAAAATGAAAAATAATAAAACTGTATAAACTGTAATCAAGCTGAAATGAGGAAAATTTCTGTCTTTTCGGTCTGATGCGATCCCTCACTAAGTGCTTGAAGGTCGGAAAAGCCTTGATAGTACGTACGGTTTATAGATATTTATTCATTTTAAAGATAATATCACGGGTGAAAGAAAACAATAATTCAACATGACTTTCAACTTATTTCAGGTCAAGCTGATTCATGTGACCAATCAAGTTATTGCTGGAATCATCAACCGAGAAGAAAATGGCTAGGAGTATACGAACAAGACTTCTAGCTGTTATTTTCCTTGTGTCATCAGTCTGGTTATTCGTAACTTTATTTCTTTTTGATATTGAGAGTGAAATAAACAAAACAAGGACTAAAGATGAATATCCAAATATAGCTAAATTTGTAAGAATTGTTAAAAGAGCAGATGATTTCATGAAACTCCGTGATCGATATACAAAATCTTACTTTAATAAGACATCATGGATCAAATATCAGGAGAAAAAGAAACGAAGAGAAATGTTGAAAAAATGGAAAGTCGAACTTTCACTTCAAAAGTTGGACAAAAAATTTACTGACAATTCCTTTAAAAGCAGTGAAAGTAAACCATTCCAACTTAAAAACTCCAGGCTTGATACAACAGCCAACATTTCAAAAGCAAGCAGCACAACCCTTTCGCCGAAAGTGTTGCCTAACGATTCAAAACAAATTAAAGAGAGAGATGATACCCAAGAAAAAGTTTCACGTAAAGTTTCGGAAAGAGAGAGACTACGTCATTTAGAGAAGATTCTTCCACCTATTGCACCAGGTTAATATAAAACCTTTCTGTATAGAATTTATACTGATGAACTTCATTATCACGAGCATAGATCAATGAAATATATTTCAATAGTGACTTAAATTGGATATCTTTACCCTAATATTAAATTTACCTTTGATATCTGCAACATTTATATTGGATGTAACAACTGTTTGAGATACTGAGGTTTACCTGTAAATTTTAACATGTAGATTATTGTGATACCTGTAATATTTTCTATAAATATTGTTAAGGTGTTTGAGACTTTCAGGTGAATATGGTCATCCTGTAAAGCTGAAGAAAGAAGAACTCCGGCCAGACCAACAAAAGATTTATGACGAACTCTTCAAGAGAAATTCCTTTAACCAGTACGCTAGCGATATGATTTCATACCATAGGAGACTTCCAGACATAAGAAACCCAAGGTATTTGTGCTATGAAATAAACTGAGATGAATGTATACAAGTACATTCATTTTGAAATGCAGAACAACAGAACATAAAAAAGAGAAAAAGATGAAAATCAATTTCCCATGATAATGAGATCATTGCAAATAATTTAAACGTACCTTACAACAACTGTATAAATCTAAGTACCTTACCCATTGGTTTTCCAAGGACAATTCAAGATTTCTATTTCGTTTATTTTATGTTTAACTTGATGAAGAACACATGTACAATGCCAATCCCCGGGATCATGAAATGTCTTAAGCTTAAGTCAAAATCTGTAACTGTCCAAACTAAAGTTACGTACTTCAATATTGCCTCACCAAAGTGCTGTTACCTTCAAATCTAGAGCTTAAGTTGACAATATATAATATCTTATGTTAGATGATTGAAAAAATGACTGAATAAAGTCTGTTTCATGATCTGGGACCAGATCTTCATCGAAAAGCTACAACTGCTATATTTTTCTATGATACAGTTGTAAGCTAAAGACGTTTCCTAAGGATTTACCTGCTACCAGCATCATCATTTGTTTTCATAACGAGGCTTGGTCTGTATTATTACGCACAGTTCACAGCATTTTGAACCGTACACCATTACACCTTATTCATGAAATCATATTAGTGGACGATTTTTCTGATTTAGGTAAAATTATTTTTGTTTTAAAATACTTATGATGGATATTAGAATAATTCTTATTTTATCTTTAAGTTTCATTAACTTACAATAATTAACTTTTGTTGCCTCCTCCATAAAAAAAACAACAAAGTTTGACACATTATCATTCAAAATAAACATTCTTTTTTAATTTTTTCCAGATTTCCTTAAAGAGGAGCTAGATGATTATTTTTCAGAGAAAGGATCTGGGAAAGTTCGTGTATTAAGAACAAACAAGCGAGAAGGTTTGATCCGAGCACGACTTTTAGGTTATGAGGCAGCCACTGGTGAAATTCTAACATTTCTAGATTCTCATATCGAATGCTTTTCAGGTATGGAGGATTTTACCATCTTTTCAATCTAATTGTTGTACAATACATTACCGTATATATTCGCCTATAAGTCGGTTTTTTGGGAGTTAAACTTTGGTCCAAAACTCTTTATCCGACTTATACGTGAGTTATAACAAGATTGGTATTTTAGTAGGTCAATCCCTCTAATTTAAGCTTAATAAATACAACCGACTTATAGGCGAGTATATACGGTACATGTAGTATTTTCCAGTAAGTTCTTCTATCTATATCATCTATGAGTGCTCCTTCCGACACAATTATTTGTCAATAGTTTGTTCACTGGAACAGAAAATTTGTTAAATTGACATGTATGTAATTATCAAACCTACACAATTAATACTTTCATACTTTATTTTTCATTGGTAATTTCTAAATGTGTAATATTGGTTATTTACTGTCATAGGCTGGCTTGAGCCACTGCTGGAGAGAATTGCAGAGAATCACACGCGGGTTGTGGCGCCTATTATAGACATAATAAGTGATCAAACTTTCGCCTGTGGAGGGTCAGAAATAGCAGCAGTGGGGACATTTGACATTTCAATAATGGGGTATAAGTGGCTCACTATACCGAGGGAAGAAAAGGAAAAACACGGCCAGATAATGCCTTGGAGGTGAGGAAATGTGTGATTAAGCACTATTCTGTGTATATCAATATAAAAAAAACTCACGATTAAATAAATGATGGAGAAAATATTAAAACAGTATTTTCATTTGTTTTTCAAATGTAGTTACGTCTGAATCAATTCATTTATATTCCATTCTATGTAGAACATTACATATATACATGTGTATGATTACATATTCATGATGTTAATAGTATTGTTTGTAGTCTAAATCAAATACATGAGATTACATATTTTCAGGTTATATATCATGATTTGTAAAACACCATATAAAGGTTTATTTTCGACGTATCACACTTGCAAACGTTTTTGCTCCTTTTTAAATTCGCCAAGGCACAGTTGCCAGTTGGGCAAGGGATAATCCTGTCTTCTTTGAGGTCATCCCGTTTTAAATTAGCCTACAACCAAGTAAAATGTGGCAAAAATGTTAGTCCTCTAATATTCCTGCAATTTCTAATATTTTTCCTTCTGTGCCTTATTTTGATTTTGTTCTAAGGACTCCCACAATTGCTGGTGGGCTGTTCTCCATTAACCGAGACTATTTCACAAAGATGGGGACCTATGATCATGGAATGGATATCTGGGGAGGTGAAAACCTAGAAATATCATTCAGGGTAGGTTATGTTATTATACTATTAATTACCCCTTATGAGGTCAACATGGTGAAATATGGACCCGAGACCTGCCCACGAGGTGACCTGACCTGACCGAGGCCGCGTAGCGGCCGAGGTCAGGACAGGTCAGCGAGTGGGCCAGGTCGAGGGTCCTTATTTAACCATGCTGAACTCATAAGGGGTAATCAGTAATGGATATATGCCGAATACTGTTCTATATGTAAAATTATCAGACTGTTTGAGGCCCGTTAGGGCCGAAAACAGTCTGATAATTTTACATATAGAATTGTATGAGGCATATATCTTACTTAAAACATTGCTATTTAAATGTCCTAAAGTCACCTGGAGGAGTCCGATAATTACACAATAGGAGTTCAGGCATCAATAGTTTTCTACCCGAAACCATCTAATAAGTAGACAAAAGAAAAGAGAAAGTTTTTTTTTCTGTAGACAGTGAAACCAGTGAGTAAACTCTTGTTTCATTCATTCATTCATTCACTCAATGACAGTCGTTTGGTGTAGTAGGAACTATCGACAGTGTTTAGGTGATGAAGGAAATTTTTTCATGATTCGTAATAATTTTTTTCATTAAGTGCGTTTGACATTGATACAGATACAGTGTTGGATGACATCATCAAAATGCATATAAAGTAAAAATGCTGATTTTTATCTGAAAATTTTGATTGGATGATATAATGAAAATATTGGGTTTTAAAAGTGCGGTCATTGGCGAACAAACCTCGTTAAATGAAGAGATTTGCAGACTAGTTCTTTATCAGAAATGGATTTAAATTGGCTTATTCACAGCGCTTTTCGAAAACGCTTTGCCAAAAAACGAATGGAAAGTGTTACTTTTGAAGAAGGTTAAAACTGCAGTTTCTTCCTCTTGGATTTGCTATTTTAATAACTTAATTTCCTCGCATTCGCTTTCCCTGAATTTTTTCTCCCTAACTTTTTTTTGGTTTCTGGACATATTAAACCTTGATTTCACTCTAGTTGTTGGTTTTTTAACTACTGTCTGATTTTGTTATCACTGCCGTCCGATAATATATTATTGGACTGTTAATTATTATTATCGGACGGCTACAGGTAAATTTTTAGACGGCAAGAACAAAGGCATGACGTCAGAGCAATGTTTTAAATTGTTTCATTATACCGATATAAGTTAAGACAATTCTTGTAGGCTTAATTACAAGCTTAATTCTTGTAGGCTTAATTACTAAAATAATCAATTGTGTATTAGACCTTACAAACTGTTATTATCAGTGTTTCATCGGGATCCAGATTCGCTAGTGAAGTTGTTTACTTTTCGCCTGCAAGTCTTGTAAGTTTTTGCGCCGCCGATTTATTAAAATACTCTGTGATTGTCAGTAACATGCATTTTTATAAATTCACAAATACTATTTCCGAGTACAATGACTACATGGTGCAGACTTTTAATGTAAAAAAAAAAAAGAGCCAAGTCTGCATTCGTTGAATTATTGTAACTTTCGTATCACAAAAAGACTATACATATTTTAAAAACGGTATTTTTTGTAATGAACAGTCATTACTGTATGCATTAATTTTTAAATTTGAATGGAATTTAGATTAACAGGTCATTTTTAGCGGTCATTAATTATAATGACCGGGTCATTATACCCCACGTGCAATGATTCGTAGGTCATTATTGCTGTAAACGGTACTTTTTGGAGTCATTATTGAGTTAAAAGCCTTCTAACAAGCCAATCAAATTTGAGTATTTGTGTGGTTTTACATTTATATCTCCATGTACTCATTATAAAAACTATGTTGCAGTGATCCAAGCGCCTCATTATTCTGGGCGATTTGTTTGGGAACATGGTCGTCCAGCCTCGAGGCTCGACGTTATACGTGTATAATGGTTGATCGTGGGTGATTAAAAGTGAAGTTTTAGTTGAAAAAGTCAGTTTGCGTCTGATAAATGTACGAATTTAAATCATAGGAAAAAGAGCATTATTATTATTATCCCGTTTGCGAATAAAATCTCGGAGTACTTTATTCCTCTTGTTGAAAATTTATTTTTAAAGAAATTCCAACAGCAGTAGATTTTGACTTTGGAAATAAAAATTGACTTTGGATAAGATATTAAGCAAAAAATTCATAACGATATAAAAAAAATATTATATCTTTGATCAATAAAACACATTATCAAAACAAATCATACCTTAATTCCATCTAGATTTGGATGTGTGGTGGAAGTCTTGAGATCCACCCCTGTTCTCACGTCGCTCACATATTTAGATCCGTCAGTCCATACAAGTGGGGCAGAAGTTTTGCGGAGATTCTGCGGAAAAACGCAGTTCGTACAGCAGAAGTATGGATGGATGAATATAAACATGTATATTACGAAAGAATTAATTATGATCTGGTAAGAATGAATATGATTGCAAAGTTGGAAAAATTCTTTTATTTAGTTATTTTTTATTTAAATTGGTATTTTACATTGGTTTTTAACGCAAATGAGAAAGTTGACGAGTATAAACAGTTTTGGGCATTCTTCAATTTTGTCAACGTTTCCACGTCGTCGTCTAAGTTACGTAAAATTGTACACGTTTAGTTTTACTGACTTTTGTCTTCATTTATATGCAATTCTTCATTTTTTATCATTGAATTCGTGAAAGTTATCGATAACGGCGATAAATATTTCTAATCTGTGCTTCTCCTTTCATAGGAAAAAGATACTTTTCTTAAAAGTATACTACATGTATAATTTATGTTTTTATATTCATTTCTTTTCTCATGATGTACATGTATGTTTCAAGGAAAACTCTATTCTTAATTCATATAATATACAATACCTGTTGATACCCGTAGTTCTTCATCTGATGTTCTTAGTAATGTGTTAATATTATCTCTTTTTCCTTTGATGTATCCGTGTAAGGTTCTAGAAAACGTAATTTTAACGAAAGTAAAAAAAAAAAATTTCTGCTGAAGTACATAATTATTTCAAATTTATGTGACATCTTTACACAAAAAACAATGAAAATAAACTATTACCCACAATAGCGTCACATCCATGTGCAAAATGACACAAGTGTACATCACAGCTGCATTTCCCCGTGCATTTCTCACCATATGTCGGATAAGGACAAACTTGAAAACATTCGAATCCGTGATATCCCGGAGAGCATGCTGAAATTTTTTTTAAAAAAAATAAGTAAAATTCCCAATGTTTTCTCCAACAGTTACGACATGGTGATTCTATAAAAATATTAAACTTTAATTCAGAACATCATGCAGATCTTATGCGCAAGAAAAGGGACAGAAATGGTAATGATTGTCTAAAAAAAACTTCTAAGATTTTTTTTATTTGAGTCGTCAAATGTATAAACTATATCTCATCAAAGATACCTACATGTATATAGGATGAATGTATACTAGCAACTTATGATTTGTGACTCAGATAAAGGACAACATTATTACATTTAATTGCAAGTTATCATTAACAATATCTAAGTGCAGTGTTAAAATTTAAGAACCTTTCATCTATCAAGGATTGTTTATTAGCTCACCTGAGTCACTCAGGTAACCTTTTGATATTTGTTTCTGTCCGTCGTCTTCCGTCGTGCTTCAATCGTAAACTTTCGAACATTTTCAGCTTCTTCTCTTGAACCGCTGAATCAATTTCGACTAATTTTGGCATATAGCATCAATGGGTGAAGAGGTGTAATTATTGTGAATTTCATGGTATCTGCCCCACTGGGGTGTGAGGGGTGGGGCTTCTAACTGGTGCTATCTATGAAATATTCTTTTATACTCCTGTACATCAAGCAGTCAAACTATTGGCATGATTGTCATAAGTATTGGCCCCTCTACCGAAATTGTGAAATTCATGACCCCAGAATCAGGGCTCTGTATAGTTAAATGTAGGGTGGGGATCTAATGATCATTTAGTGAAAATGCAAAAGTACTTTAACAATCTTCTTCTTTTCCTCTGTATGCAGTGTATTTAACAGATAAACTAGGTTATGTTTGTGACATATCTTCCAAAATTGTAAAAAAAAAAAAAAAAAAAAAAAAAAATTGTGGACCCAGTGTCAGGGGTTCTGATGGTGGGGGAGAGGCTGTATTTGATTATATAGTGAAAATGCATTAATCTGGTGTTGGGGAGGAGGGGTGCTATTGATTACATACTGAAGATGCGTTATTTCTTTGAAATTCTTCTCTGATTATGCGTATTAAGCAAACACACTAAGTGCTTAGTTATGATGAACAAGAGTGCTTCTTCAAAATTATGAATTTCATGGCCCCTGAGTCAGGGGTCTTGTGTAATGCGGGGCTATGATGATTATGTAGTAAAAATGCATTATTTCTTTGAAAAAATTCTTCTCTGCTCCTGGGTATTTAGCAGACAAACTGATTGCAAAGTTATGAGGAGCAAGGATGCTTCTTCCAAAACTATAAAATTCATAGCCCCTGGGTCAGGAGTTTTGATGTAAGGGTGGGGTTTTATTGAATATATCGTGAAAATGCATTATTTCTTTCCAAATCTTCTCTGCCCCTGGATGATTAGCAAACATACTAAGTGCATGGTTACGATAAGCAAGGGTGCCTCTTCCAAATTGTGATTTTTTTCGGCCACTGGATCTGGGGCCTTTGATGTTAGGACGGGGCTCTATCGATTATAATCGTGAAAATACATTAATTCTTTGAAAATCTTCTTCTCTGTTCCTGGATATTTATCAAAGAAACTAAGTGCATACTTATGATGAACAAGTGGGTCTCTTCCGAAATTGAATTGAATTGAATTTGATGGCCACATGCACTGGGAAAGTGGTCTGTTGTTAAGGGAGGACTGTGTTGAACTTATAGTGAAAATGAATATTCTTTGAAAATCTTCTTCTCTGCTCCTGGGCATTTAGGGGCAACAGACTATAAAGTTGTAATATACAAAGGTATATTTACCAGAATATTTAAATTCTCGACCTCTTGTTTAAGTGCTCTGATGCTTTATAGGCCTTTATTACGTAATGTGTAGTTTACTGAGAGTCTAATGAGAGATATTATTCTTCTTTGCTATTCACCTATGATAATTATTCATTCACTGTGCTCTTTGCGCAACATTGTTTCGTCTATCAGTTTATTTTGGGTTTTTTTTAATTCTTCTATTGATCCTTTACAATGTTGTATTATACTCAGGTGACTATCTTGTATAAAAGATATAATTATAAATTTGCTTCTATGCATGGAGACCACTCTGACCGAGGTCTGTCTGTGTGTATTAAACTTGTATTTCCTCAGAACTTTCTAATTTTTGGTTTATGGCGTGGGGGAGAAAGATATTTTATAGAAACTTACTGCTGCAATCCCTGTACTCTTTGTTCCACTTATATCCAGAACAACACCTGAAAACACCTTCTCTGAGAAAAAAAAAACTAAATGTCCTTTACTAGTATATTATCACTGAAATGAAAGTACCTTTTTTTTTTAAAATTTATAAGCTAACCATTACCTTTCGCAATTTGTCTCTGCAGGGATTCTCTCATAATATGATACAAGTACCACAAATATCAAATTTAAATGAGGTGTTATCGTCATTCTGGACTTCTAGGCCTCTGATGTCTGAATTATTTCCTTGAAATAAAACTACATTTCTGTATAAGCCAATTGTTGGAAGCCAGATTGTTAAACTTTAGCTGTGATGAATTGATAAGTTCAGTGTTCTCACAGTATTTCCCAGATTTAAAATTACAAACTTCATTTTCTAATTTAAAGGTTCATGAAAAGCGTTTTCTATTTCTGTCAATGCTTATAAAAGATAACTATAAAAGAAAATTAATTACCGGTTATTAATTCCTCTCGTGTCCTTGGTAGCAAGTGTTCTATACCAACACTGTCATGTAGAAATTTGTATCCGCATTAACAAACCCGACATTTTCAGCATTTTTAAGCAATTAGCCTTTTTAATTTGTGTACAATTTCAAGGACAGCGTAAGACTTTTCCTTTTACTATAAATATTTTTAAGCTTAAACCTGTGAAAGAATTTATATTGAATGCTAAGCAACAAAATAAACTTAAACAAAGTGTTTAAAAGATAATTATAGTAGAGGTCCATTATTAATTAAGGTCAAGGGTAAAACAAGTTAGAGAAAATATTAAAGTAAAGGCTAAAACAATTAGTTAAGAGTAAAAATTAATGTAAAGTCTAAAACATTCAATTAAAACAAGCCCTATAAATTGCCAACAGTGAATGGACTTGTAAGTGGTATCTAAATTTAGTTCTCCATCAATGGGTCTCTGCCCTTGTGCAAGACCAACACAAAGGACAAAGACATATAATTGGGTTATTTTTTATATGGGTGATCGAAACCATCTGGCACTATCCAAGATTATACTTTCGAATTTAAAAAAAAAAAACCCGTAGAACGGCTTTTAGAATATAACTAAACACTTTGACTTTCCAGGGTGATTACGGTGACGTATCACACAGACAAGAACTGAGGCGACGTCTGGGATGTAAAAGTTTTGGGTGGTACCTTCAGAACATGTTACCAGGAATGAAACTGCCAGAGAAGGCTCTATATAGTGGAGAGGTGAGGCGTAGATAAAACAACGCAAATAAAATAATGTACTTATATAATTCGGCATATGATCTAAAAACATACTTTTAAAATATAAAACAACAGCCATTGGGATCACATCAGCTTTGAGAATCCTTAAAAAAATTATTCTACGTTACACAGAGAAAAATGGCCGTGTGATGATAGGATTTTATGGACAGCTTTGAGAATCCTTTAAAAAAATGTCCTCTCCAGATCAATCAGTTCGGGGTAAAACACTGAACACGGGGATACCTTTTTGGATACTCAGTATTCTAAATTAAAAAGTCCAAATTGGGCATATTCCTAAATTTGGATTTTATTTACAAAAAAAGTATCATGTGCAATAAACATCCTAATTGTTCCATTATCTTGTACATGTGTACTAGTTCTTGAGAATAAAAATTATTTTTTTGAAGGTGCGTAATTTGGAGAGTGGTTTCTGTCTAGACACTATGGGGACCACGGCCAACAACAAAATTCACACAATACCCTGCCATGGCCTGGGTGGAAATCAGGTGAGGATCACAACCAACGTATCATTAAAATGTAATTTTGTGTTGGGGGGAGGAGTGGGAGGCTCCAACTGCTTTCACAACCAAATTTTATTCAAACAATGCCACATTACCCCGATTTCACAATACTGTAACAAAAAAGGGGGAGGGGGCATCCAGCCTTTCTATGAATATTTTCAACAACAAAAGGTTATGTTTGGAAAAAAGGGGGAGGGCCCCTTGCCACTCCCTCCCCCCGATACTACGTGCCTGTAATACATGAATACGAGAATGCTAAATTTTCCATGCATTGACACTGGGAAATATACGCATCGTCCTTAAACGAACACATACAAATATGTCAAAACTATAATTTTTGAAAAATAATTACTTTCGATATAATTTTTGGTGTAAGAATTTAAGAGGCTTAATTTTCAAGAATCGAAAGAAATATCGATCGCCTTCTTTTGCCTAGTTTTTCAGGTACACCATTAGTGGCTTCATAGAGAGAGATGAGGCATGTTTAACGGACAAAGATGGCAGTATTTATTATATACTCTGTAAACAGAACGTCACAAAGTGGGAATACACAAAGGTAAGAGTTCAATTCATTCTTCACGTTTTAGTTCACCTGAGCTGAAAGCTCAAGTGAGCTTTTCTGATCACATTTTGTCCGTCTGTCTAGCTGTCCGTCCGTCTGTTAACTTTTCACATTTGTGACTTTTCCTCCTGAACCACTGGGCCAATTTCAACCAAACTTGCCACAAAGCATTCTTGGTTGAAGGAGATTCCTGGGGTGTTTTTTCAAAAAAAGGGCTACGCCCTCTTTCGAGGGGAAATAATTAAAAATTAGTGAAAATTTGGAGGTATCGTATAAAAATATTCTTTTCAAGAACCA
Source organism: Saccostrea echinata (assembly GCF_033153115.1). NCBI lineage: Eukaryota > Metazoa > Mollusca > Bivalvia > Ostreida > Ostreidae > Saccostrea > Saccostrea echinata. The sequence continues at coordinate 15,864,941 of NW_026889777.1, forward strand.
CTGGGCAAAAAAAGTTGAAACTTTTGTGAAACCTTCTTTACATAGTGTAGATTCAAGTTTATTCAAATCATGATCCCTGGGGTTGATTTGGGCCACCATGGGTGATCAAAGTTTTACATAGATATATGTAAGAAAAAAGCCCTGATTAGTAATATTGATATGAAAGCATCCTCAGGTGGTGTAGGTTCAAGTTGTTCAAATCATGACCCCTGGAAGCATCCTCAGATAGTGCAGATTTAAGTTTGTTCAAATCATGGCCCCAGGGAGCAGGGTTCGGCCACAATACACTATCAGAGTTTAACATACAGATATAGGGAAAAAAAGCTTTAAAAATCTTTTTTTCAACAGCAAAACCATGTATAGTCATATTGATATGAAAGTATCTTTAGGTAGTGTAGATTCAAGTTTGTTCAAATCATTAGGGGTAGGGTGGGGCTACATCTATAAATATCATGACACCTGGGACAGGTTGGGGTCACAATAGGGATCAAAGTTTTACATAGGAATCTATAATAGAAAAAAATCTGCTGATGAAGAACAGCAGGGCCATATAGACACAGGTGAACGATGTGGCCCATATGCCTCTTGTTTACTGAAAGGGGTTTTGTATAAATGTTATTTTTGGCATACTGGGCGATCATGGTCATTTTCTCTTTTTTCCTATTTAAACCTCCAGGAAAGGAAGACCCATCTATCTATTAAATTACAATAAATATTATAGCTGTCCAGAACACACTAAATAATAGTTTATGGCTATAAAACTCTTACTTCCTATTTTTAGGTGGATTCGGGGGTACATGTAATTTATTTACTGCCCATTCTCCTGTATGTATTTTGTCTTACATTTGTCTTTCAGGATCACGAGATTCGGGTACAACATACAAACAGCTGTTTGAGTTTGAACAATAAGCTACTTAATGTGCTTCCATGCAACAACGCTCTGAATCAGAAGTGGACTTGGACTAGAAAAATCGAAGATCCAGTGATTAAATGAATGTGTAATTTAATTAGAACTAAATTTTTTTCAGTAGAGTACCTAATTAAGCTTAATATACTAACGCATATGCATGTATGTTTGATTTGTGAATTCTCTCCCCTGTGAGGTCTTATTTAATTGAAATTGTGTTCGATTTGATTGTGTGCAAATGGGAATGTTACCTGAATATATGTTCACAATTTAGGGAATTGACTTGAACAAATAGATCATTTAATTGAAATAAGGTCATTACTTATACTAGTACCATGTGTTCATCAGTGTACAGTTTAAAAATAAATGTCTGAAGACTAGCCATCTCTTAATTGCTACTACAACGCCAATGGGATTAAAGAATTTGAATTGCAGTTTCTAATTAGATTGGGAATTGCTGATTTACAACCACATGGCATCAGATACTGCATACCATATCAACTAACCTTACTCTGGGATTCCAAGTACTAATATCTTTCGTTTTCCTGAAATGTACTATCATCCACCTATAAATAGATATAAATGCAACAGAAACCATAAATTTCTTAATTATCTTGTAGACAATTTATGTGAAAGGTATAAATATCTATTATAGCATCTCCCACCTTATCTGAACTCCACCTTTCAATTTTGAAATTTTGCCTTAGTTTGTTCACAACATTTTAAGTCGGTGGACATCAGAAAGGACAAAGCATAAACTCACAGGCAGATCCTGCAGTCTGTGAAGGGGGTGGGGGCACATTATCATTTGGCAGCTCCATCCCATTTACATTCCCTTTGCTTCTGTACATAACATCTATAGGAGACCTTGTGACTTAAGACTTTCTGTTTAGTGATATTTTTATGAACTCTTTTTGAACTCTCATTGTGTGTGGATTTTCTGTCTGCAAAAGGAAAGGGGTGGGATGGAGGTCACAATGTTCAGATCCCCTGGACCCCCCACTCTGGATATGCCTTTGAAACTCCTTCCAATATGACAAAGCTTTCTCATAACAAATCTGTCAATATATTTATTTTATTTACTGAAACAATTAATAAACAGCTCATAATAGAGCTGATACTGTTTTCAAAGCTACAACATTCACACAATATTTAATAAAAACTGTAATACTCCATAAAAACTGGAGAAGATATGTTTTGCAGAGTATTATGCTATTTGTAATGAATCCACTATTCAAAGTATACAAAATGCTTTCATCTACCAATTCAAATACATTCAATACAAATATGAGATGCTCATAAATATATGTAATATATACTGTTCGACAATAAAATAACAAAGTATAAAATATCTGCATCATTCAATAGTGGCAATAGTGAAAAAATGCCAAGCTTAATAAAGAAAAAATACTTTAGGTCCAAATAGGGTAAATGCATATAAATCTACAACAATAATGATTTTTTTTTTTTAATTTTTTTTTCAGAATTGGTCATCATAGTATTTTTTAAAAAAAGTGCAAATTTAAGACTGATACAGACACAGTATATAAGATTTAACTTTAATTTTTTTTCATCCTAAAAGTTGAATTTATAATGATAAGGTACCATAATTAAATGTAAATAAAAACCATTGCATTACTAATTAATAAGTCTATTAATAATATATAATACACCCAGGCTATAGAATAACTTCACAAAATGTACAATGGCACAAAAATCCATGATTCAACTCACTATCCAAATCTCAAACCTTTACAAATACATTAATTATAAAAATAACATACATGGGCAAAAATTCTATGTAGCAATAATTCATTAAAAATGTCTTCACATGCCTTAAAATATAAATTGCGAGTTAATGTTTCAAATCTTGAATTTGAATTTCACATGAATTTATCACCTTATTTAAAATTTTATTTTACAAAAAATTTATACATCTTTGGCATAAAAAAATTATAATAGTATAAAGAATAAGATTATATCATTTAAAAATTACAATCTTAACAAGGAGAAAATTAAAGCAAGAAAAAATTGTTAAAGATGGGGACAGCGGGTAACCATGGAAACCATGTGAACACAGTGAAGCTATGATACCTCCTGGGAGCCATTATTACACCTTTGTCATTAGTTTTAGGTATTGCAATGCATTATGGGCCGCGTGGGCATGTGCCTCGTCCACCGTCTGACCCGTACCATGACAGACCGCCACTGGCATTGTAGATAACTGAACGAGGCATTGTCTCTGACCTGATCCAAAAAGAGAAATATTTCTTCACATTAGATATTGAGTAACTCATCAGGTATAATCTGTCAAAAGTGTATACTTTCTTATTTTTGTGCCGTCAACTTGTAATGGTACAATAATATTTAAATCTACTGAATAATTTCTCCTTAACTTTCTGTTGTTGATCAATTAATAAACACAATCAACTTCTAAACTTGAAAGATCTGATTTTCCTGAATGAAAATTTTCTAAAGAAGTGTCAAAGGTCAAATATTTCATGGTTCTTCCATCTATGTGTTGGATCAGTAATATATACTTTCATTCATTTACACGAATAATTTATACAGATACATCTAGCAAATCCTCAAAATACATTTTCTGCAAATGTTCATATTATTTTACCTATTCAGACAAAAACCCCAACATTAATTTTTTCTTGAGATGTTTAGTAACCCCCCACCCCACCCCACTTACCGTATATATAAGTCGGTCTGCCTATACGTCGGTTTTTGAAGCTTAAATTAGAGGGATTGACCCGCTGAAAATCCAATCTTTTTATAACTCGTTTATAAGTCAGATATTAGGAGATTTGGACCAAATTTTAACTCCCAAAATAACGACTTATAGGTGAGATATGCGTTACCTATTAGGTGTTCTTTTACCGCTCTCCTTTACAGAAGACTTCTAATAAGGGAAGTAATCTAAAAATGGCCCATTCCTTTTAGTTAAGCACTTATGTCTTTGTTCCACTATACAAATGTACCCTTTAGCTTTAGTCTGCTATAGACATTCCTTTTAATCCTCACAAGCATGCATATACTTGAGTACCCTTTAGTAATGGTCTACTACATCTTTTACTTTAATTAGCACTTATACTGCTCCCTTACCTTTTGAACTTATTTCCGCTATGTCCATATAGCTAACCTCGAATCGCTGCACCTCTGATATTTCTTGCAGCATTTGGCAGTAGTTGGTAGCGGGGGCTGTCAGTTTGCTGTTTTTAATTTTGTTGTTATTTTTAATTTTCTGATAAAACTGCTGGATTTCCTTGTTCTGTTGGGGACTTGGAATGGGTACTTTGGTCTTGCCTTCTTTCAAAGCAGTGTAAGATGCACGAAGCTCAGATGCATTCTGAAAAGCAGGAAATAAATACTGATGTGTGACATTGTTGTTAGTTTAGGTGTCAGAGAGAGAACAATAATAGGCATACACATATGTTTTTCAGTGTTTCAAACTCTGAAATGCAGTTATTTTCACAACTTCAGACACAGCAAAAATCATAGAATTACCTTTTTACAATAATGCACACACACATTACTAGAAAGGTAAAATTTAAAAAAGGATGGAAATCCTACTGTGACCTACCAAAGGAATTTCATCTTCCTCCTCCGAGTCCTCAATCTTTGTGTTGTCATCCCCATCTTGTGTGATATTCTTGATGTGAACCAACATGGCACTTGCTGCTGCTCTCTTTGCTGTCTTCTTGGATCTTCCAGTTCCTGGGAAAAAATATTTGAAGATTTATACATGTAAATTACTCCACATTTTTCTCACTGATTATTCCTTATTTTACATTTCCCCAAGGTCAAAAAATGTTGTCAGTTTTATTGCTTACATCAGTATGTATCAGCATATGAAGTTTGAATACACAATCTTCAATGGTTTCTTTAAAACTGAGCATAATACTAATTCAAGAAAAGTGAGGTCAAGGTCAAAGGAAAGGTCAAGGTCAAAAAGGTCAAGATCAAAGGAAAGGTCAAGGTCAAAAAATGTTAACTTAAGAGAGGTTGATTACTTATTCATATAAAGAAAAATATCCTATATCCTATGACCTTTGAGTCAATTTGTGGTTTACATTGGTCAACTTAAAAAATTACCAACAAAAAGCATGCAGACATAAAAATGACAAACTGGAAAAAGTTAAGATTTGGCCCTTATGTCAAACAAAGATTACCTTTCTCTGTAAATTTTCCCAGTTTGACAGTACACACAAACTCCCTGTTGTGGGGAGGACCTTGCTCATTGCCAAACTCATAGACCGGTGGTTTGATGAGTTTCTTCTGAGTGAATTCCTGTAGTTCTCCCACAGGATTGCCAGCATCATCCACATCTATCATGTTCCCAGACTGTCTAAAATTAACGACAACAACTAAACGTTTGCCAGAATGTCACTCATATCAAATTAGATATCAGGATATTTAATAATGCAATGAACTCCCTCATACCACTGATGCTACCATACATATTTTCAGATTAAGCATTTTTTCCCTGATAGTCAAAATTCTCAACTTAGAGATAAACTAGAAATATGTCCATAGGACATGAATGCCCCACCAAGGGTATATTCGTAATGCAACATAAAATTTATATATTAGTGTATGACGTTTGATAAGAATATCTTGAATAGTTTCTTTAAAATTGAAATCTAAAAAATTGGATATAGATGATAAATTCTCACCAAATTATGTATAAGTGCAAAAGCTTAGGCAAAAATATCTTCAATGGTTCTTTAGAACTAACCAAAATGCAAATTTAAAAAAAAAGTGAGGTCAAGGTCATAGGAAAAGCCAAGGACAAAAAATGTTGAATTTTAATTTTTTTTTTAATAGCTTACATCAGTATGTATCAGCATATGAAGTTTGGTTACAAAATCTTGAATGGTTCTTTAAAACTGAGCTTAAGACTAATTTAAGAAAAGTGAGGTCAAGGTTAAAGGAAAGGTCAAGGTCAAAAAATGTTGATGCAGTTGAATAGCTCTCATCAGTGTATATCAGCATATGAAGTTTGATAAAAACACCTTGAATGGTTTCTTTAAACATGTTAAACCTTATCTTAACACTAATTTAAGAAAAGTGAGGTCAAGGTCAAAGGAAAGGTCAAGGTTTAAAAAATGTTGATGCTGTTGAATAGCTCTCATCAATATGTATCAGCATATGAAGTTTGATAAAAATATCTTGAATAGTTTCTTTGAAACTGTGCTTTGAACTGAGCTACACACAACCGAAGGATGGAAGGACGGAAGACAGACATGACAAACTCTATATGCCCCGGCCATATTCATGGTGGGGCATAATTGTAATCTAAATAAACATTTTTTTAGTTAATCAATATCCAGCTCCTGCAAAAAAAAGGGATACAAAATGAACATGGATAAATTGTCAAAATGCATAAATTTCAGTTAATATGATACGGTACCATTACAGTTATGGTAATAACTTGCTGACTATTGTCCCAGATGTGAGGGAATCTGATTTGTGGATTTACCCTCTTAAAGTCCTAGAATTATATTTCCCTGAAATTTTAACTGACTTCTGAGGGTGCCTGTTCAGTGGATTAATCTTCTCCAAGCCCTAGAAAAATATTTTCCTTTTTTAATTGATTGATTGTCCAGAGTCTGACAGAGTCTGTTCAGTAAACAGACCTTCTTCTAGCTCTACCCCAAGAGTTACATGTAAATTTTCATCTGTTTAATAGACTTTTTGTCCTAGTTCTGATGGCACATGCTCAGTGGGCTGATCCTCTTCTAGCTCAATATTTGATTTCCCTTTGTACAATTGACTTATTGTCCCGAGTCTGAAGGCATTTGTTCAGTGTGCTCACCCTCTCCTTACTTTCCTGACAGTGTAAATTGACTTACTGTCCCAGTTCTGAGGGTAACTGCTCTGTGGGCTGTCAACCCTCTCCAAGCCCAACAATTACATTTTCCTGTGTATAACTGGTTCTGAGGGCACCTGCTCAGTGGGCTGACCCTCTCCTAGAATTACATACTCCTGATCGGGTATAATTGACTTACTGTCCAAGTTATGAAGGCACCTATAGCTATTTTAGTTTAGGGTGCTGACCCACTCAAAACCCTATAATAAGACTTCCCTTTGCATAACTGATTTTCTGTCACACATCTGAGGGTACCTGTTAACATGGGCTGACCATCATGAAGTCCAAAAATAAGACTTTCCTATGTATAGTTTACTTACTGCCCTGGCTCTGAGGGCACCTGTTCTGTGGGCTGACCCTCTCCAAGCCCTAGAATCTGCTGGAGAGCTGCCAGGGCGGCGCCATGCTTTGCCTTCTTCTTACTTGTTCCTACAAATTGTATGGACTGTTTAGTGGTACAAATTGTATGGTCTGTTTAGTGGTACAAATCGTATGGTCTGTTAAGTGGTACAAATTCAAGTTGATGAACTAAACACACCAGGATTAAACTCAAAATAACAAAATTTTAGCTTCATAGAAGGGTCTTATCTTAAATTCAAAAATGATGAGAAACATGTTGGGTTTTTTCCCCATCAATGTGTACTTTAATAAGGAATAACTGCATGGAAACATTTTAGTAACCAATATGGCAATTCTGTTAAAGTGATAAAAACATGTATTCATCAAACAAATAAATAAATCCTTCACAGAAAATTAAAACTGGCAGTTATCTTGCTCTTTAATCACAGATATAAATGTCCTAGAAATTGTCTATATGCATAACTTCCTTACCTTTACCAGTGGCAATTACATCACCGACAGTGACCCTCATTATAAACACAGGCTCATGAACTGCTCCTTCATTGGCCAACAAGTCATACTGCGGAGTTATCCCCCTTTTAGTGCTTATCTCCTGGAGAAAGCTGATAGGAGTCTTTCCTGGTGGAATCAATGCCATCTGATATTATGGCTACTTAAAAATAAAATAAATAAAATCAAAAAAAATAAATTAAATTAAACTAATTTCAATCTTTCCTTCCATGTCTTTTTCTTGTCTTTCACATTTGAGAACCTTCACTACGGGTTTTCAAATTAATCTTACATGTAAGTCTGTAACTCTAATGAAAATTCATATTTCTTTTTTTTTTTTTATTTTTTGGCACGGGTGACATTATTGTCCTGAAACTTTTACAAGAAAATCCTAAAAAATATGATGTCATTGAGTTTTGCTATTTTCTATTAAATGTGAAGATTCAATTAAAAAATTGTTATCTTCTTCCTCAAAATTATTTCAATATAGGCATAGTGAGTAATTAGTCAAACGTTTATCAGCACATTGGTCATGGCACCAAATCTGTAACAAGAAAGGAGAAAATGTATGGCTGGACCGGGAATCGAACCCAGGGACCCCTGCATCACTAGTTAGGTGCTCTACCGACTGAGCTACCCAGGCCGATATCTACGGCCCAAATCATTACATTTTCATGCTCATGGACACATAGAAAGAGTATTTTTCTTCTTTTAATTACATGCTTTCTTAAAATAAATTCATGTGGAGGTAAGATATTGTCAGTGGAAGTCGGAGGGGTTTGATTGATGGCCAGATAGCTCAGTTGGTAGACCACCTGACTGGTGATTTGGGGGGCCCAGGTCTGATCCATTGCATTTTTCTCCTCGCTGGGTACATTTGGTGCTGTGACCAGGGTGTGACAAGACCTCCTGGGAAGAACAGGTTTGGTGTCTTTAGGGTCAAATAACTTAACAGAGAGGAATGTGGCGATCAGTCAAGTTCAGTCGCTGGTTGACAGATATACATAGCTCAGCAAAGCACCTGCCTAGTGATTCAGAGGGACATATATGAATCCTGCATTTGGACGCCATGCCATCCCCCTGAAGGCACAGGTGAGAAACCTGTCAGGAACATCTGAGGAAAAAGCCTGGGTTGATGCCTTTGGGGGCGAAGACCTTTAAAGAGAGAGGAATGCAGCTGTCAGACAAATTTGATCGCCGGTGGCCGGATAACTCAGTTGGTAGAGCACTTAAATATTTATTCAGGGAACCCGGGTTAGTATCTTGGTTTGGTCCGTTAGGCCCTATTTGCAAAATTGAGCATCAGTAATCATACAGGGTTGCCTACATTCTCTTCCCTCGAAAGCAGATGTTAGGACTGTTTCGATTTATAAACAAAATTGTCCGCATATTACCTTAAAATCGAGAAATAACTCTGCTGGGTGTGATGCTGGTGCACATGCAGTGAAGTTTTGTGTTTGTGCACATGTAATGTCTCTGGCTTTGTTAATAAAGCCCGAGGCTTTCAAAGTCGTAAATTTCTTTCATATAATTATCAATTATCCTTCTGATTTATGATTTCAAACAAATTATTCTCATAGTTCTCAATAAATATTCCGTCGATATGGTATAAATATAATTGTACAGTATTAACCAATTTTAACGTATCAAAAAGTAATTTTACGACATATGCCAAAAACCTTTATATTTTCGAATTTCCTCGAGGATTGATCAGGAATGGTGCAAGCACTTAACCACGCGGTCTGATTCATCATATAGGAAGAGGTGAAGGATTTTTGTTAATGAATGATTAATAATCAGAATGAAAAGTGCAAGGGAGAGTGTCATAAGCTTTGCAACTTATTTCATGGTGCATGTAAAATTCATGTCAGTGAAATAGGTCTTGAGCATTGATGAGGATGCTTTTATAAAAATTTACATGTTGAAAAGTAGTTTTCGTAATATCTTTAAATTGACATTCAGTGTGTTTTTAAAATGATTTGAAAAAAAATACCATGTGCAATGTTGCAGGTTAAATAAATACATGTTGCAGTACAGACATCTGAATTTTTATCTTCTTTTTTTTAAATCAATTAGCATGTTGAACATCCCCCCTCCCCCTGGGGAGATTTTCAGAGTTTTTAAATTCTTAAAGTAAGGACAAGATGACCTTGGATCCCTGGTAAAATGGTTAGGAGACATGTACATGGAGCTTCAACTGTCTATAGTTCAAAGGACTGGGGTTTGAATCCTGGTCTTGTCTGCTTCCTTTATTTCTCCTTTCCCGTTGTTTTCCTTATCATTTGGTAAAGAATGTATATCATTTATTGTTGTCACATTTTATATAACCAGCTATAATAATTAACTTCAAGATATGACATTTAAATGAAATATGAGGAAAAAGTCTTTTCCTCTGTGGATTTAATTTAGCACATTATCTCTGGTATTTTTCTAGATTTCAAACTTTTTTATTGAACGTCATATTATAACTAGTAATTTGTTGACAACACAGCTTTGTTTTTAATTAGGTTTATATCTTCTTTGTACATGTAAATATTTCAGGAAGAAGGAGACACGAACAATGGAGAACTACACTAAAGGAGAAACAAGAGACGTAGAAATGGAGCCTGTATTTGAAGTTAATGAAAACTGTGTAGACATGAAAGTTAATGCTGGCAGTAAAATCAGAAATCTGATGGGATATGCAATGAATAAAGTCAAGGTAGGAAAGAAGAATTTTCTGCACAGTAAGTACTAGAAGCCATAATATAAACAAGCATGAACAATGTTTTGCTTGCTCGTGATATTTTAGCTACTGCCCAAAACTTGCTCATCAATCCAAGTATTTCAGATGTGCCAAATCAGGTTAAGAGATTAGTTACTTATTTAGAATATTAAACTTCCCAGATATCAGAAAAGATCATTTTGACCAATAAGAGCATTAAAATTCCTGACTTTTTATTATTAATCAGTTAATCATTATACTTTCCCAGAACCCCTCATTAAAAAGGATCGTGTGGAATGGATCTGGCAAGGCCATCACTAAGACTGTCACTTGTGCAGAAATCATGAAGAGGAAAATTAAGGTACCCAAACAATGAAAACAAAGTTCTAGTAGAATTGTTTAATTTGGTTATATTATGCAGTGTAGCTAATCAGCATGAGGGTATAGAGATTTAATATGAACATGTCACCTGGTACTACATGTACATGTACAGAGTATGAAGGAGTCTGTAATGCTGTGTGTAAATCATTATTTATATGTTTTACTGGGGTTTTTTTTAGGGTCTTCATCAAATTACTAAACTCAGGAACAGAAGGTATGTTTCTAGATAACCTGCTATAGTTTTAAAAAATCAAATATTGTTAATATGAAATTGAAAATTATATATTGACATGACTAAGGTTCATGTTTAACCTTATTACCTTTAGATATCTTGTTATGTGTAAGTCAACACAGTTTATATAATTTAAAATATTCAAACTTGTTAAATAATACATTAACCTACATTGTTATTGCACAAACTCTCTCAATAAAACCAAATGTAATGTCAAAATTCAGTAAACAATGAGAGCATACAAATTTTTGTCCTGTTTGCAAAATCCTTGTTCAATCTTACATTATTTTGTATTTAAGAATAGAAGAATTCTGGGAACCAAACATTGAGGGACTAGAAAGGTTAGTTTGAGAAATACGTGTAATTTCCCTGTAAGTGGTCCACATATAAGATATTTATTATACCCCACGCAACAAGTTGCGTGAGGTATAATGTTTTTGACCCGTCCGTCAGTCAGTCAGTCAGTCAGTGTGTCAGTCAGTCAGTCAGTCCGTCAGTCCTGTTTTTTTGTCAGCGCAACTCCTCATAAACCGCTGCACAGAATTTCGTCAAACTTTGCAGATATTTAGGACACAATGTGTAGATGTGCATATTACCAGGAAATTCCGATTCCTTTAATTTTTCTCGGAATTTCGGCACTTTTCAACTTAGATTTTTGGCCATATCTTGAATATGGAGATGAACAGTTTGTCAGCGCAACTCCTCATAAACCAATGCACAGAATTTGGTCAAACTTTGCAGATATTTAGCACACAATGCATAGATGTGCATATTACCAGGAAATTCCGATTCCTTTATATTTTCTTGGAATTTCGGCACTTTTCAACTTAGATTTTTGGCCATATCTTCAATATAAAGATGAACAGTTTGTCAGCACAACTCCTCTTAAACCGCTGCACAGAATTTGGTCAAACTTTGCAGATATTTAGGACACAATGTGTAGATGTGCATATTACCAGGAAATTCCGATTCCATTATTTTTCTGGGAATTTCAGCACTTTTCAACTTAGATTTTTGGCCATATCTTGAATATAGAGATGAACAGTTTGTCAGCGTAACTCCTCTTAAACCGCTGCACAGAATTTGGTCAAACTTTGCAGATATTTAGTACACAGTGTGTAGATGTGCATATTACCAGGAAATTCCGATTCCATATTTTTCTGGGAATTTCGGCACTTTTCAACTTAGGTTTTTGGCCATATCTTGAATATGGAGATGAACAGTTTGTCAGCGCAACTCCTCATAAACCAATGCACAGAATTTGGTCAAACTTTGCAGATATTTAGCACACAATGCATAGATGTGCATATTACCAGGAAATTCCGATTCCTTTATATTTTCTTGGAATTTCGGCACTTTTCAACTTAGATTTTTGGCCATATCTTCAATATAAAGATGAACAGTTTGTCAGCACAACTCCTCTTAAACCGCTGCACAGAATTTGGTCAAACTTTGCAGATATTTAGGACACAATGTGTAGATGTGCATATTACCAGGAAATTCCGATTCCATTATTTTTCTGGGAATTTCAGCACTTTTCAACTTAGATTTTTGGCCATATCTTGAATATAGAGATGAACAGTTTGTCAGCGTAACTCCTCTTAAACCGCTGCACAGAATTTGGTCAAACTTTGCAGATATTTAGTACACAGTGTGTAGATGTGCATATTACCAGGAAATTCCGATTCCATATTTTTCTGGGAATTTCGGCACTTTTCAACTTAGGTTTTTGGCCATATCTTGAATATAGATGTGAACAGTTTGTCAGCACAACTCCTATGAAACCGCTGCATAGAATTTGGTCAAACTTTGCAGATATTTAGCACACAATGTATAGATGTGCATATTACCAGGAAATTCCGATTCCTTTATATTTTCTGGGAATTTCGGCACTTTTCAACCTAGATTTTTGGCCATATCTTGAATATAAAGATGAACAGTTTGTCTGCGCAACTCCTCTTAAACCCCTGCACAGAATTTGGTCAATCTCTGCAGATATTTAGTACACAGTGTGTAGATGTGCATATTACCAGGAAATTCTGATTCCATTATTTTTTCTGGGAATTTCGGCACTTTTCAACTTAGGTTTTTGGCCATATCTTGAATATAGAGATGAACAATTTGTCAGCACAACTCCTCTTAAACCGCTGCACAGAATTTGGACAAACTTTGCAGATATTTAGTACACAGTGTGTAGATGTGCATATTACCAGGAAATTCCGATTCCATTATTTTTGCCTTAAGAGTTTTGCCTTTTATTGAAGAAACTTTCCAGCTAGGTAATAAGAAACTCCACTGGAATCAGCTTTTTATAATGAAATTCTATGTGAAATATTTTATGACCTTAAAAGACCCCTATTGATTTTGAGATCAAAATATTAATGGTTTAACACAAACACACACTCACACACACACCATCTTCGATAGTTCTCCCCCCCCCCCCCCCCCTCCCTTCAAATTGGTGTGCTTTGCCTTCAATAATTTCATAAGTACAGTATATAAACAGATTCATATGAATGACTACATCATAATTTTGTTTCCATCAATTATTTAAATGTGTAAACTGTCATGTGTTGGACATGGACTTACACTCATTAACAAATCGAAATCACTGAGGAATTTAAATAACAGTTTGTCAGCATAATTCCGGCACTGAATTTCCTGAAACTTTGTAGGTATTTCAGAATAATGTATAGATTTGTATATAACCAAGAAATTTTGATTCCATTATTTATCTAGAAACTTCAGCCCAGTTAAATTTGTAACATACAAAGATTTGAATGTCCTTATATGCAAGAAGTTTTGATGTGATGATTTTTTGCAAGTAATGCCCCTTTTTTGAATTATACTGTGTATTTAAAATGCACTGTGCCATTCATTACGTGTTGCATTGTCGAGTTTTGGGGAAGCGTGGGGTATGTGAGCTTGCTCACTTTTTCTTTTTTAAAATCTAATTAGATCTATGATTTTTAAAAGTAAGATCATATGTGTATATAGAGTGTGTCCATACAACCAATCCTTACTTTTCAGATTAAAAGTCAACAGAGACATACCAGCTATTTCTATCCTGTTGTCCAAAGATCCTCTAGATGCCAGCACACCAGGGTATAAAATATAACTCGAATTCTCATTCTCATAGTAAATATGGAGGACAGAAGGCATCTTTTAACAGTTTTAATCTTATAAGAATGTTAGAAATCAGAAGATGAGATTATTTCTACAATTTTACATCACAGTAAATATGGAAGAAAGATGTCTCTCTAAAATTTTAATCTCATGGTAGAAATGGAATACAGAAGCGATTTTCTCTTAATTTGACCTCTGAATTAACTTTTGAGCAATATGAAAAAGAACAAAACTTTGTTATATATGTCACAAAAAGGTAAAGTTTTATGTCAGGTGGGTTATGTGCACAGTTCAGAGGTCAAATGTGTAGTATTGACATAATATTAAATTTTCCCATTGATGAAAATAATCTAAATACTTTGGAAGTTTTCCTCTGAAATTACAAGTAAAGTATTACGCACTTTCTTAGAGAAGAGTGATTAGATCTACATTATGAAAGAGGGAATTTTTCACTTTATATAGTTTTGAAAATGTAATGTTTGTAATCGCACAAGGTGGTGTGTGCATGTATTGATGTACATACACAATCTTAAGACATTGTAATTACATTTGAGAAACAACTTCCAGAATCCTTGACCCTTTGAAGCTGGTTAAGGCTATCTCCCCATAAAATACTTTTCAATGCATGTATGTATTTGGTTTTACCCTGTTTTCACCAATTAGAAACAGATTATTTCTTAAGGTGGTTTTGCTTTTTTCTATTAGATATCAAGCCCCTGGATCTTTTGAGGAGTTTTGGAAATCTGAAACACAGCAGCAGAAACCAGCCAAGAAAAAGCATCGAAAATATTACACCAAAAAAGGCATTGACAGTGCTAAAAACAAAAACACTGAAACTTCTAAAAGCTGACAGACTGAGGCCTGCTTCTAAGGATAAAAGAGACATGATTTTGATGAAGACCAAGCAAGGAATTATACAAGAGCAGGGAACTAGTTTATGTAGTTTCATTTGGTTCCTTAATTACAGTTTTAGTTTTGTTATGAAACATTTATTTACCCGGAAAATTTATTGAACATTTTACTTGTCCCATTATATTAGAGCTCCTTTGGCAGCTTATCCATTAGAGATGGTCCAAGGGAATGGGAAAATTTTATTTGTAATTTCTCTTCATCAATATTGATATTTCTTAATTTGTCAATGAGAGAGACAAGCTGGAAATATGTACATGTCAATTTAATCTGTACAAATGTTGTTTTGTCTAAAACACTGATCCTTTCTGTTTCTTTGGTGGTATTGTTAATGTATATGACATGAAAAATTAAAAAAAGACAACAAATTGTTCATACTGAGAATTTTTTAAATATTATATCATATGTTCACCTGCACCGGGCTTTAAAGTGAATAAAACATTCATTTTTTTCTAAATTGGACTAAAAAAATTGGTACAATTGGTTAAGAAATGCTAAATCACATGTACCTGACTTCCAGTTGAACATTTTTCTACATCGGATCATAAATAATTCAAGAAATTCTAAATTAGTACAAATGGTTATGTTTTTTCTAAATCTTGCTTTACTGTGTTCAACTACATGTAGAACACCAATGAATGTAAACAAAAAAAAAAGATGGCACAATTTGCTTAAAAAGTTTGTATCATTTAATCATATATTTATAAAACAATTATTGATGGTGATGGGGGGGGGGGGGGGAGGGGGGTTTCAAATTTAGCAACCCTGGAAGTATAGTATTCACCTCGCCCTTCGTGCTTGGTGAATATTGCACTCCTCAGGTAACTAAATCCTCGTATTGACCTTGAACACATGCAGCAGTAATTGTATAAAATTGTGTAATACGTTTAGTTGCTGCTCTGTGACCTGGGTCCTGACTGCCGAGAAAATATTAGTTATAAACATTAATTCCACTCATCAAGTTTTTCCTCCGCTCAAGCTCTGCAAAATATAAGAAAAAATCTGTTCCAATCTTAAATAAACTCCATATACAATGTCATGTATAACTAAAACATATTGAATATTCTCTATATATTTTCCAAAATATTGCTGTACTCTGCGATACCTGCCAAATGTCTATTCAGAACCTTCTACATAAAAAAAAAACTTGCTTTGGCCTTAATTCATTCGACATTCAGATACATATTTTTTTTTTATTGACGACGTTTAATATTTTCATTCATGCATGTATGTCGACTCAATGTACCCCATGCAGTGAACTCGAGATAAACGATACAAAATTGTCTTTTACATCTGATTCTTGTTTTACTGAATATAGACTGTGATAGCAAAGTAATTAACAACTAAATGATATAAAAAAACGGATTGAACTGAGCTTTTCCATCGTCAACTCCCCCATATTTAATTATGTAGTAAACAGTGGTAAATACTAGCTAGAAATAATCAGCAATATTATACTTTCATGTAAATTACTAGGATTTGATTTGTTTAAAAAAACTGTTTCCTTCTGAATGACGAAACCACGCCCTCCAGCACTTAGCAACAGTCGACATTGCTTGACGACGGCCGGGTGATATATATTTAAAAAAAAAAGACTACGCGGAATCTACGCTTGCGCGCTTCACCTTTATTTGTATAAAACATTCAGTATAATATAATAAATACTGCATATCTTTGAGGGTAACATTGAAAATTTCACCACAAGAAAGCCTCGGTTGACAATGGTTTTCTTGAGGTGAAAATTTCAATGTTACCCTCCACTACATGTACATGCAGTATTTATATAATATATATGTACCTTATATCACCTGCATACATTGTTTATATTTCCCAACTAATTTGGTATGCGAAAACATTTCAGGTCCGAGGCAAGCTATACACATATAAATTTGGCCTTCAACCGTCCCGGGCGTTTTGCTAATTACGTACATATACCTGTATACTGGGTGTATATAAGGACCTTGTTTACAAATACAACCTTTCGTTGCACATGGTCTTGAGACAAACTGCCGCAAAAACTATGCGTGGGGGCTTACAACGAGCACTGTTTTGTGTTTTCTTTTATTTCGACTATACAGTGATACATTTATATCGAAACACGTATGAATAAAATTGATTTTTAATTGATAAATATTTAACGTCGTCGACATACGAAAATTCAAATGTTGAATATTGAAGGCCACAGCAACAGCTGAGCAAGGGACTTAGTTTGTGAAAAAGAATTAAATCTGCTTCATATTAATTAAGAATAAAAGAAGCAGGTCTGCTACATGTATAAGGACACAATATACGTACCCATGAGAATTCAGATTGATGGAAGACCTTGTTTTTCAACGTACGACCACATAAATTATTGTCAACGAGGAACTAGGCCTATAGCATCTTATTAATATCAACTTCAGAGTTTAGTTTTTAGTAAATTTTTAGATGCTCCATGAAATGAATTAATTAATTTAAGTTATTACAGTAAGTTCTGTTACATATACTTCATAATAGAAATGGTGTGAACTAGTAAATAGAAGTGATGTGAGACTAAAACTAGCTAGCACTCCGTGATCATGGTGATGCAATATGGGCATACCCACTCGGCACACCTCGGCAGATTACAGCCTGCGAGGGTTTTATCGCGCCATTCCTTCGCCGTTCAGCAGCTAACAGAGTGCACATCATTTGACTTAATTTGTTAATCAGTGTTAATTACATTCACAAACTGGTAAGTGCACAGAGTGAATTTTATATTATTAGAGAAATGCATTTTGGTTATAAAGTACTAACTAGCAATTATGTACTTTTGACTTGGCGCGTAAATTCTAGATTTAGCATTTTCCGAGTATACAAATCGCGAAAGTGGAAATTTCATGCTTTTGATAAAAAAAAAATCGGGCTTTTTCATGAAGTAAAACGCAACGACTGAAATATTCATTATTCAAATTGAAACTTACATTCTCTCATGTATTTTCTCACTGTTTATAATTTAAAAACATTGAGGTGAAGGTCGTCTATTTCAAATTTGGGATCGAATAAAGAAAAACCAACAAAACGAAATCGCGACCGAACGTGCGACCCTGCCTGTTACTTCAAAATTATCCAAATATCTTTCGTAGATCACCTAAAAATAATTTTATCCTCCTTTGGTGGCCAATAAAATAAAATTCAAGTAATCAGTTTATAAGTAGGTCTATATTAACGTTATAAATAATTACAATCAGTCTGATCTAGACTAGATGGAATTGTTGCGTCATTACCCTGGCGTGTTCTATCTTGATAGAGCATGGTTTTTAGAGCACAGTTAGTCATGGTGTATCAAAAATAAAAACATAATGGTTATCAAAGGAAAAACACCGCAGCGATGATACAAAAAACATAGAGTACTTTTATCTCGTGCATCTTTAGATATCAGACTCGGGGGACAAGCCCCCCCCCCCCGTCTGATATCTGATATTTAGTTGTTACACTCGTGAAAAGGTACTCTACTAGTATTTATTACTAATATACAGATTAGGCATATGCGTTGGAACCGGAAGGGGGGGGGGTTTAGGGGATTTAGTCCATCTACTTTTTTTTGGCAAAGATCTAATATAGGCATTGAAAATTGGATCTTAGTCATCAAAGGGTTTTTTTTTTTGGCCCCCCCCTACTTTCAATTAGCGCCCCCTTTCAATTTCCTTCCGACGCGGATGTTAGGGACAGCTCCGCTGGAGCTGCTGATACACGGCAGCTATCGTGTAGCTGCCACTATCACCTGACGAATGGTTGGTGAAAGACCCCCCCCCCCCCTTTTATTTTAGCAAATATACACAGAATTCTTGTAAAAACACAGGGTGCCCCGCTTCGAGGGAGATTTTCAACGTGAATACAGCATAACCAATAAAATTTATGCAAGAGGCAGTTCATGGAGATGTTGCTTTACAAGTCTCTTACGTTTACACCCAGTCAAAATTATTTATTTATCCCAAATTCACGTTTATTTAAATCCAATTTCCGTTCACTGGCAGCCAAACAGGAGGTTTTGATTGTCGGTGTGGAAAATATCCAAGGAGTTCCGATCAGGTATCTCTTGATCTTTCATTACGCTAAATAAAGACCTCCTAATTGGCAGCCAGTGGCAGAAGGTCTGGTAAATAATCCCGAATTTAGGACAAATAAAACAAGCCCAGGGGCTGACAAATAGAATTTTTAGGTACTTGTCCAAGGGCAAGTGTATGGTGAAAATTCACTTGCCCTACCTGAATTTTTGCTTGCCCAGTCATAAACTAATATACTGTATTTATATATATTTCAAAAAATAGCAAGAAAAATACTGAGTAGAACATGCAATCCTCTGTGCCCAAAATTAAATCTATGACTTAAATATTTATTTTATTTTTTAAAAGTCACTTGCCAACGGGCAAGTGGTTGATAAAATTTCACTTGCCCTCTCCTAAAATTCACTAGCCCCGGGCGTCGGGCAATGGGATTTGTCAGCCCCTGAAGTCTGGATGTGACTATAAGGGGCTTGTAAAACATCTCCCTGAACTACATCTTGCATCGAAAAAAGGCCATATAGATTTAAAAAATCAGTATCTTGCTCTTTTCAGATCATATATTTGAGTATTAAATAGAAAATGTTCGTCAGGAAAATATTAGACTTAACTTACCAAAACGAACCCGTAATATCCATTGAGTTCTTTACTGTATATACAGGGTTATTTTTGCCCCATCTTATTTTTGCCCTTTCACACCTGGAAATAATTTTGCCTCGTTTTGAATTCGCCCATTCACAGTTCTGTGAAAGAGAAAATGCCATGTTCTTCGAAATCGTCCCGTTTTAAATTCGCCCAATTGCGACGAGGGCGAAAGGGGCAAAAATTTCCTGTATACAGTATTTTCCATAGCCTAGTACAGTTTATAGGGGATATTAATTAAGTGGAAAACTGTTATTAAAAAATAAAGAAAAACAGGCCAGTCGTGTTTTTAGATACTTTGAACTGAGTATACTTTTATGATATGATCATTTTCATGGATCAAAAATCATATACAAAGAATCTGGGGGGATAAGACGAGCCATGTGCCCATGCCCATTTTTCGGCTATGCAAGAACATTTATTGGAAAAAATCTCTCAATTGTTCGAATTTACTTAAGCATTTTAATGTTTACCATAGTTTTCAAAATGATATTTATATTCTAAACAAGCTAAACAGTTGACTTTTATTTACTGTCACAAATGTCTAACATGGGTAAGGACTTCTATTAATTAATCTGCATATTGAGTGTTTACACTTATTGTGGAGATATTATAAAAATGTTTACATCGTATATAATGATAATGGTGATCTAGAAGCGCTTTTATTTAAAATAAATAAAACGGGAATGAAAGTATTCAAATATCTATTATAATTTTTATCCGGCATTTTAAATAATTTACTGCAAATAAGTTCATTACTACATGTATATATTTTTATTTCCAGTGAAAAATATGTTATTCCTATAGACATTTTTTATAAAGTAAAACAAAATTAAAACCAAAAAAATCAAAAAAAAAAAAAAAAAAAAAAAAAAAAAAATCAGAGCATGACTCGAACATTTTCCTCAATAAACGGCCCTTTAAAGAGCTCGTCGCTAACCACTAGACCACGGAGTCACACTAACATTTCCATTTAAATAGCATACAGTTCTCTATATTTAGCAAGCGTTTTTGGACTTAGAATTTTTTAAGACCACGGTGAAAATTTAAGTAAGTTAACTTAATTTTTTATGTAGAGTGGGTCTTCATACCAAATTTTTGCAAGTGTAAAAAGCAACATCTTTCCATTGCCTTTCATTAATCGTTCTCAAAAAAATGGTACGATGACCCACTCTATTTAAAAAATGTAGTTATATCATCCAATTTATGTCAGTTTCTGTGAAAATTGAGCGTGATGCCATTTTGTTGTGTTAATCAGAATCATTTTCGCTGTTACAGTATTCAGGTTTTGTCAAATTTATATGCAAATGGTAATAAGCATTACATTAATTCAACAAAAAGTGAAATTTTTGTAAAATGAATTTATTGATTTTTTATCGATCGTTATGTAGGCATATGGCTCGGCTTATCCCCCCAGTTTCTTTAAGCCGTTTGCGACTTCAGTCTCAAACATGTTGATTGGTGTTTTGGATAAATTAAGAAACGTGTGAAATCATTGTCACGTCATTTTGAATGGCATTGTTGGAACTTATTAAAAGTATTGTTTTATATATGGTATCAACCACAAAGCTACAAGGAAATGCAGGAATTATATATTTTAAAACGAATTTAAAAGCTACCGAAGCTATACTGTATATTACCGGGGCGGGGACAGTGTGGTCTTTATAACCTGCGAATAAGCATGTATTGAACTCTTCAAACCCAGCATTTTGGTGTTAAAGTGAAGTATAAAATACAGATTATACGGTATATACTCATTTTTCAACTCTATCAGATGGCGCTTTACAACTAGAATTGAATTTTAATAAATGTATATGTAAACATAGTTATTTGTAAAAGTTTCGATGTTCATGGTATTAAATTTTAACGTCATGTCAAGGTCAAGTATTAGGCATATTAAAAATGTCAAATTTCGGTTCTTTTTTTTTTTAGCCAAGATGCCTGCAGAGATTTCTGATCTACCCAATGAAGTTTTGCTGCTGATTTTCTCTTACTTGTCATTTTACGACATTGTGCACTCCATTAGGGTGGTATGCTCTCGCTGGCGTGATTTGGGAAAAAAGAAATGTCTATGGAACAGAATAGGAGTCATGAAATGGATGAAAGAAGCTTTAAACCATGATGACTTCTTGCACAGAGCCAGAGTAATAGGAAGAAACCTTGATACTTTGTCATTTTCAACAATTCAGGAAGAAGAACAGTTTAACTGGACACTTGTAACAGACATGGAACATTTTTATTCAATTAAGTATGGTAGATCACACGAAGTTGAAAATGAAAATGATGTTGAGGATGAAGTTGAAGATGATGATTCAAAGCGATTTAATGGCCTGCTTTTGTTCTTAAGAGAAGACTTAAGGTGCCCCAATGTAAAAGCAATTCATGCCGTTGAATCAGACATTTCTTTGTGTAACTTCCTTCAACTTCTAGAAAAATATTCTCAAGTAAAGGAAGTTGTGATTGACCAGAACGCCTGCTTTGATTTACAAAATCCTGAGAAATATATGCCTGCCTTGCAAAATTTGGTAAAGCTCAACAATCTGACAGTAAAGTGTGATGAAAGAGATGACACTCAAATTGAGGAAGAGGGAATATGGAGAAGCCAGATTTGGAATACTGAGTTAGAGAAACTGGTGAGGGCACATCCAGATCTAACTTACTTGGATGTTTCCTTACCTGGAAGTTGTGAACATTTAATTGAGACAATTATGAAAAATTGTCAAAAGTTAAAGACATTAAAAATGACTGGGGATAAGAGGCAAGAATTAGATTTGAACATAATGCCAAATGCAGCATTGCCATTGGTCGAAGAACTGAGTCTTTATGACTTTAACTTGGAGCCACACGATTTTAAATCCATATTAACTGTTGCATGTGCGGGTAAGAAGTTGCAAAAGCTAAATCTTATCGATTGCTATGATATAACAGAGGACATCTACCAGATTGTTAGTGAGAATTGCCCACTTCTGCGAAGATTCGTTGGAAAAGAAGACGAGCATTATGTAAAAGTTAAAAATAGAATCTATTTATTGCAACGTACCATGGAATACACATTTATAAATGATAATGCTCTCACCTATCTGTCAGCTTGCAAATATATCCAGGAATTAAGTATTGCAGACTCGAGTGGAAAAGCGGTTACAGATGAGGGTATCCGGACTCTGGCACGCGGATGTACCCAGTTGAAAAATTTAAACCTAGAAGATTGTGACCTGGGCGTAATGGAAGTGGCTCGTTATTGTCGTGAGCTACGCGTTGTTAATCTTAATAAGTGTCTCCACACAACTGGATTTGGCTTTAGTTGTCTAGTTATTAATTGTCAAGGTCTTCAACACGTTGAAATGTCTGGATGTAACTCTTTCAAGAAAGTCATTTTGAGCAAAGAACAAAGATTTCCAGCAATCCCACTTGCATCGCTAAATCAGAGTATACATGTTGAAACAAAACCTGCTGAAATTCAATGTAACTGTTCCACATTTTCAGAGTCTTCAAGGATTTGTCCAAAGATAATTCGCAGCCAACGAGAAATCAAAGCCCTATATGGGATTACAGAGGACAACATCCCCCAAACCAGTATACAGAACAATGAAGACGAGTCTGCTGCTTTGGTCTGTTCTCCACCCAAACCATTTCGAGTTTCGTCCGATCACTCCTGGATTCAGATGCTGGACCTGTCCTATTGTAAAAGTGTCTGTGACTCCGATATCATAGAAATTTGCAAGTATTGTCCAGAAATAAGAAGTCTCATTGTGGCATCCAACGAAAACTTAACAGACACAAGCATTCTTGCTGTTTCTAGATATTTAACATTATTGACAACATTGGAAATACAGGGGATAGGTAGATTGACAAATGATTCTTTGACTGCTCTTGCAAAGAGTGATTTGGTTAATTTATCTTTACAAGCATGTCCGAGAATGACGATTAATGGTTTAGAAAAAATTTTGACGACAAACAAAACTCTAAAGAAAATGCAAATTTGTCAAAATGAAGAGGTTGATGCTGTGGCATTCAGGAGCAACAATATCAAAAAACTACTTGTGCGAATTAGTACTGACAATGTTGTGTTTGAAATGACGAACAATATGTATACCGATTGGTTTAATATTGAAGCAAGGCGTAAATCCTGAAGGAATGAATGTTTTAAAAGTATTATGAAGTATGTAATGTTCCAACCCCAATATGAACAATGGACCAGTTTTCATATAGTTTATGTACACTATACCTGTATGAGTAAAATATAGGTTTATAAGTAAGCAATGTTCTTTTCTCAGAACGGTTGTTGGAAAAGAAGACAAACATTTTGTTAATGTTAAAAATATAATCCAATCCATGTATCGAAACAGAGCATTCACATTTATAAGTGACAATACTCTCATCTATCTGTCAACTTGAGTGCATACCCAGGAATTAAGTATTGCAGACTCAAGTAGTAGAGAAACTTCAGGTGAAGGTATTAGGACTCTAGCACAAATGAACTATCAAGCTCTTCAACAGATTCAAATATTTTTGTCACTCCAGAAATTCCAGTTTCATTGCTTGGACAAAGTACATTTCCAGAAACAAAACTGATGAAATTCGATGTGTTTGACCAATTTCTCTGAGGAAAGGATTTGATGAAAGATTATTTACAACCAACAACTAATATAAACTTCGAGTTCGACAAAGGACAAAGTAAACCAAGCCAGTATAGAGATCGAAGAAAACGACTTTGATGCATTAGTTTCTACTTCATTCAAGCCATTTCGAGGTTCGTCCAATCCTTTCTGGATTCAGAAGCTAAATCTGTTGTAATGAGAGACTATATATAGTAAATATGTCTGTTACTCCGATATATATATATATATTAAAAAAAAAGAGAGATGCAGGTATTTTCTGGAAATAAATTATTATGGCATTTTACTGCAAGATGACAGAAGAGAGCATTCTAGCTTTGCGTTACTGAAGGAATTGGATTTGAAAGACATCGATCAACCGTCAAATAATTCTTGGCTACTCTAACTAAAAGACATTTGGTTAATTTGTCTATAAAACGTATCCAAAAATAACAATTACTGATTTAATATTTTTGACCACAAATCTCTATTGGAAATGACAATTTATTAAAGCGAAGATGGAGTGTTGTGGCATTTATAAGCTACATTAAAAAGCTTGATGCTTAAGCAAATTATCAGTGATGACAATATATCGTATTTGTAATACAGGAGATATAAATACTAAATGGATAACCTGTCATACATGATGGAATAAGGTCCTATATGTTGATGGATGAACACATGTTATTGCCATATCATAGACGATAAACTCTGAATATCGGTGCATTTTTGGATATCGATACAGAGGTACACCGATATGAGCAAAATCAAACGAGTGGATACAAACATCTAATGAGTAAGGTGGGGAAGAACATGTTGCATTACTATATGAATTTGATTTTCTTCAAGGCAATGATCTCATGTGATAATCAAGCAAAACATCATGGGGATAATGGATTTAAACGTCTATATGCAAACTAAAAATATCACAAAGTGTTAAATAAGAAAGCAAATATGTCGATTATGTCCAGGACATTTTGAACAATGGGAACCGATTATTATGTGGGAAGACAGGGATCCCTGCAAATCGCATTGCCTTTTTAATTAAAAAAGGTCACAGTGCTTTAACATTGGAGTTTTATTCACAGCCTTTCAATTGAATAATGTACAATTATCGTGAGAAATCAATCCATCTCAGTTGATGCAGCTTAGGACTCAGTTGGTTTTCAATTCAAAAGTAAAGATTTGATTAGCATCTTTCTGTTTTGCTGGTATTCATTTTAAAGATCCTTAAATACACGTATCTTTAAAATAAACAAGTTAGGGGTCCCCACACCCATTGCACTTGAGGGTTTACAATGAAACTAATTCAATCTTCAAAAATCTTCCCTTACTTCTGAAAAAACAAAGCAAATTTACACATGATTGGATATAGAATGCATTTGGCTGTCCAAAGCAATTGTTTTCCCTAACCTTTGTTTACTTAGTCATGAGCCCTGGTCCAGCGTGGCGCTCAGTTGATCATAATTTTGAAATGCTTTGTATATTGATGGAAAAAGTTCCTGGGTACCTTGGTATATTTTACGATAACAGAATGTTTTATAGACAAACTAAAACATAATTATGTATGTATTATACATTTTTAATAATTCATATTCTTATTTTAAAAAAAAGTACATAATTAGGCCTATAAGAAACAAAATTTATCTCCTTTGCTTGAACGTTGATATTGGACAATACATACTTAAGTTCAACTTAATGTAAGTATTAATGCTACCTCTGGTTGCATTAAATATTAATGTAATTGATTCAACCGAAAATCAAGCAACACTACTGAATCAGCATGGAAAAACCTCAAACTAGCATTTCAATACTATGTGTTATCGTATTTATGTTGTAATATTATTTTCATGTAAATTAGTTGAATCTGATTCGTCGAGGAACATTTGTTAAAAATCCCTATTACCCTCTGAATAATGAAGCCACGCCCTCCAGCGTAGCAACAGTCAACATTGCTTGACGACGGGTAATATTCCAAAAAAACAATATTGACTGCGCAGAATTTATTCGCGATATGTTTTTGTATAAAACAGTAATCAGTACAATATATACTAAATATTGCATCGCTGCGCCTCGATTGACAATGGTTTTCTTGGGGTGAAAATTTTCAATGTATAACAATGTATAACGTATAATATAACATTTATTTATATGTATCATGCTGTCGTCATATCTTGAGTAGCAAAGAAATATTCTAAAATGTATTACCTCCATTGAACTTAAGTTTGTATTGATCGCTGTAACAGTAATTTGCACAACTACCTATAAAACAGATGTCGCTCACCCTAACACCGCCTTATTTCTGTCCTTTATGGTCTGTAAATGCATTTGATTTATTATTTGTTTATTGTGTCTGCCACAAAGGTATGAAAAATATAATGCTCTAAAATAAAAATCTCAATTAGAATATTAAAATCATTGTGCTATTTTTCGTTTGTGTAAATGTTTTTGGTCGTACATGATCACTCACCGACATGAAAAAAAAAATAGCAAGAATCCAATAAATTCTTTGGTCTTGCCTTTTTTTTTTTTTTTTTTTTTTTTTTTTTTTTTTGGTTATGTCTATCAGACTTTCTTCTTCTAGGACACTCACTTTTTTTGTGATCGATCTATTTTTGACTGGCTAAGTACATCAGAATTTAGGAAATACTGACAAACAAAAAGGAGCCATCTGGCTTTTCGTTTATTCTGATTCCTTAATTAGGGATGGGGAATTCAAATCATAAGGTATTTGTTCACAAGTCTATATACTCTATAATTAAGTCGATATTGTAAGATGATAAAAATTAAAATTTCTTAAAAAAGAAAATAACAGACTTTGTAATGCTTTCATATGAAATTTAAAAACAATCACCATTCTTGGAGAACGAACGTTTGCTTACTAAATTGAATTATTTCTGTATATTTTTTGTACTACGATTTATTTAAAAACGAATAAGGAAAACTTGGGAAATATACTATTTAACTTCAGTGTATATGTAGAACATTACAAGTTTTATTGCCAAAGATATAATTATTTTTTATGTAACATAATGAATTTGCAAACTTTAAACAAGCCTACTAATATACTAGTATTTTTCCAATGAAAACTCTTATATACAGTTCAGACAACTTTCTAACCTAACATGCTTTTGCGAATTAATTAAATGCAAATTTTTAAAGTTAATATATTTGTATTAAACAAAGGTACAAACAAAAGATTGGAGGAATTTGCAACTTTATCATAGTTTTACATTCATGATTGAATTTTCTTACTTAGTGTTATGTTGCCCCGCCCCCTTTTGCACGAATAATAGCCTTAATATCACTAGCTTTGCTGTGAATGAATTTAAGTTTCACAGAGCTATTTTGGATTACTATTAAGTATCTTCCATATGTCTTTTTAAGCAATTGACATGTTTCAACTAAAATTTCTTTATACCTCCTTAAATTTTACCTTAAATGTTTTAGAGTGAGTTTTAATGGGGACTGTGACGGTACATATTGTCGTTTTGTTCATATTGTCGTTTTGTACATATTGTCGTTGGCGACAATATGCACCTACCCTCACTGCACATATTGTCGTCCATCGGTACAAAATGTCGCCGACTGAAAAGTTACATATGCACATATTGTCGCTGGCGACATTATGTGCCTCACCCTCACTGTACATATTGTCACCCAACAGATATTGTTGTTTAAAGATGTCTTTTGTTGTTTTTTGGTGGTTTTGTGAATGTAATTGGTGTGAGAATTACACTGACGTGTCTCGTATGCTATTTCATGCAGCTTGATTGTGACGGTACATTTTGTCGTCCTGTTCATATTGTCGCCGGCGATAATGTATACTTTCCCTCACTGCGTCGTCCATCAGTGTTATTGTATATGTTAAGTGAATTATTTACTTATGAAATTTTACCTTGACCAAGTATATATACAAGTTAAACAAACAATTTACCTAAGCAAATAAAAAAAAAAATTCAAACCACCAGCGAGGGGGGGGGGGTGCTACATCTGTCTTTCGTGTTTGAGAAGGTTTTAAAATATTTTCTGTATATATTCCTATGTAAAACTTTATTCACCCATTATGACCCCATATTACACCTGGGGTCATGACTTGAACAAAATTGATTTTGTTTTTGTTTGTTTGTTTGTTGTTACAATGCCCCTCTCGAGAATTTTTCATTCATATTGAGAAGTCACCACTTACTGGTGGAGGGCTGGAAATTTAGACCTATACTTGGCACTCAGGATCATTGAGCAGTGAGGGATCTTTTTTGAGCTAGCACCTGAAAATTGAACGTACGCTATGAAGCACAAGTATCATCTCTTCTGACCCAGTAGTTCTTGAAAAAAGAAGATTTTGAAAGATTTTTTTCTAAATATTCTATGAAAATCTTAGATCATCTATTGTAGACACACCTATCCCCCGAGGGACATGATCTGAATAAAACTGAATCTACACTCTTTAATGTAGCTTTCACACAAGTTTCAACTTTTCTGACACAGTGGTTGTTGAGAAGATTTTTAGAAGTCACTAAATTTTCACTTATTCTTAACTGCTTCCCTTGAAAGAGGGCATGGCCCTTCATTTGAATAAACTTGAATCCTCTTTATCCACGGATGCAAGTGTGGCAAGTTTGGTTGAAATTGACCCAGTAGTTCCTGAGAAGAAGCTGAAATTATGAATAGTTTACAGACAGACGGACAGTCAGACAAAATGCGATCAGTAAAGCTCTCTTGAACTTCCAGTTCAGGTGATCTAAAAATGTTATTTTTTGCGTTATTCTTATATTATTAACAATAAATAATATTTATAATATTATATCGGCACATGATCGTATATAAGAATAACACAAAAAATAATTTCCAAATAATCATTACTACTGAACAAAAAAAATACCTGTTTTCAATCTCCAAGTATATATTACAAGAAAAAAAAGAACAGCTGATTTATCAGATATCTCAAGAATTACGGTATCTTGATATGTCATAGTGATGTACATCAATCCTGGACACAATTTTCTGACCAGAAAGTTTTTTCCCTACAGTATTTCGAGTAATGCTGTCTGTCTCCCTCCGTGCAAGTATGTGTTTGTCAATCTCTCTTTCTATTCGTCAAAACAATATATCGACGACAATATATGCCGACCTTGACTGTACCTATTGTCGCCGACGTCAATATGTGCTGGTGCTTGACTGTACATTTTGTAGTCCATTATGCAGGAAGAAAATAAAGCTCGTCTCGGTACATAATTGTCGCCGGCGTCAATATGTACCGATGGACGACAATATGTGCAGTGAGGGTAGGTCCATATTGTCGCCGACGACAATATGTACAAAACGACAATATTGCCAAAGATATAATTATGTAATATGTACGGTCACAGGGACTGCTTTTCGCTTGTGTCATTGTAGATTTTGTACTGCATTTGCAGCTCTTTTGTGCTCCTCATGAGATACTAAAAGATGTGAGTACCTTGTAGACTTGATAAGTATTTCCAAGAAACCGATTTATATAAATTTTTTAGTAGCATGTCATAACTCAAAAGTACAAGCGAGTATCTAAGATGAAGTGCATTTCTTGCACTTCCATTTTTGGAAGAGTCTAGATACAAACAAAAAAAAAATCTTTTAGGTCAGAGAAAAGAGACTTAATTGATCTTACTGACAACATGCCAAAATTTATAAATGAAATATGAAAATAACGAACAGTAATCAATCTGAAACAATACAAATTTGGAGCAGAGCAAGAACGGGCCTCTAAACAAACAGGGGTGGCATCAGGTGCCAATGAGGAGTAAGCATCCCCTTTCGATCGGTCATGCCTGCGGTGTGCTCATGCATTGTCATAATCGGGCCAACGGAAAAAATCCGTAGAGAATTTAGTGTTGAAATAATGATCAAACAATTAGTATGAGAAAGGTCAGTCAGCATTCGACATAATAATAGATTGGATTTGCTAACAACGTAATCGTATCGACTATAGAATTGAGAAATGATGACTTTAAGGTCAAAATCTAGTAAATGAAAGATACCTACAGTTTTTTCAAATTTGAGAAACGAGTTCTTTTAATGATCCTTTACAAATATGGCTTGCAAAAATAGGGTGTTTCGGGACATAATTTTTTTTATAAACTAGACGAAAAAACATATTGTAAACTGTAATTTTTAATAAAAAACAAGAAAGTCGGGTACAAATTTAGGAGTTTTTTTCCATCTCAGATAAAAGAAATGTATCAATATTGCCTACAGTCTCTCAGAAAACGGTTTTTCATTTCTTCTTAACCTCTACTTCAAAATGATATTAAATTGAATATAGATATCGGGGTTAGTTTTGACATAATTCCAAATTGAATACATTGAAAATGCTTCATTTGCTACATAATTCTTTTACAGCCGTAAAGTACGGGAAAAATTAAGCTTAAATCAATTATGACGTCATAATGGATCTAACACCAAAAAGACAGTCTAAAGTCATTTTACTAGATCTTGACCTTAAACGAGACTGTTCATATCATTGTTTCATCAACTTATTTGATAATAGCTTGCCTCGTTTTAGAAATTGTTCGTACTTAGAGTATGCTCTTACGTATCGAATGAAGTGGGAGATATAAACCCCATATGCTGGTGATAGGGATATATTGCTACTTAAATAAGGGAAATTGACGATGGCAATGTTGAAGTCATCACGTTTATCATAAAGTTTTGTTTTAGGCAACCATTAAGGTATTTTCTTGTAAAATATTCAAATATGTATCAGACTCTGTGGCATCTTTATATCAAGTTCACTGGGATATATCGAGTCGATATATGAATGGAAGTAACTATTGTAAATCGGTCGTCGATATATTTAAATGTCAAGTTAAAGGCCTCAGGAGGTGTCTTTCTAATTCACTGATAAATTTTGCTTCATATGAATATAAAAATAGGTCATTTAATAACGGGACGCAATTGTTACCCATGGGAATTCCGACAGATTGTTGGAAAATCCGATCTCCAAAAGAAACATAGATATTGCCAATCAGAATCTCAACATCTTTTTAATATTTACGTCAGAGTACTTGTGACTGTGTAAAATCGGAATATTTTTAAAAAATAATTTTGTAAGTGACCAATGACAAGGTAAGTAAATTTACGAGTTCCATTTTCATTGAAAAAGCAGCTGTCTACGATGTCAAAAAGCATGGAATTTCATTTACTGGGAATTGTTGTGTAAAGTGTTGAAAACTCGTACGTTTTGACGTTATTGATTTTGATAGAATTTTGGGATTTCAAATTTTCTAAAAGTTTTGTTTCTAAAAAGAAAATGTGGAAGACACTCTAATGAGAACGTTGCCCAATTGCAAAATAGAGTCTTTGAAAACATAGTTCTTGACATGACAAATGAATAAAGGCTGTTATTCTGCCCAAAAGATGAGCAATTTTAGTACTTCAACGTAAATCATCAATTGAAATTGTCAAAACTAAATACAATTGCAAACTTTATCATGTCTTTTGTTTGCACCTTTGTTTAGAGGCAATATATCTATTTTCAAAATGTGTATTTAATTAGTTCACAAAAGCATTTTAGTTTAAAAAGTTTATTGAGCCGTACAATATAATTCCTCTCCTTATTTATACAAGGTAGACTCCTCTTAATTTACTCTTAAGACGGATTTTTCAGTATTCTGTATCAAGCAAAGAGGCTTATTTAGCGTCTCATAAGCGAAAGGTTAAAGTGTCGAAAAAAGAGGTTCCTAAGACCTCCAAGGATCTGAAGGAGAACATTAAGGCCTGCATAAAGGATGACAAAATGCCTGTGGTGCAAGCAGACGACAGAGAACAAACATGGCAGACTTTCCAAGAGCTGCTGGATTTTGACGTCTTCCTGTTGGACTGCAGAATATTAAACGACGATATGGTAGGTAAAATAGCGTGCATTTAATAAATATGAATTCGATTTAATGAGATGTTAGAGGAAGAACAATGACTACGGTTAGAAAAAAGATGCTGTTATAGATATGTATACCTATATCATTATACCTAAACAACTAGTCCTGAGTTACTCATTTCAGATTCCTTGCAAAAAAATGGAAGAAATGCCTTTGGGTTTTTTTTAAATCAATAAAACAGATTGATTATACTTATACTTGTAAAACAGTTTTCAATGTTAATTTTACCAAATATCCTATATATATGCACCCTCCTAAGTTATCGAATCAAGCATTTTACGTTTTCCAGTGACTTTTAGCTTGTATATACTTAACCACCATTCATAGATATTATCTATTTCACTTTGCAGAAAAAGAAAATAAGGGAGACCCCAAAGGCGAACTTATCAGACTCGGAAAGGGTAAATGATATTAAAACTGATTTTACATTTGACAGTTGCAAACAGTTTCTGCAATGAAATATTAAAATCTTTGAATATCAGTTTGTAATATAAGCACATTTTAATGAATACATGAATTAAGAACTTTTCATCTGTTATAAAGAAAGAAATGGAAGAATTATTAAAGAGCATGCAGGACAAAATAGGACACAATCCAAAATTGGAAATAGAGAGATTTGAAAATTGGGCGGAAACAATTATTTCCAACGTCATTTCCTGTTGGCCGACATCAAAGGAAGAAATACAAACTGTCATAGCAGCATCAAAGGAGGAGGGACTGAAGATACGTTGTGCTGGTTCTCGACATAGCTGGGCACCAGTCTTTAGTGATGAGCGACAGATGTTATTAAACCTTGGAAAACTGCGAAGTGACTACGGACATGGTGTCAAAATAAGAATAGCAAATGTACTTATTTTTTAGAATATTTTTAAAATTCAATTATTGATTGATAAATACATACAGGTACTCGTTTTATAAGGCCACCTTCAATGTTTGATATCGCACAGTCCCTACTGAAAGCGTTATACAAACCATGTCTTGCTAGTGCTTCGCATTTGTTCATTTTTCACTACTGATGGACCGATTAATCGATTAAATCGATTATCTTATCGAAATGGTCCCCGATTATAGATAATCAATGATAATTTAAATAATCGATTAATATTAGTTAAAAGTAAATTATTTCTATTATTTTTTATTCATTCTTCTTTGAATATTACGAAATCTTAAGCAATAATCTAATAAATGAATCAAATGACACAAAATACATTGAAAGTGCATTTTAGATATCACCCCAGAATTCTTCACCAATTTACTATTCACTGATTCAAAAATGAACAAATTTAATACTTGAAATCAATCGATTATTAATCGATTATAGTGCATCCGATTATTCCAATAATCGATTATGAAAAAAATACGATCTTCCGTCACTATTTTTCACTCAATATTCATGTTTGGAAGTATAATAGGGTTTCAGATATTCCATTGGCATAAACGAGATCGGATCTCAAAATAAAGGACCCGAAAAAAAGCAGTTGATGATCAATATTAATATTAATTATGGAAAAATTACCCAAAAATAAAATATATGTACAAGTACATGTACAAGAAAATGTATTTCTGTATATAAATATATGTCTTATTAAGTCAACACGGTTTTGGGTCCTCCAATTTTCAGGGACTCGTTTACATTAATTTTGTATTCCTAATCACCCATGAGTTTTTAAAAAAAATTCTTTATAATTGTTTATACATTGTTATAATTGTCATTATCATAGCGTAGTCGCAACGAAGTTGATGTAATGGCGGGCGTCACAACTGGAGAGTTGAAAGATTTTCAACTGAAAAATAAGCTTCACCTTCCTGCTAGTGTCATCATTGACGCAGTGACTGTGGTAGGAATCGTTAGTGCTGGATGTCACGTGAGTAATCATTGCACATTTTCGGGTAAACAATTTATTAGCACAATTTTCTTAACAATGTTTTTTCTTCATTCATTACTAGTACATGACCTTAATGAAATGCATTTCATATTCACAGGGTGTGGGACGTTACTCAAAGTCTATCAGTGATTATGTCGTGAAGATGCGAGTGTTCGATTCTAAAGGCGAATTAAGGACGTATTCGAATGAAAACCAGGCAATGTTCAGAGCAGTTATGGCGGGTTTTGGATGTTTTGGTGTGGTGTATGATATAACGCTAAAGGTAAAATACAACATGTGGTATCTCTATAATTTAAACAGATATCTTTATAAATGAAAAATACATATACATGTATTTAACTACAGATATACATCTCTAATCAAAGAGAGGAATCATGTACAAAAAGAAATACTGTATACAGGGAAATTTTCGACCCCGTTTTATTTTCGCCCCTATCGCCCTACTCACAGGTGGGCGAATTTAAAACGGGGCGAATTCAAAGAACACAGTATAATTTCTTACACAAAACTTTGACTGGGCGAATTTAAAACAAGGTAATATTGTTTGCAAGTGTGAAAGAGTGAAAATAACAGGGGGCGAAAATAACCCTGTATACAGTATACATGTATCTTTTTTTTGAATAAATAGTAAATGGCTTAAAAAAAGCTATTGAGCAATATTCTGTTCTCGCTCTGAAATTAAGCGTTTATGACTTCAACGTCTTTTCAGATAACCCCCCCCCCTTAAAATAAATCTTGAAAGACCGTGAGTGATATGAGTTTGATTTTATGCGGTAATTTTATGAAGATAATTCTATTCTGTCCAATCATGGTAGCATCATATTTTTTTATCTAAAAAATATACACTTCATACCTTGAACTTTAAATTAGTTTTGATCGATGATAGCCCCCTTCCCTTAGAAAATCACGCTTTGAAACAATTCTTCAGCTTCAACTAATGTGTTGACACAGCAACATTTCAAAAATGGTTGAGTCTTGGGGAAAACACATCATTAGATTTATTCATGATTTTCTGTTGCACATGTTGGGAACCTATTTACTTGTAACACACTTAGATGATATTTACAGGTGTATTTCATATCCTTGATTCGCTAATAGTAATATTTTACATATTCTCTTAAAACACTAACAATTACCTAAATCTTATTTAAAAATGCACTTATATACTTATTTATTTTCTTGAGATGGAACCAGAATTTCTGGTAAAAACAGAAAACGTATATTATAACCTGGGAGAAGTTTTCTGCTATGCCAGATGTCTTCAGTCAATAGTCGAGAACAATTGGTCCACTAACATTCTTTGGTTCCCCTACAATTCCTTAAGTTGTGGTGACTACAATCCTAAGAACGATGAGTTGTGGGTACGCGTGACGAATAAAGCGCCACCTGACGTGGACACAGAAGACTGGGACTATTACACTTGGCGTGACACCAAGGATTACGTCACACAGGGGTCACTGGCGGCCATGCTGCCACTATTAGTGGAGGATCCCAGTATTGTGCCGTACTTTTCATGGACTGGCTTTAAATTGTTGAAGTACGTGATGTACCCATCTGGTGAAATTTACCAAGAGCATCCTCATTCTGTTCATTTCAGGTAAGAAATAATACAACTACAGTGTATACCAAAAAAATCCTCATTCTGTACAAATAAGGAAAATAAAATTACAAGTACACCAAGAACATCATTTTCAGATAATTAATTGTTTAAATATTTTACTAGAAAACATGCTTTACGTATGAACAATATCTTAAACGAGGCAAGCTATTGACTAACAAGTTGATGAAACAATGATATCAACAGTTTGAAGTCATCATTTGGCAAGTTTTATGGTCGATACAATGACCTTGTCAGCACATACAACCTATCATAGAGTCAAATGCTGACTGACGTGTTTTATACTAATTGTTATTGATACACTGAACTGTCTACGGATTTTTTGTTGTTTTTTTTTGTTGTTTTTTTTTTTTTTTTATCATGAAAAGGAGCACACGGCGGGTGTGACCGGTCGGCAGGGGATGCTCACTCCTCCATGGTATCTGATCCCACCTCTAAATTTTGAGGTCCATGTTTGCTCTTCTCCAAATTTTATCTTTTTATTGGACTTTCGAGATTTAATACTGTTCGTTATATTCATATTTCATGAAAGCATACTCATACATTCGGGAAAAGACTTTTTTGAGAAAAAAAAATTGCATAGAATGGATAAAAGTATGCTAGAAAAAACTTAGAGACAAAGATGTATTTTGTTGAATAATTTTACTGGAAGAGTCTTAGAAATAGTTTAAAGTGGAAATACAATAGTAGCTGGACACAAATATCTATAACATCAAGGAAGTTTGAAGGAGGCAATGTTGTCCGTCTGTCTGACCTCTAGACAACATAGTTTGTTGAGGGATTTCTGTGCTATGAATAAGGACTGGGACAAGAGTGGAATTAAACGATTCTTGACTAGATTTAATGCAGATCTGGATAAAATGTGGCTCATGTTAAGTAGCTGAATTAAATTCCGAATGAGTCATTATGGCATTGCTTCTTCTTTCCTCCGTGCATAGTGTGTAGATTGTGCTTATTCACCTTAAAGTTTTAAGTATTATTATTTCTCTGCGTAAAGAGTTCTACTTGGTATCCCAAATTTATTTTTACACGTTTATTAATTTTTCATCAGGAAACATATTGACATGGCACCTGTATACGATATGGAATTCATATTTGACTATGATGACGACTACGAGAAGCTGTTACAGATCATACATGTGGTAGTGAAGAGGGTCGACCATTATGAAGAAAAGGAGGAATATCCCCTTACAGCCTTGGAGATCCGCTTTATATCTTACAGGTAATTATTAAAATAAAATGTGAAGACGCTGATTTAGCAAGTAATCAATAATAGTTTAAATATGGTCTCTATATGTACTAGAATGAAAACCTGACTTGAGTAGAAAAATTCAAAAACCAGACCTTGCAGGGAAAAATCGCCTTGGTTCCATTCAATTTATTCTTAACAATCTTGTTTAACAATTTAATTGTGATCCTGAGTAAACATCAATATTTCAAACTGTATAAAAAGGATGATGACTTAATCAAAGCAAGAACATGCCAAAATGATACATTTTTCTCATAGTCATTTTCTGTCCAAAATCAAAAGCCAGACTTCAATTGTACGGGAAAAGAACATGTTTTTAGAGAGCTATAATTATTTCAAAATTTGGTTCTTCGTGCTGAACACAGATTGGGTCAAATGCTGGTGAAGATCTCGAGGGATGACTAGCAAAAGAAAACCAAAACAAAAATCTACTGGTCCTTCGAGTCCAGGAAAAAGTCATCACCCCTGCCATTGTAAAAAGCTACAGTTCAGAAACTTTAACCAGAGAACAAATTGCTGGAGTGAGGATACATGCAAGAAGGACTGTTGTTAGCCAAACCCAACAGGAAACTGACAAAGTGATGGATTCACAAAGAGTGGGCTGTTAGAATATGCGGATACTCTACCAAACTGGAAAAATGGCATTTGTGGCAAGAAAAATAGAACGATTTAACATCGAGCTTTTTGGACTTAGTGAGAATAGATTGACAGACAGTGGCACTATGCAGTTATCATTCTCTGTCCAGGAAGATCAGATGACCAGCGTAATAGAGGAGTACGCATCAAGAAGGATTCAAAGCAGTTTACTGAAAAGGAAACCTATCAACGAAATTAATCAAGGCGAGAAACAACTCAGCATATGCCAAACTTACCACCATCGTTTGCGATGCTCCAACAAAGGATGCTGAAGATTATGAGAAGGACTGTTTGTTGACTTACCACCAAGGCATGATGTTAAACTCATTATGGGAGATCTGAATGCTAAAAGAAGAATAAACCTTGAAGACAAAGAAGGTACAATTGGTCAACAAGGGTTATGGTAACAACAATGGTGAAAGACTTGGCACGTTTAGCCAAAAAAAAAAGCTTAATAGAATTCTTCAGATGGTCAAATCAGAAACCAGATCGACCAAATATTTATTAACAAGGGATGGAGAGGCAGTCGAATGAGTGTAGCTAGTTGCAAGACATGGATAGCCACTCACTAGTGCTTGCTAAAGTGAAACTCAAGCTTCGCAAGGTAAACAAAAAGAACAAACGACCAGCCCCTAAATATTCAAAAATTAAAGGAATGTTAAATCAAAAAAGCATTCCAATTAGAGACAAGGAAGTTTTGCTTCTAATATGGAAAATGACGAAGAGATACATACAACGCTCTTAAATAAGCTTCTCCTGGAGACAGACTGACAACTAAATTACTTGCGCAGAAGAAAAGGAAAAGGGATAACTGGATTTCAGAAAAAATATGTAGGAAAATCATTACATGAAGGCAAAGGAAAAAGAAAATCTTAGATTTTTTAAGAGAACTAAAGGTAGAGTACAAACTCAATTAGACACGATCAGACAAGGAGAAATACAGAAAACTAGCAGCAGCAGGAGAAGAAAGAGCGACTACAAGACAGAAATTATTACCTTGACCCAACTTTCAATGATACTGGCAGGAAAATTATCTTCCAACACATTGAAAAAGTTCTGGATAAAACATGGAGGAAGATAATTAAATGAAGGTAAAAGAAAGGGACAATCTTGATTATTAACAAAATCTGAAAAAACTTCGAGAAAATAAAGGAAGAGTACACACAATTAGACGAACATGAGTCAAGAAATGTGCACGATTAAAAAAAGAGATTATATCGATAATCATGTAACAGAAGAAACAAAACGAACGACTGCAAGACACAAGAAATGAAGACCTTGACCCAATTATCAAGAACACTGGCAGGAAAATTATCTTCCCATCGAAGAAATCAACCGTCTCAAGATGTGGACATTTCAAAATGTTGGAAGAAACACTTTGAAAGAGTCCTCACTTCTCAACATAGATAATCCATATCTGGGGCAAACATAACACATCTTACCAATCAACTGGGAACCACCAACACTGAAAGAAGTTAAAAAAGCAATCACTAACAGCACCTGGAGTCTGAAGTGGATCAGATTAATGTAGTTACTGACGGCAAAGGAACACCTAAAACTGTACTGGGTTACTCAAAAAGATACTCTCAAGGATCTGGACTACAGAAGAATTGCCATCAAGTGGAAGAGTTGCTCCATCATAAAGCTGCCAAAGAAGGGGGATTTAATTGACTACAACTGAAACAACTGAATTTAGTTTTCTTTCACCAGCAAAGTTCTGAGAAGATTTTGCCTGCATTTCAAAACCATTTAGTCATTTAGAAGGGAGATTTAAATGACTACAACTGAAACAACTGAATTTAGTTTTCTTTCACCAGCAAAGTTCTGAGAAGATTTTTGCCCGCATTTCAAAAGCCATTTAGTCATTTAGAAACATCTGAAAATAATAATAGGTTAGAGCCTTTTTATATCATGCAGAATCATGGGAGTAGAAAAATACTAAAATCAGAATACTTAACTAGATGTCGTCCAAGGTTACTCTGCATCTTCTGGTCAAGGACTATCATTAATGAAAATTGTTTAGGAGGAAAAAATTCCAGCCACTTTCCCTAGACGTCAAGAATAGGGGATGTCTCCTCAACATACAACTAAAACAACCTTCCATAAACAGAATATAAATAAGCGGTCCAATCTAATAAGGGATATACGAGAATGACCATTCTTTCTTTCGTCTATTGATAAGGAAGACAAAATGTTTCCATTCCTGACTCCCTCTTACTTCCTCTTTGGTTCCTTAATTTCTTTGAAACTGCTGTCTTCTAACTTCTTACCCTCCAGTTACATTGTTCTTAAAGACTTTGTGTCTTCCGGACAACTTAACGTAAACCATGGATATTAAATCAGATTTAAAATATACATTTATCCCATGTTTACCCCTTTATCCCGTGGATATGACTCATTGGATATTTTTTCATAACCCACAGTTAAGTGCAGTTGTGACGTCACAATGGTTTTAGCGTTAGCGTGATGAAGTAAAACAAAGTGGAGTCCTATATAAAACAGTGTAAAACATTGGTTGTGAAGTATTGAACATGGGATATAAAGAATCTCCCATGATTTGTAGTTGGATATGACTTTTATCCAACTCGTTGTGTGTTTTTTATCCCCTCGCCAAGGCTCGGGGATAAAATACACACAACTCGTTGGATAAAAATCACATCCAACTACAAATCATGGGAGATCCTATATTTATCTAATGTCTCATCATAAAACCACATGATCAAAATTAAATATATCCCAATGCTTGAAATTCAAGGGAAACTGATAACCTACAGTTTATTTTCTTTTTAAAAAGATTCAATGTGAGTTTTATTTAGTCTTGAAATGCTTCCTATCCTGATACACTTGCATTTCCGTTTGCAGATCGAGGAAAATCATTCCTAACCACGCAACGTAGATAAGAGTAGAAACTGTTAGCATTAGGAATGTAATGTAAATCGTTTTAGCTAAACAAAATATAATGTACCTTGTATGTACAATTATTTTTATTTCCTTGAACACCGTGTATATATACGAAACTTTGTTCCTTGCGATTTGAATTAAGAATCAAAGATGGTAGATGGAGTTCATACAGGATTCGTCTTGACTCTAACGTTACATTTTCAAAGCAATTTTTGATGATATGTTGCTACTGTAAAATCACATATATTCGTGGGGTCAGATTACCGTGGTTATAGGAAAAAAAATGGTTCGTGGGGATTTGATTTCGTTGCAGTAGAAGTGTTGAGTACTTACGCATATGGAATTTTACATTTCGAGGAGGATAGGAATTCGTGGGTCTTACCACACCTCGAAAACGAAAAGCAATCCCCCATGAAAAATAGTGATTTCACAGTATTTTTTTATATAAACATCAGAGTTCTGTTTGTGAATCTGAGCTTGAGCAATGCAATCTATAAGAAAGAAAGTCGTTCCAAAATCAAGTCATGTAATTCATTATAATAGCAATAGTAGAATTTTTGCGATTTTAAATGTTTCAGTGATGCCTATTTGGGATCAGGAGTGCTTGCCAATCCTGCTACTGGTGGGTCTGGTCATGTGATGTGTATAGAGATCTTAGGCTGTCCCGGATGTAGGGGCTGGGATACATTCAGTACTGAGGTTGGCAAGGAGTGGATGGATCTTGGAGGGGTGCCTCACCTGGCCAAACAATGGAATCATTTACCCGGGATTTATGAACACATCCAAGAGGTATAAAATAGCAAAACAAGTAAATCGTTGAGGCATTGAAAATTTCCCCACTGCATACTAGTTTTTGTTTGTAGGATACACTAACTAATAATCAGGTAATTATTTTGTTGAATCCTTGCACAATTTAAAAATAGATTAGGCATTAATGACGAAAATCATGGGATGTTTTTCATTTCATCATTTGTCTTTGTTGTAGAAAATGAGTGGGCCTATCACATCCTTCAAGACGCAATTAAAGAAATCAGGGGCGGATCCAGATGGCATGTTTCTAAATGAAAATTTTAAAATGCTTCTGGGTATATTGTAGTTCCTTAAAAGACAATTACTTAATGTGTGACAATGCCTGATTAACATTATGCAACAAATTAAAGTCTTGAAAAAATTACAAAAAGAATAATAATAGCATGCTTTATGTACTTCATTTAAAGGGTAACGGGTCTTTTAAACAGTGTTTCTTGTTATTTCCATCATCTTGTATTTAATGGCTGGGATTTAGCATTTATATCTACATAGTTGTACATTAATTTACTGTCAAATAAAATTTCTTATTTTTGAACATTATTACATAATTTAGTAATTTTAAGTAGAGGGCAGAATGCTCAGTATAATCATGCAATCTATTTATTGTTTAATGTACAGACATACTGAAAGAAAATTTTGAAAGGATGTTGAATGTTATAAATGTCCAGGTCTTTGAAAAGTGCTTGACTGTTAATAGTTTTGGTGCCATCTGCCAGGTTCCAGAACTTAGGGGAGGGGAACCACTAAATCTTAATTTTGTTTCCCTTCACCAAAAAAACGTAATGATATAACAGGTTGAAACTTTATGAATACTTTCAGAAAGGAATCTAAACCTTCATGCCAGCCATTGTAGAAGAAAAAAAGGGGGGAAAGGGAGGGGGGGGGGGGTAGGCTATGATAAATAACAATCTGTCTACATTAAAAACTTCAGAACCACAATTAAAACTGATAATTACAATTCTTAAATAGTTAAAACTTTTTCAGTACAAAATCTTCATGAATATACATTTATTATTTCATGATCACATAAATCATAATCACCAATATACAAAATGTCATGTGCATGTACAATTTCTTGATTGACAATGAAAAACACAGACTTTATGCAGCATGGATATGAATCAGGGTTTTAAAGTGACCTAAGTTGAGGGGACACATGCAAGATTAGTCAAGGTTAAAAATGAATAAAAGCCTGTTGTATGTTAATAAAGCTTGAACTACATTAAAGAACCTTCATGATACTTTTTTCCAGAATTTTAGGACACATTCTGCAATATGCTATAATACTGAACAGCTCTTTCTACAATTTTGTCAATTTTGTGTCAATTCACAATCATCTCTTAATACAGAAAATAAATGCACATCATTACACGTATATCAATAAAAAGAAGAAACAAAATTTGCCAGAATTTTTAGTGTCTGTACATTAAGAACGGATATTTTGTCACAGTTCATGATGTACTTAAAAATGTTCAAAGTAAATGTTAACTTAAATAAAATGTCTTGTAAGTATACAAATATGATGACAGTACAATAAAAATATAATACCATTATAATTATGTGCAGACAACTTTTTTTCATGTACATGTACTTTAAAATCATTATAATCCTACACAGCAACACCCTAGGCTAAAGCATACTAGTCCTTCACTGGATGTCATTTAAATAAATATAGAAAGTTCATAAAGTTTTTAGGGGACTTTTCAACAGGACAAAGTTAAATTCACAAGGTGTCCAGTAATTCCATGTCAACATATTTAAATTTCTTTTCATTTTTAAAATTGGAGGGGATAAAGCACATGCAATAAAATGTAACTCAATATTTGACACGTGTCTATATTGCTCTGAAAGTTTATGTACTTAAAATTTTTAACATATAATATGGCATGAAAGTGGTCAAAACCTACACCAAAGTCTTGTTCATATGAGTGCATTTTGCAGAAAGAATAGTTTTGAAAATTACTCATTGGATCACAAACATAAGTTGCTGTCTGAGTATTAGAATTGTCATAAAATTGGCCATGAAGCAGTATAGGAAGGATAGGGCAAAGTGACCACTTTGTGATGCTCTGCTGTGTAAGAAATGCTAATTGTTCCACAACCTAAATAACAGTGGAGACTAGATATCATTGAGATGGTGGCCATCTCAAAGGGCCCTGCTTTCAGGAACGAACATGAAAATGTAAGGTAGCTGAAAAGGGTTTATTTTGAAGAGGAACATTTGTGTACTATTAAAGGTGTGTTGTTTGAATCTAAAGGGCTTCTATGTCATCCTTGTTATAAAAAAAATGGCACGAAAATCACTAGTGCTCCATACTCTCTATCAAAAAAAATGGCACAAAAATCATGAATGTTGCATATCCTCTATGAAAATTGTTGCATATCCTCTATCAAAATATGGAAGGAAAATCAGAAATGTTCCGTACCCAAGTCAATTGGTAAAGTTTGAGGCTGACTGGACTTAAGGGAGAGAAATAATGCACCAA
Organism: Saccostrea echinata; assembly: GCF_033153115.1. NCBI lineage: Eukaryota > Metazoa > Mollusca > Bivalvia > Ostreida > Ostreidae > Saccostrea > Saccostrea echinata. The sequence continues at coordinate 15,908,685 of NW_026889777.1, forward strand.
ACAAAGATTTTAAACAGAGAGGCTATTTTTGACCTTGACCCTTGACCAAGAAACTTCGTTCAAGGTCACTGCACATCCACTGACCAGTGGCACTCTGTGAGTGAAGTATGAGCCACATTGGACCAAGGGGAGAGAAGATATGCTCCGGACAAGGATTTTTCATATAATTCTGCTATGACCTTAACCTTAGGCTTAGAAACATGGTTCAAGGTCACTGCACACCCTTTACCCAAAGGCACTCTGAGGGTGAAGTATGAGCCAGATTGGGCCAAGGAGAGAGAAGATATGCTCCAGATAAGAGATCTCTGATGGACAGACTGATGGAAGGATGGATGGACAGACTGATCACTATAGGGTGCCTGCAGAGCGAGGCCCTAATAAATACACTTATCTTAGTGTGCACAACAACTAGATAAATGAAGTACAGTAAAACTCAGTTATAAAGAAGTCACTGGGACCTCAAAGTTTGATTCTACCTTATTTAACCCGAGTACTTAATATTGTGAAATGGCCCTTGGACATCGAATCGCGAGAAGTATAATTCGCGAGTGGACACTTGATCAAGAGTTTTTACAGGGATTTCAGCACCATAAAAATTAAAGCGAGTAATTTTATTTTGCGAGTGGTTCTTCTCGCATAATTACACAATTATTAATTCCTCACGTATATATTTAGGAATCTACAGTATGTAACAGAAATTCATTTTATCCGTATATGGAACATAGTGAAAAGTCTTCTCAGCGATTCATAAAAGTTTCCATAATAACTGAGATTTCCTTATAAGAGAGTTCTTTATAAGTGAGTTTTGCTGTACACTTACATGTGTGAATGGTATGTATGTATGGTGAATTTATTCTGAATATTCTTATAACTCCTATGAAAATATCTGAAAAGCAGTACACTAGATTTTTATACAAATGATATGCACAATAAACTTCCTTTCAAAAAGAGAATATAAGAGCTTACTGTGATCATTTTTGGAATGTTTCTTCTTAGCTAGTTTATACTGAATGAAAACAACCTTCATCGTAACTGTTTAAAGTACCAGTACATCTGTATTTGGTTGTATTAAAAACTAGCTGTGAAGTGAAATTTGAAAACAACTGCAACCATTCACAATACTAAAGTATTATCTGAAAACATCAAATTGAATTCATTAGTCAATTACAAGTTATAAAGTAGACATCTGACAATCCTCAAGCATATTGTCATTCTACAACCATTCTTATTCTCACATGACATACAGAATTGCAAGTATATGGGACTGTGCAAAAGCAAGTTACTCTACATTTTCCCCAACAAAGCAAAGTCTCTTTATTTTAAATGTCTGCATACATGGCCTTTTCTGATTGGTTGGATCTGATTTGGCAATATTTTTTATGTGTTCTCATTGGTCAGACTTGGTTTTGGAATTTTCTGTAGTTAGCTTCCACTATTTCTATCACATTGTCAATAAAAGGTCTCTCTGCTACATTCACTTTCATTAGTCTAACAATTAATTCATGTATTGCACTGGTATATCTGGAAATAAAAATGATAACAATAAATTCACAATCATAATATCAGATGCATTAAGTAAATGCTAACTAAGAACTTGTACAAAAATGCATACTTTGTTTTAAAAAACATAGAAATGATGCTTAAATTAAAAAAGATTAAAGACAATATCAACTTTTGATAGATTTTAAATCTGTTTTGCACTGTTAAAAGCAAGAGCAGTGAGTGAACGCAGAGAGCCCTCAAACTACAAGTTCTTTTGTCAATGTCTGGGTGCAGAGAAAATTTGAACTGTTTTGATGCAGTTGAATTTTTTTCTGCAGTAACTTTGGTTCCCACATTCCCCCATAAATTGCATACCCCTGCCCAAACTACATTCTCACAATAACCAAACAAAAGTTTACAAATAAAAAAGAAAATGGAAATTGCTGAAAGTCAGTAGATTGAACCCTTTTTGTTAAATTTTGCACTTTTACACTCCATTATGGAAATGCAACTAACATATGATTTTTCAATACAGTCTAAGACTGTGTGTTGTCCAACCTTTAACCTTATATCTACATATTTCATGTGGTTCAAAGAGACAGATCTAAGTTAAAAGTGTATACTAAGAGTTTCAGTATGGGATTCAGTAATAAATACACAACTGTGCTCACTCCCAACAGTCACACCATCAACATATTACACAATTCGTATGTATTTTTCTATAAATTGTTGAATCTGTTTTATTAAGACTTACCCTGAATTCTCGGGAAATTTAATGTTTTCACTCTGTGTTGCGAGAGCTATACTGCCACCCTGGGCATATATTTTATCAAACGGGGATTCTAGGAATGCCAATGCATATAGCAAACAGCCCAAAGACTGAAAAACATAGCACAGATAATTATAATAAATCTCAAGGAATACTAATGTTTCCTACTTTCTTTTTCACTGAGCCTAAGAAAATAGATTACAGTACTGCATTGTAGAGAAAAAAAAGCTTTGATATATAACAGTTACTATACATCTGATTTTAATTTACAAATACTTCTATTTGTAACACTAATAGACTTGTTCAATGGTGATTTCTGATCTTACCCAGATGTCTGTCCGTTCGTCAACGGTGGATCCTGTTTCAACATTGAAGAGTTCTGGAGCTCGATAAAACATGGAACACCGTTCTGCTGCCTCATCCTAGAACAGAACACGATTATTTATCTGGTATCATTATTAAAGCATGTGCACTTCACACACTTAAATTATAATTGGTGAAAAATTTCCTCTACAATTTGTTTTATGTGATATAAAATAATATGAATACTAATATTAAAAAAACCCCGATTTTTGCAATTCCTTTTTTTTTTTTGCAGTCAGGTTGTAAGTTGATTGCAAGCTCAGTGTGGTTGGGGATTTAGCAACAGGGGATTATAAAATAATAATGATTCTAGTCTTTACATGCAGATTAATGGGAGGTTTGTATGTAAGTTGGAAGGGGGGCATAAAATCACCACTCATAAACTCTGCCTGCTAAAATTTAAAATTCAAGATCACTGCAAAATATAGGAAATATGCACCTGTAATTGTCTGGAAATTTTGGCAGAAGAAACATCCACTCTGGCTAAATCTGCAGAACCCAGGTCCATTAAAATGGGAGAACCATCATCAGCCATCATCACATTAGCTGGTTTTATGTCTCTATAAGAAGTAGAATTTCAAATTATATGAATATCAATATGAAGAATAGCAGGTGTATTTACATTGTAATTTATCATGCTATCTCAATTTCCCTAGCGTCGTAGCATTTGCTAAAATGTTGAATCACATTGTAAATTGAAATGTTATGAAAACAAAAGAAGAAGAATTCTCAACAAAGAACTGTAAGCAAAAGAAATGGGGTTGAGATTGCAGATTACTCAAAATTCAATGAAAAAATAATCTTAATCATTATAATCAGACATTAATCTGCTAAATAAACAAAGAACTGAGACAGGAGAGCATCGTACAAGTTTGTACTTGACCCATACAAATCAACATATACCTTATATCTAAATTGAAAATGAATAAATAAAACACACTTAAAGCAAACACACTTATAATAAATTGATGCTTTCAGCGAAGTGATTTTCATCCCCATGACTTTAAAATATACTGTAAACTTAACGGATATAACAAATTACGTTTATCACAAAGCAAATCATCCATCCCAGGTGGCACTTCATTATAAGCGTCTTTTACTGTACATGTATTATATTTGTCAATGGTTACACACTAAAGGGAATAATGCCTTTTAATTTTGAAGAGACTTTTAAAGTATATTATAATTAAAACACATAATTC